>NW_027315768.1:1512163-1819663 GCF_026437365.1 Eucyclogobius newberryi | reverse complement strand
GACTACATCAACTTCTGTTTTGAGAACACTGTTCCCTCCCGGACGGTGCGGTGTTTTCCAAACAACAAGCCGTGGATTAACCGTGAACTGAAGGCTCTGCTGTAGGAGAAGAAGAGAGCCTTCAGGTCAGGGAACAAGGAGGAGCTGAGGACTGTGTAGAAGGAGCTGAGGAGGAAGATCAGGCAGGAGGAGGCTACAAGAGGAGGATGGAGGAGCAGCTGCAGCAGAAGAACATTCAGGGAGTGTGGAGAAGCCTGAAAACCATCTCAGGCTTCAAAATCCCCCCTGCCCAGACAGAGGGGGATCTACAGTGGGTGACTGATTTAAATGCTCACTTCCTGATATTTGATCAACCACCCACCCCTCCCCCTGCACAGCTGCATGCTCCCTCTTCCACAGCTGGACAATGGCTCACACTCGTCCCTCTTCACATCTCTGCTCCGGACCATCAGCTCCCCACTTCACCTGGACTCACCCGTCCCCCCAGCACACAGTCCCCCTGGACTCACCCGTCCCCCCAGCACACAGTCCCCCTGGACTCACCCGTCCCCCCAGCACACAGTCCCCCTGGACTCACCCGTCCCCCCAGCACACAGTCCCCCTGGACTCACCCGTCCCCCCAGCACACAGTCCCCCTGCCAACCACTGACAGCAGCACAGGTGAGGAGAGAGCTGAAGAGGATTAAAATGAGGAAGGAGCAGGACCTGATGGCATCAGCTCCAGGCTCCTTAAGTCCTGCAGATGAACTGTGTGGAGTTGTGGAGCATGTCTTCAACTTGAGCCCAGGGGTCTCGCTACGTTCATTCAGGGATGGCGCCCCCGCCAACCCTGAATGATAGATCGAAATGACCCGCCATCCGTTTTGACATAGGGAGAAAATAAACCATCGCTAAAACTTTGCGCGAGTGGCGAGCATCTGTGCGAGCGCGCCTTCTGCGGCGAGCGTCACTGCGGACCGCGCAGCAAGCGGCGCTGACGCGGACAGCATGGCCCGCGCAGCAAGCGGCGCTGACGCGGCCAGCATGGCCCGCGCATCAAGCGGCGCTGACGCGGCCAGCATGGCCCGCGCAGCAAGGGCAGAAAAGTTGCAAGTTTTCGGCAGACACAGCAACCAATCAGAGATTAAGCTCTAGTGACGTACTATGCACTACCCGGAAAAGGCCCAAAACAAACTCCACAACGATATATATATATATATATATAAAAATATATTTTTTTAATCCTCAAGATGCAGCTCTTGGAGTAAATAAATTCACTAAACTGCTCAGCCCTAAAGTATGTGACTCTGATCTTCTATGATCCTGACTCTGAGGCCTGTGTCCAATGGAGGAAAAGGCCAAGAAGAGTCGATGTGTCTAGATTATTTCAGCATTATAATACTGCCTTCACCCATTAGCTAAAACTGTACACATTTTCATTACAAAAAATGTTAATACAATTGTGTATTATGATACAGTGCTCACTAGTAATACATTTAAATGACTATATCTTTATGTTTATTCATCATTTCCATGATTCGATTAAGTTTTGCATAGCCAATATTCAAATTTCTGGATGTTGTATAGACTTAAACTCCATGTAATAGTGTGTTTAGACTTATACACCATGTAATAGTGTTTAGACTAGATGTTTATGGTGCATGTACCTTTGGAAATAATGAAGGCATGTTAAACCATCCTTGGAGGAAAATGCAACGCTGTATGAGGCATATTTACCATCCATCCATCTTCTGCTGCTTTATCCGGGGCCGGGTCGCGGGGGCAGCAGTCTGAGCAGGGACTCCCAGACTTCCTTCTCCCCAGACACTTCCTCTAACTCCTCCGGGGGGATCCCGAGGCGTTCCCAGGCCAGCCGAGAGACATAGTCTCTCCAGCGTGTCCTGGGTCTTCCCCGGGGCCTCTTCCCGGTGGGACATGCCTGAAACACCTCCCGAGGGAGGCGCCCAGGAGGCATCCGGAACAGATGCCCGAGCCACCTCAGCTGGCTCCTCTCGACGTGGAGGAGCAGCGGCTCTACTCCGAGCTCCCCCCCATGTGGCCGAGCTCCTCACCTTATCTCTAAGGGAGCGCCCAGCCACACGGCGGAGGAAACTCATTTCGACCGCTTGTATCCGCGATCTTGTTCTTTCGGTCATTACCCAAAGCTCATGACCATAGGTGAGGTCAGAACGTAGACCGACCGGCTCAGCTCCTTCTTAACCACAACAGTCCGATGCAGCGACTGCATCACTGCAGCCGCTGCACCGATCCGCCTGTCGATCTCACGCTCCATCCTTCCCTCACTCGTGAACAAGACCCCGAGATACTTGAACTCCTCCACTTGGGGCAAGGACACCCCACCCACCTGGAGAGGGCAAGCCACCTTTTTCCGGTCGAGAACCATGGCCTCGGATTTGGAGGTGCTGATTCTCATCCCAGCCGCTTCACACTCGGCTGCAAAACGTCCCAGTGCATGTTGCAGGTCCGGGTTTGATAGAGCCATCAGGACAACATCGTCTGCAAACAGCAGAGATGAGATCCTCTGGTCCCCAAACCGGACACCCTCCGACCCCTGACTGCGCCTAGAAATTCTGTCCATAAAAATTATGAACAGAACCGGTGGCACAGGGCAGCCCTGGCGGAGTCCAACATGCACTGGGAACAGGTCTGACTTACTGCCGGCAATGCGAACACAGCTCGGAGGCGGAGGAGGCGGAGAACATGGTCCACTCGGACTCAATGTCCCCAACCTCCCCCGGGACATGGGAGAAGCTCTCCCGGAGGTGCTAGTTGAATACCCTCCTGACAGAGGGCTCCACTAGACGTTCCCAACAGACCCTCACAATGCGCTTGGGTCTGCCGAGTCTGTCCGGCTTCCTCCTCCGCCAGCGGATCCAACTCACCACCAGGTGGTGATCGGTTGACAACTCTGCCCCTCTCTTCACCCGAGTGTCCAAGACACGCGGCCGGAGGTCTGATGACACGACAACAAAGTCGATCATTGACCTCCGGCCTAGGGTGTCCTGGTGCCATGTGCACTGATGGACACCCTTGTGCTTGAACATGGTGTTCGTTATGGACAATCCGTGGCTAGCACAGAAGTCCAATAACTGAACACCGCTCGGGTTCAGATCGGGGAAGCCGTTCTTCACGATCACCCCTCTCCAGGTGTCACTGTCATTGCCCACGTTGGCGTTGAAGTCCCCCAGTAGAACAACGGAGTCCCCGGTCGGTGCACTGTCCAGTACCCCTCCCAAGGACTCCAAGAAGGCCAGGTACTCTGCACTGCTGTTCGGCCCGTAGGCCGCCACAACAGTGAGAGACCTGTCCCCCACCCGAAGGCGGAGGGACGCGACCCTCTCGTTCACCGGGGTAAACTCCAACACGTGGCGGCTGAGCTGAGGGGCTATAAGCAAGCCCACACCAGCCCGCCGCCTCTCCCCGCGGGCAACACCAGAGAAGTGGAGCGTCCAGCCCCTCTCGAGGAGATGGGTTCCAGAGCCCAAACTGTGCGTGGAGGTGAGGCCGACTATATCTAGTCGGTTTCGCTCAACCTCCCGCACATACTCAGGCTCTTTCCCCCCCAGCGAGGTGACATTCCATGTCCCCAGAGTTAGTCTCTGTGTCTGGAGATCTGGTCGCCGAGGCCCCTGCCGTCGACTGCCGCCCAGATCTCTCTGCACTGGCCCCTTATGGATCCTCCTGCGGGTGGTGGGCCCACGGGAGGGCGGCCCCACGTCGCTCTTTCGGGCTGTGCCCGGCCGCACATACCCATGTGCAATACTGTCATACCCATGTGCAATACTGTCATGCCCATGTGCAATACTGTCATGCCCATGTGCAATACTGTCATGCCCATGTGCAATACTGTCATACCCATGTGCAATACTGTCATACCCATCCTTTTTCCACTATTATTAATATTTTTGTCCAATTTTATTTTTATTTTATTATTTCTATTCCTTATTAAGAATTTGAGAGGTTTTGTCTTTAACATGTTACCACCCACCTGTCCGCCGGCGAACATTTTCCATATCTCAAATATTCTCTTACATCATCCCTTTTATTTCCGTGGTCAATACCAGCAAGCCATACATCATTTTAAAGCTTATTTTCTCAACAAAACGAATATGTCATTGATTTACATTGAATAATATGCCCCAAGAAGCAATTACCAATAGTTTGTGAGAAAGTCTCAACTTTTACAAACTCATGTCCTGTTTGCTGTTTATGACGGACGAAACGGCTTTAATTCTGTACATCCTTGTGCTCAGTCTGTCCGTAAGGAATCATTGAAAAACAATATCCACTTGTATTTTTCCTGAAGTTATCCGATTTCGAGATATTGTCAAGTAAACAAACTTTTCTTCGTTTCTCGCCGGACGAGAATGCGCTTGTCCGGCGCATTTCTCCGTCCATAACAAATGACCTGTTTGACTTATACGATAGTGTTTGACATCGATCTCTTCCTTAGACTGTTTCCTACAGAATGAGACCATCCATTTTTTCTGTCACCGGGTTCGTTTGCTACAGCCTCCGGAAAAAATGCGGCGCTTCCGAAGCGCGCGTCCATCTTTGTTTTTAGCCCTTAGCTTCTGCTAACAGGCACGCAAGGGACTTTGAGTGACATATTATTCTAGCCAATAAGGAGACCTTTGTCCTGATAGGCGGGACAAAGGGCTGATTGACACAGAATGTTCTGTATTCTCGTGCATAAGGCTCCGGGAAGGCTGTAAACGGACTACGACAGAGTCTGAGGACTACGACAAAGTCTGAGGAATAAAGTCTGGCGGTAATGCAACACTTGGATGCCAACCGCCATAAAACAACAACAACAACAACAACAATAAAGAGCCAGATTTCTCGGCAGGATTTTGCGCATAACGTTTTCTGATTTTATTAGCCTTTTGGACGTGCATTTTGTTAGATATATGTATTATTATACCAATACAAAAATAAAATAAAAATATTATAATTTTTTTTTTTTTTTTTAACCTCTATATGGGAAATTCATGGGTAAACTCATATTTACACATTTTCACATATTTTTTTTTTAGTGGTTATAATTGCTATTAGTGGCCTACAAAACATCAAAATGTATGTTGTATGATCATAGAGGAGCTAAAATTGTAGTAAAACAGTTTGGCACAGTTGGCACATATTTGGATCACTTGTTCCAAATATACTTTTTGATACAAAAAGGTCAACAGCACCAAAATGCCTGTTCCTAGAGATCTGAAACTTTACACAGTTGTTGTCAACAAGATAAACATCATGTACAGTGAACAGCATAAACACACAATGAAGTATGTCATGCTCAGGACCATTACAAATTGACAATATTCAAGCGAGACTAAAAAAGGATGTTTAGTTTATGTTTGGGCCTCTGTAGTGTAAGTTCTGAAGCCCTGACAGTGTCCATGTGCACATCTGCAGAAACTAGAAGGCCTAAGCTTTCTAATGATGCATCACACTTGCATGTGGAACATAAGATCCTCTTTTAATAAGCAATGCCATTTGGGTCCAACCATTGTGCACAGGGCGAAAATAGGTGGGTGGTAACAGGTTAAGAGTTTTTCAAAAACACTATTTACAGCTTCTTATAAGATATCCGTTCTTTTTCTTCTGTATCTACTTGCGTTGCAACACAGAAATGTCCCCATTGTGTGGACAAATAAAGTCTTTCTTATCTTATTAGTATCATGGAAAAAATGTAGTACTTCACAGAATGGCTCTTCATGTCATCTTACCCCGTGGTCGAGTGGTTAAGGCGGCAGCACACATGCCGTCCGCAGTGTCAGGAGTTTGAATCCCGGCTGCAAGAATTTACTGCATGTCCTCCCTTCTCTCTCATCCCCATGTCACGCTCAGCTGTCCTAATAGAGCTTATGGGCTGAAAGATTCTTTAAAAAAGAAAAAGAAGGCAATTGGATCCACGTTGTATTTTCCAGGGCTAGTACACAGCACGGCCCATGAGGGCCCTTTGATGCTGCTTGCGGCTTTAATATTGCATCTTGAAATTGCAGTTTGGGTCAGATGCATGGTCTGATTATAAGGATTACTAAATAGTTCTGAGAGTTGGCGACATGTCCACTTTAGTCGAATCATGGATGCTCCGATCATGTCTTTAGTGGACTGCAGCGCGTGTGTAGGGTTTGTACTCGTGTGAACTGAGGATCTCATCTTCTTCCATGGTTTTCCCCAGAAGAGGAGCAGCTGCAGACTCAGAGCAATGGCTCCAGCCTCTCAGCCCAGCAGCATGAAGGGGAGACGCCTGCAGGGGACAGGTACTCTGAGGGCCCCGCCTCTTCCAACGCTCTTATTACTGTCAGAAGCCAAACAATCTCTTACACAATGATCTTTTGCTCTATTTTGTAATCTAAATAGTTCCTTCAATTCAAACGCCCAAAATCACAACAGCAGTTTCCGCGACAGTGAAAGACAGATTAAACTATGTTCATAGAGACTTGTCCCAGTATCCCGTGTCCTTAGACAAATGTCCCAGCATCCTGTGTCCTTAGACAAATGTCCCAGCATCCTGTGTCCTTAGACAAATGTCCCAGCATCCCGAGTCCTTAGACAAATGTCCCAGCATCCCGTGTCCTTAGACAAATGTCCCAGCATCCCGTGTCCTTAGACAAATGTCCCAGCATCCCGTGTCCTTAGACAAATGTCCCAGCATCCCGTGTCCTTAGACAAATGTCCCAGCATCCCGTGTCCTTAGACAAATGTCCCAGCATCCCGTGTCCTTAGACAAATGTCCCAGCATCCCGTGTCCTTAGACAAATGTCCCAGCATCCCGTGTCCTTAGACAAATGTCCCAGTATCCCGTGTCCTTAGACAAATGTCCCAGCATCCCGTGTCCTTAGACAAATGTCCCAGCATCCCGTGTCCTTAGACAAATGTCCCAGCATCCCGTGTCCTTAGACAAATGTCCCAGTATCCCGTGTCCTTAGACAAATGTCCCAGTATCCCGTGTCCTTAGACAAATGTCCCAGCATCCCGTGTCCTTAGACAAATGTCCCAGTATCCCGTGTCCTTAGACAAATGTCCCAGTATCCCGTGTCCTTAGACAAATGTCCCAGCGTCCCGTGTCCTTAGACAAATGTCCCAGCATCCTGTGTCCTTAGACAAACGTCCCCCTCTGGGTGTGGAATAAACCAGTCTATTGTGTTCTGTCAGACCCATCAGACCTGGGACTCGGGCTCAGAGGACGTTTGAGGAGATGCTGGAGGAGCAGCTCAGAGAGGAGGAGACGAGGTTGAAGTCCGTGAACCCGTCACAGGTAAACCATAGCTCCATCATTCATCTTTCACTCTGCCCTCTCTCACTCTTGTGACTTTGTGGTTCCTGCAGAATGATCCTGGGGCTGATATCCCCCAGCTCCTTCCTAGAAGAGCCTTTCTGAGGAGGGGCGTGGGTCTTATGAGGTTCACCAGTCGGAAAGCAGATGTCCACAAGAATAGCAGACCACCAGCTCAGGCCAAAGCCGTCATCTGTTGCAGCGCAGAGCCCATTTCTGTGCACAAAGAGTCGAGCTGTGCCCCCAAGCCTCCGGTGCAGCGTAAAACAGCCAGTGTCTTTCAAGAGCACCGCTCGACCACTTCCCTAGTCCCCAAGGCAGACCACTTCAAGGTGTCACAGAGCCACCTGCCACTTCACACGCCTCAGACACAAACTGTTCAGGGACTGAATGAGGGAGCAGCCTCCAGAAGGCCCGCAGAACCTACAAGCTGTGGGAGCAGAGCCGCTGAGGCCTCGAGGCCGCAGGGGCCGCAGGGCGATGCCAGGTCCTCTCAGGAGTGGTCCTTCCAGGAACGTCTGCTGCACTTGGAGAGCGTTGGGCAGGAGGAGAGTGTGGAGCTGGGAGAGTTCGAGCTGCTGGAACAGGCTGCAGAGGAGCTGTCCTTCTCCTCCAACTCCTCCTTTGTCCTCAAGGTCTGAGGAACACATCATGCTCTCTTCATACACTCTTTTTCTTGGAGATCATTTAAAGTTAGTTCTAAACACAAACACAGCTGCAGATATGTATGACATAACCCTGTTACATCTGTGGTTATGTGGACACTACAGATACTCACATTGGCTATAGAACATGCTTAATTGAATAACTCCTGGGCATGATATTTGAGGAGCCAACATAACTAAACCCAAAATAGATACAAACTTTTACTTGGTTGTCAAGTGTAGAAATAATAAGAGTGTGGCTCCAGCAGCTCTGGGGCCGTGAGCCGGCTGAACTGAGCCAAAACAACCTGTGTTTAGGGCGCACATGCATATTCTGACACACAGAAAGAGCCACTCCACATGAAAAGTAAAAATCCACAATAAAACACAGCAGGAGACAGGAACTCACACATACACATGCACTCATCAAAGAAGCTGATGTCTCCACCGCAACAGACCTGTCAGTTACATTAAACTGCCCAAATAATCCTATCCAATAAACATGAACTTAAAAGAGCATGGATTAAACATGCACATGAATGTTTCAGAACCCGGTCCAGCAGATGAGGGACCGGGTGCTTAGTGGAGACTTTCTTTATACTTTTGCTCACCTGAGGTGACGTTTAGTCCAAAGAGTTTTCAGTTGGACAGAGAGTTGACCTGAGTCAGTCACCACAGTAACTCACTCCATGAGCCTGACCTGGGTCAGAACATGTTTTATTCCTCTTACCTTGTGTTTAACCAGAGTCTGCTCCTGAAAGAGAGCTTAGATTGGACAGTTCACGCAGGGGACCGTCTTAAAAATACTGTTGAAATGTCCACATTTTTACATATACCGTCATTTTCGGGCTTAGAATAAAACCGCACCAATTAAATTTACAAAGAAAGCGGTAGGGAGATATTTACACATAAATATGATGCACATGTGTCTTTTGACCCGCGGGTCAGGTCAGGCCAAGAAAGTCTCATTTCAATGTGGCAGGTTCTGAACTGCAGACCCGTGTGACCCACATGTCCACTCCACGTTTGTCTTTGTGTTCAGTCACGTCCAGATTCACTTCCTCATTACAATCATTTCTCTGTGAATATGAGTCTGATTGTAATAAAAGACACAGCTTTTTGAAGCTTAAAATACAGTGACCACTGTCCACTGACATCTCCTTCTACAGTGTGTCAAATGCTTGCGCTTCCTGCTAGAGCGCCCCCTGGTGGGCCTTAGCCAGTAAAAATATATAAATTAGATGCGTTGTATGGGCCGAAGGGCTCAAAGTGAGGTGGAAAATAGTGGCTTGAAATTAGAAAATGTACGGTAATTCAATTCACCTCATTCATCATTGTTCACGTCTCTTTTTCACGGATGCACAAACACATTTGTTGTACTTGAAGAATCACACAGTGCACCCTCTAGCATTCCAATGTTCACTTCTGTAAGTTCAGTTCTATAATGGGCTTATGTACAAAGCTTTTCTTCAGTCCAGACGGCGGCAGAGAGAAGAGGTGACAGGGATGGATCTCATCCTCTAGGAGGGTGTGGCTCTGCAGAGATGGCAGGCCCATGATCTTTAAGGTGTTGATGACTCTTTGGAGGGAGTTCCGCAGTTTGCCTACCATGCGGTTAAGCAGTACTCCAAAACTAAAATAACATTAAAGTAGACAAGTTCAACCAGCTTTGTGAAATGTGGCCAGCGTGTAGCTCTGTGTGCTGTGTAGCATAGATGCCTTTAGAGAAAAGTAAAGCTGTTGTTTTGAGTTCTGTATGAAATCTGTCCACGCTCTAATTTGTGCAGGTTCTTCAGATGGACCAGCAGAAGCAGCTGCAAGCTGAAGGGCCCCACCAGCGCCGCTTCTCCTCCACCCCTGTCAAGTCCCCCCCTGACCTCCCAGAACCGATCTCACTGAGGGGGCTCACTGACGTGGAGCCACAGCAGGGCCACAGGCAGGGCCACAGGCAGGGCCAAAGCCAGGGACTGCGTGAGAGCCAAGCAGACCCAGCAGAACAAGTGCCTCCAAGTCCCGGTGTCTACACTTTTCCCTGTCAGAGACAGTCTCCATACAACATGCACACGTACGAGGACCAATCCCTGACCCCCAGTGATGCAGCCGACAGTGACAGTGACCGCGAGGACGTCACTATCACAGAGCACCCGCCGGAGACGAGTAGGGTGCTGTTTGATGACCGTGACACCTGGAGCCAGCTCTCTCAAGAGCACAGCTTCACCACAGACAGCCCAGGTGAGAGTGGGGACAGGGCTCCAGGTCAGGGGACAGGGCTCCAGGTCAGGGGACAGGGCTCCAGGTCAGGGGACAGGGCTCCAGGTCAGGGGACAGGGCTCCAGGTCAGGGGACAGGGCTCCAGGTCAGGGGACAGGGCTCCAGGTCAGGGGACAGGGACAAAACCGGGAGCGGGGGCGCGAACGCTGCCGTCGCCGATTAGGGCAAACAAACTACGGTAGGGGCGCAAACACGCGGCCCTAAAACCCCAGAGAGAAAAGCAAAAGCTAAACGTTGTGTACCGCTGACAGCAACGCTTAAAGAGGCTTAAAACCCAACCAAAAAAACGATAACACCGTTGGCAATAGTACAGCCTGTCGAAGACGGCAAAACGTACCTGAACTGATGGGAGAGGGTGCGCGAATGCCGCCTTCTCCAACCAGGAAAAAGGCGAAAAACAAAATAACTAACACCGTTAGCAATAACACAGCTGTGATCAGATAACGTAACGTGACTGGGAGAGGTGCGTGTACGCCGCCTTCACCAACAATCCACAGCAAACGTCAACACAGCCGAGTCCTATCGGAAATACCTTGAAATCTCCCAGCGAAATGTAAACCGTCGAGTCCTCGGAGGGCGGAATCCGCAGCTCCAACCAACAAGGTAGTAGGACCTGAAGCGACTGAAAAGTCCAAGTCCTTTGCTATGCAATACGAACGAGAAGATAAATAGGAACGATGGATGATGGGGGAATATATTACTTCCGGGGCGCCATCACAGGTGTGACTCATTTGGTATTATTACTCAAATGACTATTGCGCATGTGCAAAGGGAACATTCAGTGCTTCAGCACCGCCCTCTGGCGGTCAATAGGGATGAAATGGAACCCATGTCTCAGCTTTCTCTTCCTGAAATCCTCACAGATGTGGACAAACTTTTTTCATCGTTGACAAATCTGGTATGAAATATCCGGGGCGAAGAACACTCGCTGCCTTTGTACTGGAGGTCTCATTTGACTTTTGCAGTCTTCATGTCGCGTTCCTTCACACGGGGGTATAGAAACCTCATGATCAGGCCTCTTGGTTTATCAGCTGCAGGTCTTTTCTGGCCCAGGTGATAAGCTCTTTTTATTGTGATGGAGGACCCCAACTCCTGAGCCTGAAATTAGCTCAGGAATGACCTTCAAGAATTTTTAACCACTTTAATAGTAGGGACGTCCTGATCAAATTCCGAGCCATCTGACTTTGAGTATCTGCCGATACTGAGTCCCGATCCGATACTTTCATAGCACATTTAAAGAAATGCACAAATGCAACATAAACAAGTTGTCCCCAGTTTTTATTTTAAACCGCACGTTGTCTCACCCATGTCTTTCTTCATATTAGCAGCGTTTGTCGCGCATCAACCCGTTGCTTGTCGATGCCACAGTTGTTGAGCATTTTTCCTTCATCTCTGCTGTGACATGCAGGTCACACGGTGCAAAACAAAACTAATGATCCATTCATGCGTCATACGGAGGTGAGAGACTAATAATAAGCTTGAAATGAAGAGCGCTGATCAAACTAATTGGAGTAAAATTTATATCCGATCAGTGATCGGGAGGCGACGTCCGATTTCGATCAAGTCTGAAACCACCTGATCGAAATCGGAACATCCCTATTTAATAGTATATTTGTTTGTTGAAGAGCATTTTTTGAATTATTTCTTGTGAAGTCAGGTCACCTTTTAATTTCCTGTAGTTTTTAAAGATCCTTGTTTTTGGCCTTTTTGCTTTCATCAGAGCTTTAGTTTGTTCTGTAAATCATTTAGTTTTTTCTGTTTTTGTTTCTATTTGGCAGAGGCGACAGCCATAACCCTGCCCCTCAAAACTGTCTTCGCTGCATCCCAAAGAATGAGTGGAGGAAATTGACCATTGTCATTTTTCTCTACAAACGTCTCAATGTCCTTTGTCATCATTTTTATAAATCAGTGGCATTGAATCTCCAAAGTGTGTTTCTGTTCCAGATCCACAGTGATGTAACAGGAGCATGATCACTTAGATCTATTGTATCTGTGTCTGCCTCCGTCACTTTGGATCTATCTGTTGAAAATAAAGAAAGTAGTCTATTCTAGTATAGATCTTATGTGGGTTGGAAACATTTGTAAATTGTGGACATTAGGATTAACCTCTCTCCAGATATCGATCAACTCTACATTATGTATTCATTTATTGTATTATTTATAGATTCACCAGTACTTTGTGAGCTTGAGACATGTGGGATGAACATGTAAGTTCCAGTCTCACCACAGACAAGGGTTCCCTCAGAGTGGTTTGTAATTGTTTTGCACATCTACCACTCTTCCAGAGTAGTCTTTGAAGAAAGCTCATTTGGTTTGATCCGGTCCACGGCGAGATGTGTAGCTGCAACCATAACACGCTGTTTATCACTGAAGTTAAGGAACATGTCTTCCCAGCTTTTGTTAGAAATGTGAGATATTCAGAGAAGTCTCCATAAACTTGACCACATCGTTCCCTTCAGTGTCCTTTGGAATACCAACAATCCGCAGGTCGCTTCTCCAGTTCGTCTAACTTCCTCTCTTAAAACACTTTTCTGTTCTGCCACTTTGATTTGCAAGACCATCCATCCATCCATCCATCTTCTGCTGCTTTATCCGGGGCCGGGTCGCGGGGGCAGCAGTCTGAGCAGGGACTCCCAGACTTCCTTCTCCCCAGACACTTCCTCTAACTCCTCCGGGGGGATCCCGAGGCGTTCCCAGGCCAGCCGAGAGACATAGTCTCTCCAGCGTGTCCTGGGTCTTCCCCGGGGCCTCTTCCCGGTGGGACATGCCTGAAACACCTCCCGAGGGAGGCGCCCAGGAGGCATCCGGAACAGATGCCCGAGCCACCTCAGCTGGAGGAGCAGCGGCTCTACTCCGAGCTCCCCCCGTGTGGCCGAGCTCCTCACCTTATCGCTAAGGGAGCGCCCAGCCACACGGCGGAGGAAACTCATTTCGACCGCTTGTATCCGCGATCTTGTTCTTTCGGTCATTACCCAAAGCTCATGACCATAGGTGAGGGTAGGAACGTAGACCGACCGGTAAAACCAGAGCTTTGCTGAGGCTCAGCTCCTTCTTCACCACAACAGTCCGATGCAGCGACTGCATCACTGCAGCCGCTGCACCCTACTGACAGAGGGCTCCACTAGACGTTCCCAACAGACCCTCACAATGCGCTTGGGTCTGCCAAGTCTGTCCGGCTTCCTCCTCCGCCAGCGGATCCAACTCACCACCAGGTGGTGATCGGTTGACAACTCTGCCCCTCTCTTCACCCGAGTGTCCAAGACACGCGGCCGGAGGTCTGATGACACGACAACAAAGTCGATCATTGACCTCCGGCCTAGGGTGTCCTGGTGCCATGTGCACTGATGGACACCCTTGTGCTTGAACATGGTGTTCGTTATGGACAATCCGTGGCTAGCACAGAAGTCCAATAACTGAACACCGCTCGGGTTCAGATCGGGGAAGCCGTTCTTCCCGATCACCCCTCTCCAGGTGTCACTGTCATTGCCCACGTGGGCGTTGAAGTCCCCCAGTAGAACAACGGAGTCCCCGGTCGGTGCACTGTCCAGTACCCCTCCCAAGGACTCCAAGAAGGCCGGGTACTCTGCACTGCTGTTCGGCCCGTAGGCCGCCACAACAGTGAGAGACCTGTCCCCCACCCGAAGGCGGAGGGACGCGACCCTCTCGTTCACCGGGGTAAACTCCAACACGTGGCGGCTGAGCTGAGGGGCTATAAGCAAGCCCACACCAGCCCGCCGCCTCTCCCCGCGGGCAACACCAGAGAAGTGGAGCGTTCAGCCCCTCTCGAGTAGATGGGTTCCAGAGCCCAAACTGTGCGTGGAGGTGAGGCCGACTATATCTAGTCGGTATCGCTCAACCTCCCGCACAAGCTCAGGCTCCTCCCCCCAGCGAGGTGACATTCCATGTCCCCAGAGTTAGTCTCTGTGTCCGGAAATCTGGTCGCCGAGGCCCCTGCCGTCGACTGCCGCCCAGATCTCTCTGCACCGGCCCCTTATGGATCCTCCTGCGGGTGGAGGGCCCACGGGAGGGCGGCCCCACGTCGCTCTTTCGGGCTGTGCCCGGCCGGGCCCCGTGGGGTAAGACCCTTCGTAGGATTCGTAAGACCCTCCACCACGTTAAGGTGTCGGTTCAAGGAGAGGATAATCTATATATATAATCTATATATATATATATATTATAAATAGATATTATATATTCTATATATATAGATATTATATATATGTATTTATATATATAATCTATATATATATATATATATATATATATATATATATATATATATATATAATATCTAAGTCTTATGTCCATCGCGCTCTTATTTCCTGGTTTTTCGATATCGGATAGAACTTCTCTCCGTTTATTTCCCCGGTTGCTGCATCAACTGCCACATAAACCTTCACCATTGTGATAATAGTAAAGAGAGCGATATCATTCATGAAGTTTTGAGCCTCTTTGAGCCGTGTTTCCTCGTAAATCGAAGCAGAAAAACTCTGGAATGGGCTTGTAGGGAGACAGCAGCGCGGAGCCGGGGGGAAGAGGGCGGGAGGCGGCAGGGTGAGGGGGGTGGAGAGGGGGGAGGGTGACGCGTGTCTGTGATTATGACGCGGTCTTGCCCCACCCCCCGTCAGTTTGTAGATTGGAGGAAAGGAGATAGTCTGTACTAAAGCTAAACACTGCAGGAATCAATCTAAAAACACTCAGGACATAAATGAAGCACAAATAGCAAAGTAAGAAGGTTAAAAGCTCTGAAAAGTCCATTGTGCATGTTATGGGACCTTTAACATTGCTGTCTTATCTTGGCAAGGTTTTAAACGGCATTTATCTTCTGCTCAAACTTGATTTAATGTCTAAAAAGATGAATCCGCTCTGACCATCTTTTACGGCAATGGGGTTATACTTTCATGGTAATCGATACAAAGAAGATCCATGCTTTATTCACATTGTATTCCATCACCGGTGCAGTCAGAGCTGGAGCAGGAGGAGGTACCTCCCCCTCTCGCTTAGTTGTTTCAATGCTAGCACAGTTCTCAGCTTTTGTTCTTCTATTTGTTTCTGAAAGTATCCAAGCTCATTATATGTCTGCTCCCACGTAGAAATATAGAATCTACCCAGGAGAACTCGTAATATAGATTGATAAATCAAACAGCCCGACAGAGCGAGGCAGCCATCATCCCGGAAGTCCTACTTGGCCGCAGGGAAGTAGTAGTACAACTAGGTAGTCCACATCATACCTGGACGTCCTCTCCATTTTCTTTTTGATTTTTCACACCCCTCCCTACTAATATGTTTCAAACGACAGAAAATTGTGAAGTTCTAGTGCAAGAAAGAATAAAGTTAAAATGGTACTTTTCCCCACCTCGCCAGGGCTGAGGTGGGGAAATGGACATCTATTTTCTTCCAGACAAATTGATAAACCTCAGATTCGATTCATCTTTTATCCGTTGTCCCTTTTCAACGCTTGCATGGCTTTCTCCCTTTGGCTTCCACAGGTGAACCTGGCTCTCCAGCAGAATGTGCCATCACCAGGAAAGTGTCTGTGTCCAGAGCAGTGGAGCAGGAGGCCCCGCCCGATGGCTCTCCACCCTCTCAGCTCATGAGCCAGCTCTTCCCTGCTCTCAACACACACTCCCACAATGCACCTGTTATCACTCCGCTCACAGCTGCTGAGTCCCAGAGCGCTCTGCCCCACACACTCTGTGAGTCACTATTCTGCATGGACTTTGTCTAAAACGACTATTCAGCGGAAATAACATATTGAAAATTGTGTTTTGGAGATCTGCATAATAAGTATTTAGTCTGTAAAAGGGTTCTAGAGCTGATTAAATATAAAAAGAACTGAAACTTTCAGTGTAATCTTACAAACAAACAAACAAACATCTTTGACTGTCCATTCACTTCATGCCTGAGACTTCAACCTCAACCAAGACTGGCTTATTTCTGTTCTTTCTTCTGCTCATACAGTCGAGTGTTTCTGTGCAGCTCAGCAAGCCCAGCCCCAGTTGCTCAGGGAGAGGCTGGCGGAGTTGGAAGTCCAGATAGAACTTTTTAAAAAGGAGAATGCAGCACTCGCCAAACTGCGGAAGGACAACCACAGAGTCCAGGAGGAACTGAGGTAGGAGCTGACGTCCAGTGTGTGTGGGATGTTCTTGTCCAACCCCTCTGTGATGTGGCCTACAGGAGGGAGCGCAGTGAGTTTGAGCAGATGAAGGCCCAAGAAAGGAGCAGCTTTGAGGAGTACAAACGTAAGGAGAGCCAAAAGCTGCAGAGGGAGCGCAAACTATTGGAGAAGCATATGTCCGCTGCAAGAGCTGTGCCCAACAAGAGTGAGCGGGAGGAGATCCAGGTCAGTCACACACATTTGACTTCAGTGTACAAGCTCAGTGGGGTGTTGTATCTTGAAATATATTATTTTAATGGTGTACATATTATGTTGATTTTTAAGAGCTTTTAACCCCACTTTAAAATATTCACATCTTTACTCTTTGTGTCCAAAAATGTACAATTGAAAAGAAAAACACATTATTTTTACGTCAACTTTTCTTGAAATGTTGTACACCAATGTCTCCATGGCAGGTGTTGTGAAAACTGCAGTGCACTATTAGCCTCAGACCATACATCTTCCACTTATCCGGGGCCGGGTGGAGGAGCAGCGGCTCTACTCAGAGCTCCCCCCGTGTGACTGAGCTCCTCACCTTATCTCTAAGGAAGCGCCCAGCCACACGGCGGAGGAAACTCATTTAGACCGCTTGTATCCGCGATCTTGTTCTTTCGGTCATTACCCAAAGCTCACGACTATAGGTGAGGTCAGAACGTAGACCGACCGGTAAATCGAGAGCTTTCGACTCGGCTCCTTCTTCACCACAACAGTCCAGTGCAGCGACTGCAGTGATGCGCCTGTCAATCTCACGCTCCATCCTTCCCTCACTCGAGAACAAGACCCCAAGATACTTGAACTCCTCCACTTGGGGCAAGGACACCCCACCCACCTGGAGAGGACAAGGACCCCCCACCCATCTGGAGAGGACAAGGACCCCCCACCCATCTGGAGAGGGCAAGGACCCCCCACCCACCTGGAGAGGACAAGGACCCCCCACCCATCTGGAGAGGACAAGGACCCCCCACCCACCTGGAGAGGACAAGGACCCCCCACCCACCTGGAGAGGACAAGGACCCCCCACCCATCTGGAGAGGACAAGGACCCCCCACCCACCTGGAGAGGACAAGGACCCCCCACCCATCTGGAGAGGACAAGGACCCCCCACCCATCTGGAGAGGACAAGGACCCCCCACCCACCTGGAGAGGACAAGGACCCCCCACCCACCTGGAGAGGACAAGGACCCCCCCACCCACCTGGAGAGGACAAGGACCCCCCCACCCACCTGGAGAGGACAAGGACCCCCCACCCACCTGGAGAGGACAAGGACCCCCCACCCACCTGGAGAGGACAAGGACCCCCCACCCATCTGGGGAGGACAAGGACCCCCGACCCACCTGGAGAGGACTGCACCTAGAAATTCTGTCCATTAAGACAATGAACAGAACCGGTGACAAAGTGTTTGGAGATCTGGTCGTCGAGGCCTCTGCCTTCGACTGCTGCCCAGATCTCTGCACCGGACACTTACGGATCCTCTCGCAGGTAATAGTCCGCAGGAGGAGGACTCCACGTTGCTCTTTCGAGCGCTCGCTTTAGAGTGCCCACCCAGGTCTGGCTCCAGGGTCGGGCCCCGGTAATGACAATCCAGACTATGTAACTGGCCTCGTCATAAAGGGCTTCCCGGTCCGAGATCAATATTTCTGAATAGGCGGACATTCCCGAAACCCATGGTAATGGTGGGGGCTAACACAGTCAGCATGTTAAGACTTTACGTACAGTGTAAATATGTCACCGGAGAAACCCACGAGTTTATAACATGTTTTGTCTCAATGCTAAGGGTTGACATACATTAACTTAAATATAAAACAGACAAATTTGATAAAAGTACATAAAATGCGAAGTGCAGTGCTTTTGCAAACATGTTAATAATAATAATACATATTTATTTGTATAGAGCTTTTCTGAACACGTTCCAAAGCAGTTCACACAGCTCAGGTTAGAAAGGATTAAAAAACAGATTTTTACACAATGTTAAATTCTTTTTTTAAATAGACATGTTTTCAAATGCTTCCTAAAAGTGAAAAGGCAATGAATCTGTCTAATGTCGGGGGGGGCATACATAACCAACAGGGCTCCTGAAGGGGACATAAGGGGTGAGGAGGTCAGATAAATGGCATGAGGCCAGCCCGTGAAGAGCTTTAAAAGCAAGTAACAAACATTTTAAAATCAATTTAAAATGTTAGAGGTAGCCAGTGCTGAGACTAAGAGTGGGGGTAATATGCTCAAATTTGTGAACACCAGTAAGAAGATGGGCAGCAGCATTCTGTACAATGTGGAATGATGATAGCTACATATAGTGCGTTACAATAATCGAGACGTGAATGAATAAAAGCACAAATACATTTTTGTAGGTCAAGAGAGGAATAAATTACTTGACTTAGTTCTACTTCCGGCGCTGGCGTGCGCGGGCTGCCTCTTGCATCGCTCCTCTCTTTTGAAAACACAGAGGAGCCGGCGAGCGCGACGCAAGCTCCGGGAAAAGCGGGGACGCTACAGACCGGTGCTCCCCGCCATCGGCATGGGAAACGTGAGGTCCCTTCAAAATAAGACGACGGAACTAGCGAGCCTCGTGCGGTCCCAGAGGGCTTATAGGGAAAGCAGCGTCATGCTCTTCACAGAGACGTGGTTAACCCAGCAAATGCCGGATTCTATCATTGTTTTGGACAATTTTCATCTGCTACTGGCGACAGAACGAGAGAGTGCTGTAAGAAGAGGGGCGGCCTGGCTGTGTTTGTAAATGAGAGCTACTGCAAATCTGACCATTGCACAGTGAGGGAGCAGCTGTGTAACAAGGACATTTAACTATTGGCATGAGGCCATGTTATCTGCCCCGGGAGTTCTCACATGTAATCGTGATCGCAGTCTATGTGGCCCCGTCTGCCAATGCCGATAATGCTTGTGAGCGCTGCTTTCCTGCATCAGTAGATTACAAACACAGCATCCACAGGCTCTCTTCCTCGTCTCTGGTGACTTTAACACGCTTCTCCCTCTTCTGTTCTACCAACATACACCCAGTATGTTACCTGCCCCACCAGAGACAATAGAACATTGGATTTATTCTTTGCCAACACCAAGGAGGCTCCTCCCCCCTCCCTCCCCTGGGCAGCTCGGGCCACACCCTTGTACATCTGAGGCCTGTGTATGAACCCATCGTGCGCAGGCAGCCTGTGGTGCCCCGTGTGGTGAGGATGTGGTCTGCTGAGAGCGAAGAGGCTCTGAGGGACTGTTTCAGCACCACTGTCTAGACTGAGCTTTATGACCCACATGGGTTGCCTGACCCGCCAGCCCCGCCCACAGTCTGTTCGAATGCGTAAGGGTCTGGATTCGGACCATTGGGGGGCGTCAAAAAACACTCCAGCATTAACCGGTCCAACCACCGCCACTAATTTGTGTCACGTGTCTCTCAAATATTTTCGGAACATTCAGAACAAAATATATACAGTGAACCCTCGTTTATCGCGGGGGTCACGTTCCAACAACCGCATGGGGAGGACATCAACACCATCACAGAGTGCATCACGGACTACATCAACTTCTGCTTTGAGAACATCGTTCCCTCCCGGACGGTGTTTTCCAAACAACAAGCCATGGATTAACCGTGAACTGAAGTGAGGAAGGAGCAGGACCTGACGGCATCAGCCCCAGGCTCCTTAAGTCCTGCAGATGAACTGTGTGGAGTTATGGAGCATGTCTTCAACATGAGCCTGAAGCTGAGGGTGGTACCACAGGTCTGAAGACCTCCTGTCTGGTGCCTGTGCCCAAGACACGGCGCGCCAAAGACCTCAACAGCTTCAGGCCAGTGGCTCTCACGTCCCACCTGATGAAGACACTGGTCCTGGACCACCTCCGCTCCACCGTGAGCTCAGCCATGGACCCGCTGCAGTTTGTATACGTCCTGACATCGGAGTGGAGGACGCCATAATCTCCTGCTGCACCGCTCTCTCTCTCACCTGGAGAAGCCTGGCAGCTCTGTGAGGATCCTGTTCTTTCATCTCTCCAGCGCCTTCAACACCATCAGCTCCTGAGGGACAAGCTGGAGACGGCTGGTGTGGAGTACGACCTGCAGAGTGGATCATGGACCACCTCACAGACCGACCCCAGTTTGTGAGAGCCAGGGGCTGTGTGTCTGACACTCGGACCTGCAGTGTGGGGACCTGCAGTGTGGGGACCCTGCAGTGTGGGGGCCCTGCAGTGTGGAGGACCTGCAGTGTGGGGGCCCTGCAGTGTGGGGGCCCTGCAGTGTGGAGGACCTGCAGTGTGAGGGACCTACAGTGTGGGGGACCTACGGTGTGGGGGACCTGCAGTGTGGGGGACCTGCAGTGTGGGGGACCTGCAGTGTGGGGGACCTGCAGTGTGGGGGACCTGCAGTGTGGGGGACCTGCAGTGCGGGGGACCTGCAGTGCGGGGGACCTGCAGTGAGGGGGACCTGCAGTGCGGGGGACCTGCAGTGCGGGGGATCATACAAGGACCTGGTGTTCATCTGAACCACAAACTGGACTCATAACACAGACTGAACAGGAAGAGCCAGAGTCTGCTCAACCTCCTGAGGAGACTCAGGTCTTAAGGAGTGACAGGGCCGCTCCTGACAGGGCCGCTCCCGACAGGGCCGCTCCCGACAGGGCCGCTCCCGACAGGGCCGCTCCCGACAGGGCCACTCCTGACAGGGCCACCCCTGACAGGGCTGCTACTGAAGACCTTCTCTGACTCTGTGGTGCATCAGCTCCTGTAGGTGTGGTCATCACAGAGGGAGAGGAAGAAGCTGGACAAAGCTGGACGGCGGAGGCGAGGCAGACGGGGTTTCATGTTTTTGTACTTGTACCTGTGTTTGTTGAGTTTGACCAGAGTTTGGAGCCGTCAAAAATGATTGATGGCAAAATCAACACAATTAAACCAATGGCAAAATAAAGAAATAAATGAGAAAGAGAAGAATGGGAGAAGTGAGAAGTGGAGGACCACAGGGTGAAGTGGAGAACCACAGGGTGAAGTGGAGAACCACAGGGTGAAGTGGAGAACCACAGGGTGAAGTGGAGGACCACAGGGTGAAGTGGAGGACCACAGGGTGAAGTGGAGAACCACAGGGTGAAGTGGAGAAGCACAGGGTGAAGTGGAGAACCACAGGGTGAAGTGGAGGACCACAGGGTGAAGTGGAGAACCACAGGGTGAAGTGGAGAACCACAGGGTGAAGTGGAGAACCACAGGGTGAAGTGGAGGACCACAGGGTGAAGTGGAGAACCACAGGGTGAAGTGGAGAACCACAGGGTGAAGTGGGTGAAGTGGAGAACCACAGGGTGAAGTGGAGAACCACAGGGTGAAGTGGAGGACCACAGGGTGAAGTGGAGAACCACAGGGTGAAGTGGAGAACCACAGGGTGAAGTGGGTGAAGTGGAGGACCACAGGGTGAAGTGGAGAACCACAGGGTGAAGTGGAGGACCACAGGGTGAAGTGGAGAACCACAGGGTGAAGTGGAGAACCACAGGGTGAAGTGGAGAACCACAGGGTGAAGTGGAGAACCACAGGGTGAAGTGGAGAACCACAGGGTGAAGTGGAGAACCACAGGGTGAAGTGGAGAACCACAGGGTGAAGTGGGTGAAGTGGAGAACCACAGGGTGAAGTGGAGAACCACAGGGTGAAGTGGAGAACCACAGGGTGAAGTGGAGAACCACAGGGTGAAGTGGAGAACCACAGGGTGAAGTGGAGAACCACAGGGTGAAGTGGAGAACCACAGGGTGAAGTGGAGAACCACAGGGTGAAGTGGAGAACCACAGGGTGAAGTGGAGAACCACAGGGTGAAGTGGAGAACCACAGGGTGAAGTGGGTGAAGTGGAGAACCACAGGGTGAAGTGGAGAACCACAGGGTGAAGTGGAGGACCACAGGGTGAAGTGGAGAACCACAGGGTGAAGTGGAGGACCACAGGGTGAAGTGGAGAACCACAGGGTGAAGTGGAGGACCACAGGGTGAAGTGGAGAACCACAGGGTGAAGTGGAGAACCACAGGGTGAAGTGGAGAACCACAGGGTGAAGTGGAGAACCACAGGGTGAAGTGGAGAACCACAGGGTGAAGTGGAGAACCACAGGGTGAAGTGGAGAACCACAGGGTGAAGTGGAGAACCACAGGGTGAAGTGGAGAACCACAGGGTGAAGTGGAGAACCACAGGGTGAAGTGGAGAACCACAGGGTGAAGTGGGTGAAGTGGAGAACCACAGGGTGAAGTGGGTGAAGTGGAGAACCACAGGGTGAAGTGGAGAACCACAGGGTGAAGTGGAGGACCACAGGGTGAAGTGGAGGACCACAGGGTGAAGTGGAGGACCACAGGGTGAAGTGGAGGACCACAGGGTGAAGTGGAGGACCACAGGGTGAAGTGGAGGACCACAGGGTGAAGTGGAGGACCACAGGGTGAAGTGGAGAACCACAGGGTGAAGTGGAGAACCACAGGGTGAAGTGGAGAACCACAGGGTGAAGTGGAGAACCACAGGGTGAAGTGGAGAACCACAGGGTGAAGTGGAGAACCACAGGGTGAAGTGGGTGAAGTGGAGAACCACAGGGTGAAGTGGGTGAAGTGGAGAACCACAGGGTGAAGTGGGTGAAGTGGAGAACCACAGGGTGAAGTGGAGGACCACAGGGTGAAGTGGAGGACCACAGGGTGAAGTGGAGGACCACAGGGTGAAGTGGAGAACCACAGGGTGAAGTGGAGAACCACAGGGTCACATGTTTGGAGAGAGTTCTGCTGGAAAGTGTGTTGAAGCTGTGGCACCAGGAGGCAGACCACTGCATGTGTCTGACCTGTGGTTCAGAATGACTGGACGGAGCTCAGTAAAGGGCTGCGCACAATATCTGACATCACCATTCTACTGGACTTCAGAACTATGTACTTCAGGACTCCTGCCATGGAAACAATAAGTGTCCATGGACACAATAAGTGTCCATGGAAAGTGTCCATGGACACAATAAGTGTCCATGGAAAGTGTCCATGGAAACAATAAGTGTCCATGGAAACAATAAGTGTCCATGGAAAGTGTCCATGGAAACAATAAGTGTCCATGGAAAGTGTCCATGGAAACAAATAAGTGTCCATGGAAAGTGTCCATGGAAACAAATAAGTGTCCATGGAAAGTGTCCATGGAAACAAATAAGTGTCCATGGAAAGTGTCCATGGAAACAAATAAGTGTCCTTGGAAAGTGTCCATGGAAACAATAAGTGTCCGTGGCATGAGTCCTGGAACATTCTTCTGGCAAGTGGATGATGAAACCCAACCAACGATCAAGGACTGACATAATGGAAATTCAAATCCTAACCTTAACCATTACGTTTTACCCTAAATTTTAAAAACAACACAATTGTAGGACTTTGGATAAAATGAGGCAAATATGCTTGACTGAAGGACTTTTATTTATTATTGTGCCAACTCTCTGCATCTAGTTAGGCCCAAGCGCCACAAGCTGGCGAGAGGCCTATTAATCTCGTAAGGCCGTGCGAAGCACGGCTGCGAAAGTGCGCACGTAGTGCGCACGAAATCGAGCGCGAAGCGCTCGCCCACTTCCAAACACTCACTAACGCACTCCTTCACTCATGCACGCCCCGTGCATACTAATTAGTAGTAGGAAAATGGAACATTACCGTTGTAAACGGGCGAAGCCCGTGCAAAAGTTCGCACTAAACGAGCATTTTACATTGAGATGACGACCGCGAAGCGGTCGTCATCTCAATGTTTCGCGGTCGTCATCTCAATGTAAAGTGCTCGTTTGCGCTAAGTAGCTCACGAATACGTTCCCCATCTCTTGCATGTTCCGTGCATATAAGCATGTAATGCAAAAATTGAACATTATTACTGTATAGAGGGCCAAAAACACAAAGTGGGCGGAGCCCACTCAAAATTAACGAAAGTACCCGTCAGTGACCAGGGACCCACACCATGAGGTAGGAAAGCGCGAGCGCTTTCCGAAAATGTATAGTTTATGATATTTGAAAAATGGGAAACATTGTTTTCGCATCGGAATATTATTCTTTCTTCTTTCTTCTTCTCGGGACCAACCCCCCTATTTTTCACCCAGTGAACATTGACGAAAAGTCACAAAAATGTTCACACCTCTAAAAATCGTGCTACAAACTGACGGGGGGTGGGGCAAGACCGTGTCATAATCGCAGACACGCGTCACCCTCCCCCCTCTCCACCCCCCTCACCCTGCCGCCTCCCGCCCTCTTCCCCCCGGCTCCGCGCTGCTGTCTCCCTACAAGCCCATTCCAGAGTTTTTCTGCTTCGATTTACGAGGAAACACGGCTCAAAGAGGCTCAAAACTTCATGAATGATATCGCTCTCTTTACTATTATCACAGATAAGAAGATAAGATAATCCTTTATTGTCCCACATGGGGAAATGTCATTGGTGCAACGCAGGTAGATACAGAGGAAAAGAACAGATCACTTATAGGAAGTCTGAAAAACACTTTCAGTAGAAGATCTCCTATAAACAAAAACTCCCATAGACAAATAAATAAATACATAAATACCATTGCATGTGATCACGACAGTAATTGCACATGAATATGTGTCACGACGGCACATAGATTGCACATGAATTTCACAGTAATTGCACATATGACGGAATTGCACATGGTTAGGTCAGTATTGCACATGTTCAGTACTAACAGTGTTTGTTATAAAGTCTGACAGCAGCAGGAAGGAAAGACCTACGAAACCTCTCCCTCCCACAGCGAGGGTGGATCAGTCTCTCACTGAAGCTGCTCTCCAGAGCGGACAGAGTGTCCTGCAGAGGGTGAGACTCATGGTCCAGCATAGATGTGAATCTAGCCAGGACCCTGTCCATCACCTCCTGCACCGAGTCCAGAGCACAGCCCAGGACAGAGCTGAACTTCTTGATGACTTTGTCCAGTCTCTTCCTCTCCCTCTCTGTGATGCTGCTGCTCCAGCAGGCCACACCTACAGGAGCTGATGCACCACAGAGTCATAGAAGGTCTTCAGGAGTGGCCCTGTCACTCCAAAAGACCTGAGTCTCACCCAGGTACTTGTATGAGTCCACTCTCTCAATGTCCCGTCCCTGGATGTTCACTGGTGAGGGGGCAGTGGGGTGGCGTCTGCAGAAATCCATCACCATCTCCTTGGTCTTACCCCACAGCGTCCTCCACTCCGATGCCAGGCCGATATGCAAACTGCAGCGGGTCCAGGGCTGAACTCACGGTGGAGCGGAGGTGGTCCAGGACTAGCCGCTCCAGTGTCTTCATCAGGTGGGATGTGAGAGCCACCAGCCTGAAGCTGTTGAGGTCTTTGGGGCGCGGTGTCTTAGGCACAGGTACCAGACAGGAGGTCTTCCAGACCTGTGGTACCACCCTCAGCTTCAGGCTCATGTTGAAGACATGCTCCATAACTCCACACAGTTCATCTGCAGGACTTAAGGAGCCTGGGGCTGATGCCATTAGGTCCTGCTGCCTTCCTCACTTTAATCCTCTTCAGCTCACTCCTCACCTGTGCTGCTGTGACAGTCAGTGGTAGGGGGACTGTGTGCTGGGGGGATGGGTGACTCCTGGCGAAGTGGGGAGCTGATGGTCCGGGGCAGAGAAGCGAAGAGGAACAGATGCAGGGCATTGTCCAGCTGTGGAAGAGGGAGCATGCAGCTGTGCAGGGGGAGGAGCGGGTGACCGATCAAATCTCAAGAAGTGAGCATTTAAATCAATCACCCACTGTAGATCCCCCTCTGTCTGGGCAGGGGGGATTTTGAAGCCTGAGATGGTTTTCAGGCTTCTCCACACTCCCTGAATGTTCTTCTGCTGCAGCTGCTCCTCCATATATATATATATAGATATACAGATATATATCTATATATCTATATATCTCTATATCTATATCTATATCTGTCTCTCTATGTCTCTCTATGTCTCTCTATGTCTCTCTATGTCTCTCTATGTCTCTCTATGTCTCTCTATGTCTCTCTATGTCTCTCTCTGTCTCTCTGTCTCTCTGTCTCTCTGTCTCTCTGTATCTCTGTATCTCTGGCTCTGCACACACGCTCTCTCTGAGACTACGTCACGGGTGGGCGGGGCACACACACGCTCTCTCTGAGACTACGTCACGGGTGGGCGGGGCACACACACGCTCTCTCTGAGACTACGTCACGGGTGGGCGGGGCACACACACGCTCTCTCTGAGACTACGTCACGGGTGGGCGGGGCACACACACGCTCTCTCTGAGACTACGTCACGGGTGGGCGGGGCACACACACGCTCTCTCTGAGACTACGTCACGGGTGGGCGGGGCACACACACGCTCTCTCTGAGACTACGTCACGGGTGGGCGGGGCACACACGCTCTGAGACTACGTCACGGGTGGGCGGGGCACACACACGCTCTCTCTGAGACTACGTCACGGGTGGGCGGGGCACACACGCTCTGAGACTACGTCACGGGTGGGCGGGGCACACACGCTCTCTCTGAGACTACGTCACGGGTGGGCGGGGCACACACGCTCTGAGACTATGTCACGGGTGGGCGGGGCACACACGCTCTCTCTGAGACTACGTCACGGGTTGGGCGGGGGAGCCAGATGGCTCTTCACAAGGGTGGGGGCGAATATCAAACCAAGCCGTCTGCATTTCCGGGTTGGTGAGCGGGTCCAAGGTCTGGGTGATATTTCTGAACTATTATGTTAAGGGTGTTGCACAACAATTATTATTATCAATTATACACTTAGGATAGACTACCAAACGTGAACAAAAGCATGTTATGGCTCCTTTAAGAAGATGAGTTATACAGTGAGGAAAACCTCCTTCACCCACTTAGACATGATGGAGGGTCTGACATCTTTGCCATTTCCACTGTGAGAGACACGATCTGTTTGTATGATTTTTAAATCATTTGTTTGTTATTGCTGCAAATAAGTATTTGAACCTCTGAGAAAATCACTGTTAGTATTTGATATAGAAGCCTTTGTTTCCAATTACAGAGGTCAAACATTTTCTGTAGTTCTTGATCAGGTTTGCACAGCAGGGATTTTGGCCCACTCCTCCGGCCCACTCCTCCGGCCCACTTGCAGCAGTAACAACTCCACGCCCAGAAGACGGTGGAGATGATCGTGGACTTAAGGAAAGTCACAGCCCCCCCTCACCATCTCAGACTCCCTCCGCTTCCTCTGCACCACCAGGACCTCAAGTGGGAGCCACCATCACCAGGACCTCAAGTGGGAGGAGCCACCATCACCAGGACCTCAAGTGGGAGCCACCATCACCAGGACCTCAAGTGGGAGGAGCCACCATCACCAGGACCTCAAGTGGGAGGAGCCACCATCACCAGGACCTCAAGTGGGAGGAGCCACCATCACCAGGACCTCAAGTGGGAGGAGCCACCATCACCAGGACCTCAAGTGGGAGGAGCCACCATCACCAGGACCTCAAGTGGGAGGAGCCACCATCACCAGGACCTCAAGTGGGAGGAGCCACCATCACCAGGACCTCAAGTGGGAGGAGCCACCATCACCAGGACCTCAAGTGGGAGGAGCCTCCATCACCAGGACCTCAAGTAGGAGGAGCCTCCATCACCAGGACCTCAAGTGGGAGGAGCCACCATCACCAGGACCTCAAGTGGGAGGAGCCACCATCACCAGGACCTCAAGTGGGAGGAGCCACCATCACCAGGACCTCAAGTGGGAGGAGCCACCATCACCAGGACCTCAAGTGGGAGGAGCCACCATCAGCTCCTCATCAAGAAGCTCCAGCAGAGGATGTACTTCCTGCAGCAGCTGAGGAAAGACAAACTGATGATGGAGCAGTTCTACACGACCATCATCGAGTCCTCCATCACCTCCTCCATCACCTCCTCCATCACCTCCTCCATCACCTCCACCATCACCTCCTCCATCACCTCCTCCATCACCTCCTCCATCACCTCCTCCATCACCTCCACCATCACCTCCACCATCACCTCCACCATCACCTCCTCCATCACCTCCTCCATCACCTCCTCCATCACCTCCTCCATCACCTCCTCCATCACCTCCACCATCACCTCTACCATCACCTCCACCATCACCTCCACCATCACCTCCTCCATCACCTCTACCATCACCTCCACCATCACCTCCTCCATCACCGTGTGGTACACTGGAGCCACAGCCAGGGACAAACAGAGACTACAGCGCCCTCTGCTGAGAAGGTGATCAGCTGCAGACTTCATCTCTGCAGGACCTGTACGTCTCAGGACTCTGGGACGTGAGGGTCCAATCACAGCCGACATGGACTATTTGAGCCACTCCCCCCAGGCAAGAGGCCACTCCCCTCAGGCAGGAGGCCACTCCCCTCAGGCAGAAGGCCACTCCCCTCAGGCAGAAGGCCACTCCCCTCAGGCAGGAGGCCACTCCCCTCAGGCAGAA
This sequence comes from Eucyclogobius newberryi, assembly GCF_026437365.1. Taxonomy (NCBI): domain Eukaryota; kingdom Metazoa; phylum Chordata; class Actinopteri; order Gobiiformes; family Gobiidae; genus Eucyclogobius; species Eucyclogobius newberryi. Next base: position 1,790,936 of record NW_027315768.1, on the reverse strand, counting down.
GGCCACTCCCCTCAGGCAGGAGGCCACTCCCCTCAGGCAGGAGGCCACTCCCCTCAGGCAGGAGGCCACTCCCCTCAGGCAGGAGGCCACTCCCCTCAGGCAGGAGGCCACAGTTTCTCTCTCTCTGCTGTTGGATCATGAACACTTCTTAAACACTGTCTCTTTAACCATAATATAATAATATTTAATGTATGCACTACATCTGTAAATTCAACTGTAAATGTGTGTACATAGTAAGCCTGTTTTTATCCTTTAGCAGATTTGAATTGTTTTTTCTTTTTGACTTTGTTTTGTATTGCATGAATCACCAGGACAAGTTCTTTATGTTTGTGAATTCTGTTCATTGACAATGTTAATAAACCTTTTCTGATTCTGAACTTTCACAAATGAAGTGTGTTCAAACACTTCTTTTCCTCAGTGTCACATTCAAAAGGACGACTAGGCGAGTCTGCAGTCCGACTGAACCATCTCCAGGCTTCAAGTGACAGGGAATACAAAGTGCATTAGTCCTTTGTCAAACTAAAAGTATCAATTTGTATGTAAAGAAATAAGGAACTGTAAGCGGAGGCCAGTAAGCTGTAGAGCCTCTGATTGGTCCTCCCAATGTCACATGTTTTGATACTCGAGCTACACATCTGTGAAGGATTAATTCTGTGCTCCGCCACTGGGTTTGAAATAGAATGATTGAAATATGGTTGAAATGATAGACTTGAAGTTGATTGGTCTGCTTGGGTCATGTGACGTGCACAGGTGCTGAAGCAGCAGCTGAGCTCTGTCCAGGACGAGCTGAGGAACAAAGAGAGACGCTGGACCAACGCTCACAGCAGACTGGACCAGCAACTGCACACTCTGAGAGAGGACAACAGAGCCCTGCACAAGGAGGTGACACACACACACACACACACACACACACACACACACACACACACACTCACTCTGAGAGAGGACAACAGAGCCCTGCACAAGGAGGTGACACACACACACACACACACACACACACACACACTCACTCTGAGAGAGGACAACAGAGCCCTGCACAAGGAGGTGACACACACACACACACACACACACACACTCTGAGAGAGGACAACAGAGCCCTGCACAAGGAGGTGACACACACTGACTTTAATATGACTTTAGCATGAACACTGACTTCATCATGACTTTAGCATGAACACTGACTTTAATATGACTTTAGCATGAACACTGACTTCATCATGACTTTAGCATGAACACTGACTTTAATATGACTTTAGCATGAACACTGACTTCATCATGACTTTAGCATGAACACTGACTTCATCATGACTTTAGCATGAACACTGACTTCATCATGACTTTAGCTGAACACTGACTTCATCATGACTTTAGCATGAACACTGACTTCATCATGACTTTAGCATGAACACTGACTTCATCATGACTTTAGCATAAACACTGACTTCATCATGACTTTAGCATGAACACTGCCTTCATCATGACTTTAGCATGAACACTGACTTCATCATGACTTTAGCATGAACACTGACTTCATCATGACTTTAGCATGAACACTGACTTCATCATGACTTTAGCATGAACACTGACTTTAATATGACTTTAGCATGAACACTGACTTCATCATGACTTTAGCATGAACACTGACTTCATCATGACTTTAGCATGAACACTGACTTCATCATGACTTTAGCATGAACACTGACTTCATCATGACTAGCAGAAACACTGACTTCATCATGACTTTAGCATGAACACTGACTTCATCATGACTTTAGCATGAACACTGACTTCATCATGACTTTAGCTGAACACTGACTTCATCATGACTTTAGCATGAACACTGACTTCATCATGACTTTAGCATGAACACTGACTTCATCATGACTTTAGCATAAACACTGACTTCATCATGACTTTAGCATGAACACTGCCTTCATCATGACTTTAGCATGAACACTGACTTCATCATGACTTTAGCATGAACACTGACTTCATCATGACTTTAGCATGAACACTGACTTCATCATGACTTTAGCATGAACACTGACTTCATCATGACTTTAGCATGAACACTTACTTCATCATGACTTTAGCATGAACACTGCCTTCATCATGACTTTAGCATGAACACTGACTTCATCATGACTTTAGCATGAACACTGACTTCATCATGACTTTAGCATGAACACTGACTTCATCATGACTTTAGCATGAACACTGACTTCATCATGACTTTAGCATGAACACTGACTTCATCATGACTTTAGCATGAACACTGACTTCATCATGACTTTAGCATGAACACTGACTTCATCATGACTTTAGCACGAACACTGACTTCATCATGACTTTAGCATGAACACTGACTTCATCATGACTTTAGCATGAACACTGACTTCATCATGACTTTAGCATGAACACTGACTTCATCATGACTTTAGCATGAACACTGACTTCATCATGACTTTAGCATGAACACTGACTTCATCATGACTTTAGCATGTTTTGCATGTAGATAAACATGTGAATAATGATTGACATTTGGCAGATAAATAAATCATAATTTAATAAATTAATTGTAGATGAAACATTCCATGTTCTTAATAAGAATCAGAATTATTTCCATCGTCAGTGATAAAGTTACAAACTAGACTTTTTTTATGGTTTTATATTTTATTTGCCATAAACCACAAAACACTGAATAATAACTCTAAAATATTGAGCCATGACAATAAATAGATTTCTGTAAATACAGATACAAATGTACAGTTTAGCACGATGTCAATAATATAATTAAATTGACGTAATTAAACTACATGTCATTAATGATGAAATGTTCTGATGTAAAAGTGAAGAAGCTTCAGATCATGAGCTGCACTTTAAGGAGAAGCTCATGTTTTAATAGATCCAGGAGTGAAAAGGCCTTTTATGAGGACCAAGTCACAGCTGCTCTCTCCTCACCTCCTGCTCCTCGCTCTCTCCTCACCTCCTGCTCCTCGCTCTCTCCTCACCTCCTGCTCCTCGCTCTCTCCTCACCTCCTGCTCCTCGCTCTCTCCTCACCTCCTGCTCCTCGCTCTCTCCTCACCTCCTGCTCCTCGCTCTCTCCTCACCTCCTGCTCCTCGCTCTCTCCTCACCTCCTGCTCCTCGCTCTCTCCTCACCTCCTGCTCCTCGCTCTCTCCTCACCTCCTGCTCCTCGCTCTCTCCTCACCTCCTGCTCCTCACTCTCTCCTCACCTCCTGCTCCTCGCTCTCTCCTCACCTCCTGCTCCTCGCTCTCTCCTCACCTCCTGCTCCTCGCTCTCTCCTCACCTCCTGCTCCTCGCTCTCTCCTCACCTCCTGCTCCTCGCTCTCTCCTCACCTCCTGCTCCTCGCTCTCTCCTCACCTCCTGCTCCTCGCTCTCTCCTCACCTCCTGCTCCTCGCTCTCTCCTCACCTCCTGCTCCTCGCTCTCTCCTCACCTCCTGCTCCTCGCTCTCTCCTCACCTCCTGCTCCTCGCTCTCTCCTCTTGGTTAAAACCAGCGTCAGTCGTAATAATAATACTCTCATTTTTCATGATACTATTTTTAAAAACCCAGGGGTCACAGGGGCTCACACTGTCCCGTCACAGGGGCTCACACTGTCCTCAGTCCCGTCACAGGGGCTCACACTGTCCTCAGTCCCGTCACAGGGGCTCACACTGTCCCCTGTCCCGTCACAGGGGCTCACACTGTCCCGTCACAGGGGCTCACACTGTCCTCAGTCCCGTCACAGGGGCTCACACTGTCCCCTGTCCCGTCACAGGGGCTCACACTGTCCCCTGTCCCGTCACAGGGGCTCACACTGTCCCCTGTCCCGTCACAGGGGCTCACACTGTCCCCTGTCCCGTCGCAGGGGCTCATACTGTCCCCTGTCCCGTCACAGGGGCTCACACTGTCCCCTGTCCCGTCACAGGGGCTCACACTGTCCCGCCACAGGGGCTCACACTGTCCCCTGTCCCGTCACAGGGGCTCACACTGTCCCCTGTCCCGTCACAGGGGCTCACACTGTCCCCTGTCCCGCCACAGGGGCTCACACTGTCCTCTGTCCCGCCACAGGGGCTCACACCGTCCTCTGTCCCGCCACAGGGGCTCACACTGTCCCGCCACAGGGGCTCACACTGTCCCCTGTCCCGTCACAGGGGCTCACACTGTCCCCTGTCCCGCCACAGGGGCTCACACTGTCCCCTGTCCCGTCACAGGGGCTCACACTGTCCTCTGTCCCGCCACAGGGGCTCACACCGTCCTCTGTCCCGCCACAGGGGCTCACACTGTCCCGCCACAGGGGCTCACACTGTCCCCTGTCCCGTCACAGGGGCTCACACTGTCCCCTGTCCCGCCACAGGGGCTCACACTGTCCCCTGTCCCGTCACAGGGGCTCACACTGTCCCCTGTCCCGTCACAGGGGCTCACACTGTCCTCTGTCCCGCCACAGGGGCTCACACCGTCCTCTGTCCCGCCACAGGGGCTCACACTGTCCCGCCACAGGGGCTCACACTGTCCCCTGTCCCGTCACAGGGGCTCACACTGTCCCCTGTCCCGTCACAGGGGCTCACACTGTCCCCTGTCCCGTCACAGGGGCTCACACTGTCCCCTGTCCCGCCACAGGGGCTCACACTGTCCTCTGTCCCGCCACAGGGGCTCACACCGTCCTCTGTCCCGCCACAGGGGCTCACACTGTCCCGCCACAGGGGCTCACACTCTCCCCTGTCCCGTCACAGGGGCTCACACTCTCCCCTGTCCCGTCACAGGGGCTCACACTGTCCCCTGTCCCGTCACAGGGGCTCACACTGTCCCCTGTCCCGTCACAGGGGCTCACACTGTCCCCTGTCCCGTCACAGGGGCTCACACTGTCCTCGGTCCCGTCACAGGGGCTCAAGCTGTCCCCTGTCCCGTCACAGGGGCTCACACTGTCCTCGGTCCCGTCACAGGGGCTCACACTGTCCTCGGTCCCGTCACAGGGGCTCACACTGTCCTCTGTCCCGTCACAGGGGCTCACACTGTCCCCATTCCCGTCACAGGGGCTCACACTGTCCCCTGTCCCGTCACAGGGGCTCACACTGTCCCCTGTCCCGTCACAGGGGCTCATACTGTCCTCGGTCCCGTCACAGGGGCTCACACTGTCCTCTGTCCCGTCACAGGGGCTCACACTGTCCCCTGTCCCGTCACAGGGGCTCACACTGTCCCCTGTCCCGTCACAGGGGCTCACACTGTCCCGTCACAGGGGCTCACACTGTCCCGCCACAGGGGCTCACACTGTCCCCTGTCCCGTCACAGGGGCTCACACTGTCCCCTGTCCCGTCACAGGGGCTCACACTGTCCTCTGTCCCGCCACAGGGGCTCACACCGTCCTCTGTCCCGCCACAGGGGCTCACACTGTCCCGCCACAGGGGCTCACACTGTCCCCTGTCCCGTCACAGGGGCTCACACTGTCCCCTGTCCCGTCACAGGGGCTCACACTGTCCCCTGTCCCGTCACAGGGGCTCACACTATCCCCTGTCCCGTCGCAGGGGCTCACACTGTCCCCTGTCCCGTCGCAGGGGCTCACACTGTCCCCTGTCCCGTCGCAGGGGCTCACACTGTCCCCTGTCCCGTCGCAGGGGCTCACACTGTCCCCTGTCCCGTCACAGGGGCTCACACTGTCCCCTGTCCCGTCACAGGGGCTCACACTGTCCCGCCACAGGGGCTCACACTGTCCCCTGTCCCGTCACAGGGGCTCACACTGTCCCCTGTCCCGTCACAGGGGCTCACACTGTCCCCTGTCCCGCCACAGGGGCTCACACTGTCCTCTGTCCCGCCACAGGGGCTCACACCGTCCTCTGTCCCGCCACAGGGGCTCACACTGTCCCGCCACAGGGGCTCACACTGTCCCCTGTCCTGTCACAGGGGCTCACACTGTCCCCTGTCCCGCCACAGGGGCTCACACTGTCCCCTGTCCCGTCACAGGGGCTCACACTGTCCTCTGTCCCGCCACAGGGGCTCACACCGTCCTCTGTCCCGCCACAGGGGCTCACACTGTCCCGCCACAGGGGCTCACACTGTCCCCTGTCCCGTCACAGGGGCTCACACTGTCCCCTGTCCCGTCACAGGGGCTCACACTGTCCCCTGTCCCGTCACAGGGGCTCACACTGTCCCCTGTCCCGCCACAGGGGCTCACACTGTCCTCTGTCCCGCCACAGGGGCTCACACCGTCCACTGTCCCGCCACAGGGGCTCACACTGTCCCGCCACAGGGGCTCACACTGTCCCCTGTCCCGTCACAGGGGCTCACACTGTCCCCTGTCCCGTCACAGGGGCTCACACTGTCCCCTGTCCCGTCACAGGGGCTCACACTATCCCCTGTCCCGTCACAGGGGCTCACACTGTCCCCTGTCCCGTCGCAGGGGCTCACACTGTCCCCTGTCCCGTCGCAGGGGCTCACACTGTCCCCTGTCCCGTCGCAGGGGCTCACACTGTCCCCTGTCCCGTCACAGGGGCTCACACTGTCCCCTGTCCCGTCACAGGGGCTCACACTGTCCCGCCACAGGGGCTCACACTGTCCCCTGTCCCGTCACAGGGGCTCACACTGTCCCCTGTCCCGTCACAGGGGCTCACACTGTCCCCTGTCCCGCCACAGGGGCTCACACTGTCCTCTGTCCCGCCACAGGGGCTCACACCGTCCTCTGTCCCGCCACAGGGGCTCACACTGTCCCGCCACAGGGGCTCACACTGTCCCCTGTCCTGTCACAGGGGCTCACACTGTCCCCTGTCCCGCCACAGGGGCTCACACTGTCCCCTGTCCCGTCACAGGGGCTCACACTGTCCCCTGTCCCGCCACAGGGGCTCACACTGTCCTCTGTCCCGCCACAGGGGCTCACACCGTCCTCTGTCCCGCCACAGGGGCTCACACTGTCCCGCCACAGGGGCTCACACTCTCCCCTGTCCCGTCACAGGGGCTCACACTCTCCCCTGTCCCGTCACAGGGGCTCACACTGTCCCCTGTCCCGTCACAGGGGCTCACACTGTCCCCTGTCCCGTCACAGGGGCTCACACTGTCCCCTGTCCCGTCACAGGGGCTCACACTGTCCTCGGTCCCGTCACAGGGGCTCAAGCTGTCCCCTGTCCCGTCACAGGGGCTCACACTGTCCTCGGTCCCGTCACAGGGGCTCACACTGTCCTCGGTCCCGTCACAGGGGCTCACACTGTCCTCTGTCCCGTCACAGGGGCTCACACTGTCCCCATTCCCGTCACAGGGGCTCACACTGTCCCCTGTCCCGTCACAGGGGCTCACACTGTCCCCTGTCCCGTCACAGGGGCTCATACTGTCCTCGGTCCCGTCACAGGGGCTCACACTGTCCTCTGTCCCGTCACAGGGGCTCACACTGTCCCCTGTCCCGTCACAGGGGCTCACACTGTCCCCTGTCCCGTCACAGGGGCTCACACTGTCCCGTCACAGGGGCTCACACTGTCCCGCCACAGGGGCTCACACTGTCCCCTGTCCCGTCACAGGGGCTCACACTGTCCCCTGTCCCGTCACAGGGGCTCACACTGTCCTCTGTCCCGCCACAGGGGCTCACACCGTCCTCTGTCCCGCCACAGGGGCTCACACTGTCCCGCCACAGGGGCTCACACTGTCCCCTGTCCCGTCACAGGGGCTCACACTGTCCCCTGTCCCGTCACAGGGGCTCACACTGTCCCCTGTCCCGTCACAGGGGCTCACACTATCCCCTGTCCCGTCGCAGGGGCTCACACTGTCCCCTGTCCCGTCGCAGGGGCTCACACTGTCCCCTGTCCCGTCGCAGGGGCTCACACTGTCCCCTGTCCCGTCGCAGGGGCTCACACTGTCCCCTGTCCCGTCACAGGGGCTCACACTGTCCCCTGTCCCGTCACAGGGGCTCACACTGTCCCGCCACAGGGGCTCACACTGTCCCCTGTCCCGTCACAGGGGCTCACACTGTCCCCTGTCCCGTCACAGGGGCTCACACTGTCCCCTGTCCCGCCACAGGGGCTCACACTGTCCTCTGTCCCGCCACAGGGGCTCACACCGTCCTCTGTCCCGCCACAGGGGCTCACACTGTCCCGCCACAGGGGCTCACACTGTCCCCTGTCCTGTCACAGGGGCTCACACTGTCCCCTGTCCCGCCACAGGGGCTCACACTGTCCCCTGTCCCGTCACAGGGGCTCACACTGTCCTCTGTCCCGCCACAGGGGCTCACACCGTCCTCTGTCCCGCCACAGGGGCTCACACTGTCCCGCCACAGGGGCTCACACTGTCCCCTGTCCCGTCACAGGGGCTCACACTGTCCCCTGTCCCGTCACAGGGGCTCACACTGTCCCCTGTCCCGTCACAGGGGCTCACACTGTCCCCTGTCCCGCCACAGGGGCTCACACTGTCCTCTGTCCCGCCACAGGGGCTCACACCGTCCACTGTCCCGCCACAGGGGCTCACACTGTCCCGCCACAGGGGCTCACACTGTCCCCTGTCCCGTCACAGGGGCTCACACTGTCCCCTGTCCCGTCACAGGGGCTCACACTGTCCCCTGTCCCGTCACAGGGGCTCACACTATCCCCTGTCCCGTCACAGGGGCTCACACTGTCCCCTGTCCCGTCGCAGGGGCTCACACTGTCCCCTGTCCCGTCGCAGGGGCTCACACTGTCCCCTGTCCCGTCGCAGGGGCTCACACTGTCCCCTGTCCCGTCACAGGGGCTCACACTGTCCCCTGTCCCGTCACAGGGGCTCACACTGTCCCGCCACAGGGGCTCACACTGTCCCCTGTCCCGTCACAGGGGCTCACACTGTCCCCTGTCCCGTCACAGGGGCTCACACTGTCCCCTGTCCCGCCACAGGGGCTCACACTGTCCTCTGTCCCGCCACAGGGGCTCACACCGTCCTCTGTCCCGCCACAGGGGCTCACACTGTCCCGCCACAGGGGCTCACACTGTCCCCTGTCCTGTCACAGGGGCTCACACTGTCCCCTGTCCCGCCACAGGGGCTCACACTGTCCCCTGTCCCGTCACAGGGGCTCACACTGTCCTCTGTCCCGCCACAGGGGCTCACACCGTCCTCTGTCCCGCCACAGGGGCTCACACTGTCCTGCCACAGGGGCTCACACTGTCCCCTGTCCCGTCACAGGGGCTCACACTGTCCCCTGTCCCGTCACAGGGGCTCACACTGTCCCCTGTCCCGTCACAGGGGCTCACACTGTCCCCTGTCCCGCCACAGGGGCTCACACTGTCCTCTGTCCCGCCACAGGGGCTCACACCGTCCACTGTCCCGCCACAGGGGCTCACACTGTCCCGCCACAGGGGCTCACACTCTCCCCTGTCCCGTCACAGGGGCTCACACTGTCCCCTGTCCCGTCACAGGGGCTCACACTGTCCCCTGTCCCGTCACAGGGGCTCACACTGTCCCCTGTCCCGTCAAAGGGGCTCACACTGTCCCCTGTCCCGTCACAGGGGCTCACACTGTCCTCGGTCCCGTCACAGGGGCTCAAGCTGTCCCCTGTCCCGTCACAGGGGCTCACACTGTCCTCGGTCCCGTCACAGGGGCTCACACTGTCCTCTGTCCCGTCACAGGGGCTCACACTGTCCTCTGTCCCGTCACAGGGGCTCACACTGTCCCCTGTCCCGTCACAGGGGCTCACACTGTCCCCTGTCCCGTCACAGGGGCTCATACTGTCCTCGGTCCCGTCACAGGGGCTCACACTGTCCTCTGTCCCGTCACAGGGGCTCACACTGTCCCCTGTCCCGCCACAGGGGCTCACACTGTCCCGTCACAGGGGCTCACACTGTCCTCTGTCCCGTCACAGGGGCTCACACTGTCCCCTGTCCCGTCACAGGGGCTCACACTGTCCTCTGTCCCGTCACAAGGGCTCACACTGTCCTCTGTCCCGCCACAGGGGCTCACACTGTCCCCTGTCCCGCCACAGGGGCTCACACTGTCCTCTGTCCCGCCACAGGGGCTCACACTGTCCCCTGTCCCGCCACTGGGGCTCACACTGTCCTCTGTCCCGCCACAGGGGCTCACACTGTCCTCTGTCCCGTCACAGGGGCTCACACTGTCCTCTGTCCCGCCACAGGGGCTCACACTGTCCACTGTCCCGCCACAGGGGCTCACACTGTCCCGCCACAGGGGCTCACACTGTCCCGCCACAGGGGCTCACACTGTCCCGTCACAGGGGCTCACACTGTCCCCTGTCCCGTCACAGGGGCTCACACTGTCCCCTGTCCCGTCACAGGGGCTCACACTGTCCCCTGTCCCGTCACAGGGGCTCACACTGTCCCGCCACAGGGGCTCACACTGTCCCCTGTCCCGTCACAGGGGCTCACACTGTCCCCTGTCCCGTCACAGGGGCTCACACTGTCCCCTGTCCCGCCACAGGGGCTCACACTGTCCCCTGTCCCGTCACAGGGGCTCACACTGTCCCCTGTCCCGTCACAGGGGCTCACACTGTCCCGCCACAGGGGCTCACACTGTCCCGCCACAGGGGCTCACACTGTCCCCTGTCCCGTCACAGGGGCTCACACTGTCCCCTGTCCCGTCACAGGGGCTCACACTGTCCCCTGTCCCGTCACAGGGGCTCACACTGTCCCCTGTCCCGCCACAGGGGCTCACACTGTCCCCTGTCCCGTCGCAGGGGCTCACACTGTCCCGCCACAGGGGCTCACACTGTCCCCTGTCCCGTCACAGGGGCTCACACTGTCCCCTGTCCCGTCACAGGGGCTCACACTGTCCCCTGTCCCGCCACAGGGGCTCACACTGTCCTCTGTCCCGCCACAGGGGCTCACACCGTCCTCTGTCCCGCCACAGGGGCTCACACTGTCCCGCCACAGGGGCTCACACTGTCCCCTGTCCCGTCACAGGGGCTCACACTGTCCCCTGTCCCGCCACAGGGGCTCACACTGTCCCCTGTCCCGTCACAGGGGCTCACACTGTCCTCTGTCCCGCCACAGGGGCTCACACCGTCCTCTGTCCCGCCACAGGGGCTCACACTGTCCCCTGTCCCGCCACAGGGGCTCACACTGTCCCCTGTCCCGTCACAGGGGCTCACACTGTCCCCTGTCCCGTCGCAGGGGCTCACACTGTCCCCTGTCCCGTCGCAGGGGCTCACACTGTCCCCTGTCCCGTCGCAGGGGCTCACACTGTCCCCTGTCCCGTCGCAGGGGCTCACACTGTCCCCTGTCCCGTCGCAGGGGCTCACACTGTCCCCTGTCCCGTCACAGGGGCTCACACTGTCCCCTGTCCCGTCACAGGGGCTCACACTGTCCCGCCACAGGGGCTCACACTGTCCCCTGTCCCGTCACAGGGGCTCACACTGTCCCCTGTCCCGTCACAGGGGCTCACCCTGTCCCGTCACAGGGGCTCACACTGTCCCCTGTCCCGCCACAGGGGCTCACACTGTCCCCTGTCCCGTCACAGGGGCTCACACTGTCCCCTGTCCCGTCACAGGGGCTCACCCTGTCCCGTCACAGGGGCTCACACTGTCCTCTGTCCCGCCACAGGGGCTCACACTGTCCCGCCACAGGGGCTCACACTGTCCCCTGTCCCGTCACAGGGGCTCACACTGTCCCCTGTCCCGCCACAGGGGCTCACACTGTCCCCTGTCCCGTCACAGGGGCTCACACTGTCCTCTGTCCCGCCACAGGGGCTCACACTGTCCTCTGTCCCGTCACAGGGGCTCACACTGTCCTCTGTCCCGCCACAGGGGCTCACACTGTCCACTGTCCCGCCACAGGGGCTCACACTGTCCCCTGTCCCGCCACAGGGGCTCACACTGTCCCCTGTCCCGTCGCAGGGGCTCACACTGTCCCGCCACAGGGGCTCACACTGTCCCCTGTCCCGTCACAGGGGCTCACACTGTCCCCTGTCCCGTCACAGGGGCTCACACTGTCCCCTGTCCCGCCACAGGGGCTCACACTGTCCTCTGTCCCGCCACAGGGGCTCACACCGTCCTCTGTCCCGCCACAGGGGCTCACACTGTCCCGCCACAGGGGCTCACACTGTCCCCTGTCCCGTCACAGGGGCTCACACTGTCCCCTGTCCCGCCACAGGGGCTCACACTGTCCCCTGTCCCGTCACAGGGGCTCACACTGTCCTCTGTCCCGCCACAGGGGCTCACACCGTCCTCTGTCCCGCCACAGGGGCTCACACTGTCCCCTGTCCCGCCACAGGGGCTCACACTGTCCCCTGTCCCGTCACAGGGGCTCACACTGTCCCCTGTCCCGTCGCAGGGGCTCACACTGTCCCCTGTCCCGTCGCAGGGGCTCACACTGTCCCCTGTCCCGTCGCAGGGGCTCACACTGTCCCCTGTCCCGTCGCAGGGGCTCACACTGTCCCCTGTCCCGTCGCAGGGGCTCACACTGTCCCCTGTCCCTTCACAGGGGCTCACACTGTCCCCTGTCCCGTCACAGGGGCTCACACTGTCCCGCCACAGGGGCTCACACTGTCCCCTGTCCCGTCACAGGGGCTCACACTGTCCCCTGTCCCGTCACAGGGGCTCACCCTGTCCCGTCACAGGGGCTCACACTGTCCCCTGTCCCGCCACAGGGGCTCACACTGTCCCCTGTCCCGTCACAGGGGCTCACACTGTCCCCTGTCCCGTCACAGGGGCTCACCCTGTCCCGTCACAGGGGCTCACACTGTCCTCTGTCCCGCCACAGGGGCTCACACTGTCCCGCCACAGGGGCTCACACTGTCCCCTGTCCCGTCACAGGGGCTCACACTGTCCCCTGTCCCGCCACAGGGGCTCACACTGTCCCCTGTCCCGTCACAGGGGCTCACACTGTCCTCTGTCCCGCCACAGGGGCTCACACCGTCCTCTGTCCCGCCACAGGGGCTCACACTGTCCCGCCACAGGGGCTCACACTGTCCCCTGTCCCGTCACAGGGGCTCACACTGTCCCCTGTCCCGTCACAGGGGCTCACACTGTCCCCTGTCCCGTCACAGGGGCTCACACTGTCCCCTGTCCCGCCACAGGGGCTCACACTGTCCTCTGTCCCGCCACAGGGGCTCACACCGTCCTCTGTCCCGCCACAGGGGCTCACACTGTCCCGCCACAGGGGCTCACACTCTCCCCTGTCCCGTCACAGGGGCTCACACTGTCCCCTGTCCCGTCACAGGGAATCACACTGTCCCCTGTCCCGTCACAGGGGCTCACACTGTCCCCTGTCCCGTCACAGGGGCTCACACTGTCCTCGGTCCCGTCACAGGGGCTCAAGCTGTCCCCTGTCCCGTCACAGGGGCTCACACTGTCCTCGGTCCCGTCACAGGGGCTCACACTGTCCTCGGTCCCGTCACAGGGGCTCACACTGTCCTCTGTCCCGTCACAGGGGCTCACACTGTCCTCTGTCCCGTCACAGGGGCTCACACTGTCCCCTGTCCCGTCACAGGGGCTCACACTGTCCCCTGTCCCGTCACAGGGGCTCACACTGTCCCCTGTCCCGTCACAGGGGCTCATACTGTCCTCGGTCCCGTCACAGGGGCTCACACTGTCCTCTGTCCCGTCACAGGGGCTCACACTGTCCCCTGTCCCGTCACAGGGGCTCACACTGTCCCCTGTCCCGCCACAGGGGCTCACACTGTCCCGCCACAGGGGCTCACACTGTCCCCTGTCCCGTCACAGGGGCTCACACTGTCCCCTGTCCCGTCACAGGGGCTCACACTGTCCTCTGTCCCGCCACAGGGGCTCACACCGTTCTCTGTCCCGCCACAGGGGCTCACACTGTCCCGCCACAGGGGCTCACACTGTCCCCTGTCCCGTCACAGGGGCTCACACTGTCCCCTGTCCCGTCACAGGGGCTCACACTGTCCCCTGTCCCGTCACAGGGGCTCACACTGTCCCCTGTCCCGTCACAGGGGCTCACACTATCCCCTGTCCCGTCACAGGGGCTCACACTGTCCCCTGTCCCGTCGCAGGGGCTCACACTGTCCCCTGTCCCGTCGCAGTGGCTCACACTGTCCCCTGTCCCGTCGCAGGGGCTCACACTGTCCCCTGTCCCGTCACAGGGGCTCACACTGTCCCGCCACAGGGGCTCACACTGTCCCCTGTCCCGTCACAGGGGCTCACACTGTCCCCTGTCCCGCCACAGGGGCTCACACTGTCCTCTGTCCCGCCACAGGGGCTCACACCGTCCTCTGTCCCGCCACAGGGGCTCACACTGTCCCCTGTCCTGTCACAGGGGCTCACACTGTCCCCTGTCCCGCCACAGGGGCTCACACTGTCCCCTGTCCCGTCACAGGGGCTCACATTGTCCTCTGTCCCGCCACAGGGGCTCACACCGTCCTCTGTCCCGCCACAGGGGCTCACACTGTCCCGCCACAGGGGCTCACACTGTCCCCTGTCCCGTCACAGGGGCTCACACTGTCCCCTGTCCCGTCACAGGGGCTCACACTGTCCCCTGTCCCGTCACAGGGGCTCACACTGTCCCCTGTCCCGCCACAGGGGCTCACACTGTCCCCTGTCCCGCCACAGGGGCTCACACCGTCCACTGTCCCGCCACAGGGGCTCACACTGTCCCGCCACAGGGGCTCACACTCTCCCCTGTCCCGTCACAGGGGCTCACACTGTCCCCTGTCCCGTCACAGGGGCTCACACTGTCCCCTGTCCCGTCAAAGGGGCTCACACTGTCCCCTGTCCCGTCACAGGGGCTCCCACTGTCCTCGGTCCCGTCACAGGGGCTCAAGCTGTCCCCTGTCCCGTCACAGGGGCTCACACTGTCCTCGGTCCCGTCACAGGGGCTCACACTGTCCTCTGTCCCGTCACAGGGGCTCACACTGTCCTCTGTCCCGTCACAGGGGCTCACACTGTCCCCTGTCCCGTCACAGGGGCTCACACTGTCCCCTGTCCCGTCACAGGGGCTCATACTGTCCTCGGTCCCGTCACAGGGGCTCACACTGTCCTCTGTCCCGTCACAGGGGCTCACACTGTCCCCTGTCCCGCCACAGGGGCTCACACTGTCCCGTCACAGGGGCTCACACTGTCCTCTGTCCCGTCACAGGGGCTCACACTGTCCCCTGTCCCGTCACAGGGGCTCACACTGTCCTCTGTCCCGTCACAAGGGCTCACACTGTCCTCTGTCCCGCCACAGGGGCTCACACTGTCCCCTGTCCCGCCACAGGGGCTCACACTGTCCTCTGTCCCGCCACAGGGGCTCACACTGTCCCCTGTCCCGCCACTGGGGCTCACACTGTCCTCTGTCCCGCCACAGGGGCTCACACTGTCCTCTGTCCCGTCACAGGGGCTCACACTGTCCTCTGTCCCGCCACAGGGGCTCACACTGTCCCGCCACAGGGGCTCACACTGTCCCGCCACAGGGGCTCACACTGTCCCACCACAGGGGCTCACACTGTCCCGCCACAGGGGCTCACACTGTCCCCTGTCCCGTCACAGGGGCTCACACTGTCCCCTGTCCCGTCACAGGGGCTCACACTGTCCCCTGTCCCGTCACAGGGGCTCACACTGTCCCCTGTCCCGTCACAGGGGCTCACACTGTCCCCTGTCCCGTCACAGGGGCTCACACTGTCCCGTCACAGGGGCTCACACTGTCCCGCCACAGGGGCTCACACTGTCCCGCCACAGGGGCTCACACTGTCCCCTGTCCCGTCACAGGGGCTCACACTGTCCCCTGTCCCGTCACAGGGGCTCACACTGTCCCCTGTCCCGCCACAGGGGCTCACACTGTCCCGTCACAGGGGCTCACACTGTCCTCTGTCCCGTCACAGGGGCTCACACTGTCCTCTGTCCCGCCACAGGGGCTCACACTGTCCCCTGTCCCGCCACAGGGGCTCACACTGTCCCCTGTCCCGCCACAGGGGCTCACACTGTCCCCTGTCCCGCCACAGGGGCTCGCACTGTCCTCTGTCCCGCCACAGGGGCTCGCACTGTCCTCTGTCCCGCCACAGGGGCTCACACTGTCCCCTGTCCCGTCACAGGGGCTCACACCGTCCTCTGTCCCGCCATAGGGGCTCACACCGTCCTCTGTCCCGCCACAGGGGCTCACACTGTCCCGCCACAGGGGCTCACACTGTCCCCTGTCCCGTCACAGGGGCTCACACTGTCCCCTGTCCCGTCACAGGGGCTCACACTGTCCCCTGTCCCGTCACAGGGGCTCACACTGTCCTCGGTCCCGTCACAGGGGCTCACACTGTCCTCTGTCCCGTCACAGGGGCTCACACTGTCCCCTGTCCCGTCACAGGGGCTCACACTGTCCCCTGTCCCGTCACAGGGGCTCACACTGTCCCACCACAGGGGCTCACACTGTCCCCTGTCCCGTCACAGGGGCTCACACTGTCCTCTGTCCCGCCACAGGGGCTCACACCGTCCTCTGTCCCGCCACAGGGGCTCACACTGTCCCGCCACAGGGGCTCACACTGTCCCCTGTCCCGTCACAGGGGCTCACACTGTCCCCTGTCCCGTCACAGGGGCTCACACTGTCCCCTGTCCCGTCACAGGGGCTCACACTATCCCCTGTCCCGTCACAGGGGCTCACACTGTCCCCTGTCCCGTCGCAGGGGCTCACACTGTCCCCTGTCCCGTCGCAGGGGCTCACACTGTCCCCTGTCCCGTCGCAGGGGCTCACACTGTCCCCTGTCCCGTCGCAGGGGCTCACACTGTCCCCTGTCCCGTCACAGGGGCTCACACTGTCCCGCCACAGGGGCTCACACTGTCCCCTGTCCCGTCACAGGGGCTCACACTGTCCCCTGTCCCGCCACAGGGGCTCACACTGTCCTCTGTCCCGCCACAGGGGCTCACACTGTCCTCTGTCCCGCCACAGGGGCTCACACCGTCCTCTGTCCCGCCACAGGGGCTCACACTGTCCCGCCACAGGGGCTCACACTGTCCCGCCACAGGGGCTCACACTGTCCCCTGTCCTGTCACAGGGGCTCACACTGTCCCCTGTCCCGCCACAGGGGCTCACACTGTCCCCTGTCCCGTCACAGGGGCTCACATTGTCCTCTGTCCCGCCACAGGGGCTCACACCGTCCTCTGTCCCGCCACAGGGGCTCACACTGTCCCGCCACAGGGGCTCACACTGTCCCCTGTCCCGTCACAGGGGCTCACACTGTCCCCTGTCCCGTCACAGGGGCTCACACTGTCCCCTGTCCCGTCACAGGGGCTCACACTGTCCCCTGTCCCGCCACAGGGGCTCACACTGTCCTCTGTCCCGCCACAGGGGCTCACATCGTCCACTGTCCCGCCACAGGGGCTCACACTGTCCCGCCACAGGGGCTCACTCTCTCCCCTGTCCCGTCACAGGGGCTCACACTGTCCCCTGTCCCGTCACAGGGGCTCACACTGTCCCCTGTCCCGTCAAAGGGGCTCACACTGTCCCCTGTCCCGTCACAGGGGCTCACACTGTCCTCGGTCCCGTCACAGGGGCTCAAGCTGTCCCCTGTCCCGTCACAGGGGCTCACACTGTCCTCGGTCCCGTCACAGGGGCTCACACTGTCCTCTGTCCCGTCACAGGGGCTCACACTGTCCCCTGTCCCGTCACAGGGGCTCACACTGTCCCCTGTCCCGTCACAGGGGCTCATACTGTCCTCGGTCCCGTCACAGGGGCTCACACTGTCCTCTGTCCCGTCACAGGGGCTCACACTGTCCCCTGTCCCGCCACAGGGGCTCACACTGTCCCGTCACAGGGGCTCACACTGTCCTCTGTCCCGTCACAGGGGCTCACACTGTCCTCTGTCCCGTCACAGGGGCTCACACTGTCCCCTGTCCCGTCACAGGGGCTCACACTGTCCCCTGTCCCGTCGCAGGGGCTCACACTGTCCCCTGTCCCGCCACAGGGGCTCACACTGTCCTCTGTCCCGCCACAGGGGCTCACATCGTCCACTGTCCCGCCACAGGGGCTCACACTGTCCCGCCACAGGGGCTCACACTGTCCCCTGTCCCGTCACAGGGGCTCACACTGTCCCCTGTCCCGTCAAAGGGGCTCACACTGTCCCCTGTCCCGTCACAGGGGCTCACACTGTCCCCTGTCCCGTCACAGGGGCTCACACTGTCCCCTGTCCCGTCACAGGGGCTCACACTATCCCCTGTCCCGTCACAGGGGCTCACACTGTCCCCTGTCCCGTCGCAGGGGCTCACACTGTCCCCTGTCCCGTCGCAGGGGCTCACACTGTCCCCTGTCCCGTCGCAGGGGCTCACACTGTCCCCTGTCCCGTCACAGGGGCTCACACTGTCCCCTGTCCCGTCACAGGGGCTCACACTGTCCCGCCACAGGGGCTCACACTGTCCCCTGTCCCGTCACAGGGGCTCACACTGTCCCCTGTCCCGCCACAGGGGCTCACACTGTCCTCTGTCCCGCCACAGGGGCTCACACCGTCCTCTGTCCCGCCACAGGGGCTCACACTGTCCCGCCACAGGGGCTCACACTGTCCCCTGTCCTGTCACAGGGGCTCACACTGTCCCCTGTCCCGCCACAGGGGCTCACACTGTCCCCTGTCCCGTCACAGGGGCTCACATTGTCCTCTGTCCCGCCACAGGGGCTCACACCGTCCTCTGTCCCGCCACAGGGGCTCACACTGTCCCGCCACAGGGGCTCACACTGTCCCCTGTCCCGTCACAGGGGCTCACACTGTCCCCTGTCCCGTCACAGGGGCTCACACTGTCCCCTGTCCCGTCACAGGGGCTCACACTGTCCCCTGTCCCGCCACAGGGGCTCACACTGTCCTCTGTCCCGCCACAGGGGCTCACATCGTCCACTGTCCCGACACAGGGGCTCACACTGTCCCGCCACAGGGGCTCACTCTCTCCCCTGTCCCGTCACAGGGGCTCACACTGTCCCCTGTCCCGTCACAGGGGCTCACACTGTCCCCTGTCCCGTCAAAGGGGCTCACACTGTCCCCTGTCCCGTCACAGGGGCTCACACTGTCCTCGGTCCCGTCACAGGGGCTCAAGCTGTCCCCTGTCCCGTCACAGGGGCTCACACTGTCCTCGGTCCCGTCACAGGGGCTCACACTGTCCTCTGTCCCGTCACAGGGGCTCACACTGTCCCCTGTCCCGTCACAGGGGCTCACACTGTCCCCTGTCCCGTCACAGGGGCTCATACTGTCCTCGGTCCCGTCACAGGGGCTCACACTGTCCTCTGTCCCGTCACAGGGGCTCACACTGTCCCCTGTCCCGCCACAGGGGCTCACACTGTCCCGTCACAGGGGCTCACACTGTCCTCTGTCCCGTCACAGGGGCTCACACTGTCCCCTGTCCCGTCACAGGGGCTCACACTGTCCCCTGTCCCGTCACAGGGGCTCACACTGTCCTCTGTCCCGTCACAAGGGCTCACACTGTCCTCTGTCCCGCCACAGGGGCTCACACTGTCCCCTGTCCCGCCACAGGGGCTCACACTGTCCTCTGTCCCGCCACAGGGGCTCACACTGTCCCCTGTCCCGCCACTGGGGCTCACACTGTCCTCTGTCCCGCCACAGGGGCTCACACTGTCCTCTGTCCCGTCACAGGGGCTCACACTGTCCTCTGTCCCGCCACAGGGGCTCACACTGTCCACTGTCCCGCCACAGGGGCTCACACTGTCCCGCCACAGGGGCTCACACTGTCCCGCCACAGGGGCTCACACTGTCCCGTCACAGGGGCTCACACTGTCCCCTGTCCCGTCACAGGGGCTCACACTGTCCCCTGTCCCGTCACAGGGGCTCACACTGTCCCCTGTCCCGTCACAGGGGCTCACACTGTCCCCTGTCCCGTCACAGGGGCTCACACTGTCCCGCCACAGGGGCTCACACTGTCCCGCCACAGGGGCTCACACTGTCCCCTGTCCCGTCACAGGGGCTCACACTGTCCCCTGTCCCGTCACAGGGGCTCACACTGTCCCCTGTCCCGCCACAGGGGCTCACACTGTCCCGTCACAGGGGCTCACACTGTCCTCTGTCCCGTCACAGGGGCTCACACTGTCCTCTGTCCCGCCACAGGGGCTCACACTGTCCCCTGTCCCGCCACAGGGGCTCACACTGTCCCCTGTCCCGCCACAGGGGCTCGCACTGTCCCCTGTCCCGCCACAGGGGCTCGCACTGTCCTCTGTCCCGCCACAGGGGCTCGCACTGTCCTCTGTCCCGCCACAGGGGCTCACACTGTCCCCTGTCCCGTCACAGGGGCTCACACTGTCCTCTGTCCCGCCATAGGGGCTCACACCGTCCTCTGTCCCGCCACAGGGGCTCACACTGTCCCGCCACAGGGGCTCACACTGTCCCGCCACAGGGGCTCACACTGTCCCGTCACAGGGGCTCACACTGTCCCCTGTCCCGTCACAGGGGCTCAAGCTGTCCCCTGTCCCGTCACAGGGGCTCACACTGTCCTCGGGCCCGTCACAGGGGCTCACACTGTCCTCTGTCCCGTCACAGGGGCTCACACTGTCCTCTGTCCCGTCACAGGGGCTCACACTGTCCCCTGTCCCGTCACAGGGGCTCACACTGTCCCCTGTCCCGTCACAGGGGCTCACACTGTCCCCTGTCCCGTCACAGGGGCTCATACTGTCCTCGGTCCCGTCACAGGGGCTCACACTGTCCTCTGTCCTGTCACAGGGGCTCACACTGTCCCCTGTCCCGCCACAGGGGCTCACACTGTCCCGTCACAGGGGCTCACACTGTCCTCTGTCCCGTCACAGGGGCTCACACTGTCCCCTGTCCCGTCACAGGGGCTCACACTGTCCTCTGTCCCGTCACAAGGGCTCACACTGTCCTCTGTCCCGCCACAGGGGCTCACACTGTCCCCTGTCCCGCCACAGGGGCTCACACTGTCCTCTGTCCCGCCACAGGGGCTCACACTGTCCCCTGTCCCGCCACTGGGGCTCACGCTGTCCTCTGTCCCGCCACAGGGGCTCACGCTGTCCTCTGTCCCGTCACAGGGGCTCACACTGTCCTCTGTCCCGCCACAGGGGCTCACACTGTCCCGCCACAGGGGCTCACACTGTCCCGCCACAGGGGCTCACACTGTCCCGCCACAGGGGCTCACACTGTCCCGCCACAGGGGCTCACACTGTCCCCTGTCCCGTCACAGGGGCTCACACTGTCCCCTGTCCCGTCACAGGGGCTCACACTGTCCCCTGTCCCGTCACAGGGGCTCACACTGTCCCGCCACAGGGGCTCACACTGTCCCCTGTCCCGTCACAGGGGCTCACACTGTCCCCTGTCCCGTCACAGGGGCTCACACTGTCCCCTGTCCCGCCACAGGGGCTCACACTGTCCCGTCACAGGGGCTCACACTGTCCTCTGTCCCGTCACAGGGGCTCACACTGTCCTCTGTCCCGCCACAGGGGCTCACACTGTCCCCTGTCCCGCCACAGGGGCTCACACTGTCCCCTGTCACGCCACAGGGGCTCACACTGTCCTCTGTCCCGCCACAGGGGCTCACACTGTCCTTTGTCCCGCCACAGGGGCTCACACTGTCCCCTGTCCCGTCACAGGGGCTCACACTGTCCTCTGTCCCGCCACAGGGGCTCACACCGTCCTCTGTCCCGCCACAGGGGCTCACACTGTCCCGCCACAGGGGCTCACACTGTCCCCTGTCCCGTCACAGGGGCTCACACTGTCCCCTGTCCCGTCACAGGGGCTCAAGCTGTCCCCTGTCCCGTCACAGGGGCTCACACTGTCCTCGGTCCCGTCACAGGGGCTCACACTGTCCTCGGTCCCGTCACAGGGGCTCACACTGTCCTCTGTCCCGTCACAGGGGCTCACACTGTCCTCTGTCCCGTCACAGGGGCTCACACTGTCCCCTGTCCCGTCACAGGGGCTCACACTGTCCCCTGTCCCGTCACAGGGGCTCACACTGTCCCCTGTCCCGTCACAGGGGCTCATACTGTCCTCGGTCCCGTCACAGGGGCTCACACTGTCCTCTGTCCCGTCACAGGGGCTCACACTGTCCCCTGTCCCGCCACAGGGGCTCACACTGTCCCGTCACAGGGGCTCACACTGTCCTCTGTCCCGTCACAGGGGCTCACACTGTCCCCTGTCCCGTCACAGGGGCTCACACTGTCCTCTGTCCCGTCACAAGGGCTCACACTGTCCTCTGTCCCGCCACAGGGGCTCACACTGTCCCCTGTCCCGTCACAGGGGCTCACACTGTCCTCTGTCCCGCCACAGGGGCTCACACTGTCCACTGTCCCGCCACAGGGGCTCACACTGTCCCGCCACAGGGGCTCACACTGTCCCGTCACAGGGGCTCACACTGTCCCCTGTCCCGTCACAGGGGCTCACACTGTCCCCTGTCCCTTCACAGGGGCTCACACTGTCCCCTGTCCCGTCACAGGGGCTCACACTGTCCCGCCACAGGGGCTCACACTGTCCCCTGTCCCGTCACAGGGGCTCACACTGTCCCCTGTCCCGTCACAGGGGCTCACACTGTCCCCTGTCCCGTCACAGGGGCTCACACTGTCCCCTGTCCCGCCACAGGGGCTCACACTGTCCCGTCACAGGGGCTCACACTGTCCTCTGTCCCGTCACAGGGGCTCACACTGTCCTCTGTCCCGCCACAGGGGCTCACACTGTCCCCTGTCCCGCCACAGGGGCTCACACTGTCCCCTGTCCCGCCACAGGGGCTCACACTGTCCTCTGTCCCGCCACAGGGGCTCACACTGTCCTCTGTCCCGCCACAGGGGCTCACACCGTCCCCTGTCCCGTCACAGGGGCTCACACTGTCCTCTGTCCCGCCACAGGGGCTCACACCGTCCTCTGTCCCGCCACAGGGGCTCACACTGTCCCGCCACAGGGGCTCACACTGTCCCCTGTCCCGTCACAGGGGCTCACACTGTCCCCTGTCCCGTCACAGGGGCTCAAGCTGTCCCCTGTCCCGTCACAGGGGCTCACACTGTCCTCGGTCCCGTCACAGGGGCTCACACTGTCCTCTGTCCCGTCACAGGGGCTCACACTGTCCTCTGTCCCGTCACAGGGGCTCACACTGTCCCCTGTCCCGTCACAGGGGCTCACACTGTCCCCTGTCCCGTCACAGGGGCTCACACTGTCCCCTGTCCCGTCACAGGGGCTCATACTGTCCTCGGTCCCGTCACAGGGGCTCACACTGTCCTCTGTCCCGTCACAGGGGCTCACACTGTCCCCTGTCCCGCCACAGGGGCTCACACTGTCCCGTCACAGGGGCTCACACTGTCCTCTGTCCCGTCACAGGGGCTCACACTGTCCCCTGTCCCGTCACAGGGGCTCACACTGTCCTCTGTCCCGTCACAAGGGCTCACACTGTCCTCTGTCCCGCCACAGGGGCTCACACTGTCCCCTGTCCCGCCACAGGGGCTCACACTGTCCTCTGTCCCGCCACAGGGGCTCACACTGTCCCCTGTCCCGCCACTGGGGCTCACGCTGTCCTCTGTCCCGCCACAGGGGCTCACGCTGTCCTCTGTCCCGTCACAGGGGCTCACGCTGTCCTCTGTCCCGCCACAGGGGCTCACACTGTCCTCTGTCCCGCCACAGGGGCTCACACTGTCCCGCCACAGGGGCTCACACTGTCCCGCCACAGGGGCTCACACTGTCCCCTGTCCCGTCACAGGGGCTCACACTGTCCCCTGTCCCGTCACAGGGGCTCACACTGTCCCCTGTCCCGTCACAGGGGCTCACACTGTCCCCTGTCCCGTCACAGGGGCTCACACTGTCCCCTGTCCCGTCACAGGGGCTCACACTGTCCCGCCACAGGGGCTCACACTGTCCCCTGTCCCGTCACAGGGGCTCACACTGTCCCCTGTCCCGTCACAGGGGCTCACACTGTCCCCTGTCCCGCCACAGGGGCTCACACTGTCCTCTGTCCCGCCACAGGGGCTCACACTGTCCCCTGTCCCGCCACTGGGGCTCACACTGTCCTCTGTCCCGCCACAGGGGCTCACACTGTCCTCTGTCCCGTCACAGGGGCTCACACTGTCCTCTGTCCCGCCACAGGGGCTCACACTGTCCACTGTCCCGCCACAGGGGCTCACACTGTCCCGCCACAGGGGCTCACACTGTCCCGCCACAGGGGCTCACACTGTCCCGTCACAGGGGCTCACACTGTCCCCTGTCCCGTCACAGGGGCTCACACTGTCCCCTGTCCCGTCACAGGGGCTCACACTGTCCCCTGTCCCGTCACAGGGGCTCACACTGTCCCCTGTCCCGTCACAGGGGCTCACACTGTCCCGCCACAGGGGCTCACACTGTCCCGCCACAGGGGCTCACACTGTCCCCTGTCCCGTCACAGGGGCTCACACTGTCCCCTGTCCCGTCACAGGGGCTCACACTGTCCCCTGTCCCGCCACAGGGGCTCACACTGTCCCGTCACAGGGGCTCACACTGTCCTCTGTCCCGTCACAGGGGCTCACACTGTCCTCTGTCCCGCCACAGGGGCTCACACTGTCCCCTGTCCCGCCACAGGGGCTCACACTGTCCCCTGTCCCGCCACAGGGGCTCACACTGTCCCCTGTCCCGCCACAGGGGCTCGCACTGTCCTCTGTCCCGCCACAGGGGCTCGCACTGTCCTCTGTCCCGCCACAGGGGCTCACACTGTCCCCTGTCCCGTCACAGGGGCTCACACTGTCCTCTGTCCCGCCATAGGGGCTCACACCGTCCTCTGTCCCGCCACAGGGGCTCACACTGTCCCGCCACAGGGGCTCACACTGTCCCGCCACAGGGGCTCACACTGTCCCGTCACAGGGGCTCACACTGTCCCCTGTCCCGTCACAGGGGCTCAAGCTGTCCCCTGTCCCGTCACAGGGGCTCACACTGTCCTCGGGCCCGTCACAGGGGCTCACACTGTCCTCTGTCCCGTCACAGGGGCTCACACTGTCCTCTGTCCCGTCACAGGGGCTCACACTGTCCCCTGTCCCGTCACAGGGGCTCACACTGTCCCCTGTCCCGTCACAGGGGCTCACACTGTCCCCTGTCCCGTCACAGGGGCTCATACTGTCCTCGGTCCCGTCACAGGGGCTCACACTGTCCTCTGTCCTGTCACAGGGGCTCACACTGTCCCCTGTCCCGCCACAGGGGCTCACACTGTCCCGTCACAGGGGCTCACACTGTCCTCTGTCCCGTCACAGGGGCTCACACTGTCCCCTGTCCCGTCACAGGGGCTCACACTGTCCTCTGTCCCGTCACAAGGGCTCACACTGTCCTCTGTCCCGCCACAGGGGCTCACACTGTCCCCTGTCCCGCCACAGGGGCTCACACTGTCCTCTGTCCCGCCACAGGGGCTCACACTGTCCCCTGTCCCGCCACTGGGGCTCACGCTGTCCTCTGTCCCGCCACAGGGGCTCACGCTGTCCTCTGTCCCGTCACAGGGGCTCACACTGTCCTCTGTCCCGCCACAGGGGCTCACACTGTCCTCTGTCCCGCCACAGGGGCTCACACTGTCCCGCCACAGGGGCTCACACTGTCCCGCCACAGGGGCTCACACTGTCCCGCCACAGGGGCTCACACTGTCCCGCCACAGGGGCTCACACTGTCCCCTGTCCCGTCACAGGGGCTCACACTGTCCCCTGTCCCGTCACAGGGGCTCACACTGTCCCCTGTCCCGTCACAGGGGCTCACACTGTCCCGCCACAGGGGCTCACACTGTCCCCTGTCCCGTCACAGGGGCTCACACTGTCCCCTGTCCCGTCACAGGGGCTCACACTGTCCCCTGTCCCGCCACAGGGGCTCACACTGTCCCGTCACAGGGGCTCACACTGTCCTCTGTCCCGTCACAGGGGCTCACACTGTCCTCTGTCCCGCCACAGGGGCTCACACTGTCCCCTGTCCCGCCACAGGGGCTCACACTGTCCCCTGTCACGCCACAGGGGCTCACACTGTCCTCTGTCCCGCCACAGGGGCTCACACTGTCCTTTGTCCCGCCACAGGGGCTCACACTGTCCCCTGTCCCGTCACAGGGGCTCACACTGTCCTCTGTCCCGCCACAGGGGCTCACACCGTCCTCTGTCCCGCCACAGGGGCTCACACTGTCCCGCCACAGGGGCTCACACTGTCCCCTGTCCCGTCACAGGGGCTCACACTGTCCCCTGTCCCGTCACAGGGGCTCAAGCTGTCCCCTGTCCCGTCACAGGGGCTCACACTGTCCTCGGTCCCGTCACAGGGGCTCACACTGTCCTCGGTCCCGTCACAGGGGCTCACACTGTCCTCTGTCCCGTCACAGGGGCTCACACTGTCCTCTGTCCCGTCACAGGGGCTCACACTGTCCCCTGTCCCGTCACAGGGGCTCACACTGTCCCCTGTCCCGTCACAGGGGCTCACACTGTCCCCTGTCCCGTCACAGGGGCTCATACTGTCCTCGGTCCCGTCACAGGGGCTCACACTGTCCTCTGTCCCGTCACAGGGGCTCACACTGTCCCCTGTCCCGCCACAGGGGCTCACACTGTCCCGTCACAGGGGCTCACACTGTCCTCTGTCCCGTCACAGGGGCTCACACTGTCCCCTGTCCCGTCACAGGGGCTCACACTGTCCTCTGTCCCGTCACAAGGGCTCACACTGTCCTCTGTCCCGCCACAGGGGCTCACACTGTCCCCTGTCCCGTCACAGGGGCTCACACTGTCCTCTGTCCCGCCACAGGGGCTCACACTGTCCACTGTCCCGCCACAGGGGCTCACACTGTCCCGCCACAGGGGCTCACACTGTCCCGTCACAGGGGCTCACACTGTCCCCTGTCCCGTCACAGGGGCTCACACTGTCCCCTGTCCCTTCACAGGGGCTCACACTGTCCCCTGTCCCGTCACAGGGGCTCACACTGTCCCGCCACAGGGGCTCACACTGTCCCCTGTCCCGTCACAGGGGCTCACACTGTCCCCTGTCCCGTCACAGGGGCTCACACTGTCCCCTGTCCCGTCACAGGGGCTCACACTGTCCCCTGTCCCGCCACAGGGGCTCACACTGTCCCGTCACAGGGGCTCACACTGTCCTCTGTCCCGTCACAGGGGCTCACACTGTCCTCTGTCCCGCCACAGGGGCTCACACTGTCCCCTGTCCCGCCACAGGGGCTCACACTGTCCCCTGTCCCGCCACAGGGGCTCACACTGTCCTCTGTCCCGCCACAGGGGCTCACACTGTCCTCTGTCCCGCCACAGGGGCTCACACTGTCCCCTGTCCCGTCACAGGGGCTCACACTGTCCTCTGTCCCGCCACAGGGGCTCACACCGTCCTCTGTCCCGCCACAGGGGCTCACACTGTCCCGCCACAGGGGCTCACACTGTCCCCTGTCCCGTCACAGGGGCTCACACTGTCCCCTGTCCCGTCACAGGGGCTCAAGCTGTCCCCTGTCCCGTCACAGGGGCTCACACTGTCCTCGGTCCCGTCACAGGGGCTCACACTGTCCTCTGTCCCGTCACAGGGGCTCACACTGTCCTCTGTCCCGTCACAGGGGCTCACACTGTCCCCTGTCCCGTCACAGGGGCTCACACTGTCCCCTGTCCCGTCACAGGGGCTCACACTGTCCCCTGTCCCGTCACAGGGGCTCATACTGTCCTCGGTCCCGTCACAGGGGCTCACACTGTCCTCTGTCCCGTCACAGGGGCTCACACTGTCCCCTGTCCCGCCACAGGGGCTCACACTGTCCCGTCACAGGGGCTCACACTGTCCTCTGTCCCGTCACAGGGGCTCACACTGTCCCCTGTCCCGTCACAGGGGCTCACACTGTCCTCTGTCCCGTCACAAGGGCTCACACTGTCCTCTGTCCCGCCACAGGGGCTCACACTGTCCCCTGTCCCGCCACAGGGGCTCACACTGTCCTCTGTCCCGCCACAGGGGCTCACACTGTCCCCTGTCCCGCCACTGGGGCTCACGCTGTCCTCTGTCCCGCCACAGGGGCTCACGCTGTCCTCTGTCCCGTCACAGGGGCTCACGCTGTCCTCTGTCCCGCCACAGGGGCTCACACTGTCCTCTGTCCCGCCACAGGGGCTCACACTGTCCCGCCACAGGGGCTCACACTGTCCCGCCACAGGGGCTCACACTGTCCCCTGTCCCGTCACAGGGGCTCACACTGTCCCCTGTCCCGTCACAGGGGCTCACACTGTCCCCTGTCCCGTCACAGGGGCTCACACTGTCCCCTGTCCCGTCACAGGGGCTCACACTGTCCCCTGTCCCGTCACAGGGGCTCACACTGTCCCGCCACAGGGGCTCACACTGTCCCCTGTCCCGTCACAGGGGCTCACACTGTCCCCTGTCCCGTCACAGGGGCTCACACTGTCCCCTGTCCCGTCACAGGGGCTCACACTGTCCCCTGTCCCGTCACAGGGGCTCACACTGTCCCCTGTCCCGTCACAGGGGCTCACACTGTCCCCTGTCCCGCCACAGGGGCTCACACTGTCCCGTCACAGGGGCTCACACTGTCCTCTGTCCCGTCACAGGGGCTCACACTGTCCCCTGTCCCGCCACAGGGGCTCACACTGTCCCCTGTCCCGCCACAGGGGCTCACACTGTCCCCTGTCCCGCCACAGGGGCTCACACTGTCCTCTGTCCCGCCACAGGGGCTCACACTGTCCTCTGTCCCGCCACAGGGGCTCACACCGTCCCCTGTCCCGTCACAGGGGCTCACACCGTCCTCTGTCCCGCCACAGGGGCTCACACCGTCCTCTGTCCCGCCACAGGGGCTCACACTGTCCCGCCACAGGGGCTCACACTGTCCCCTGTCCCGTCACAGGGGCTCACACTGTCCCCTGTCCCGTCACAGGGGCTCAAGCTGTCCCCTGTCCCGTCACAGGGGCTCACACTGTCCTCGGTCCCGTCACAGGGGCTCACACTGTCCTCTGTCCCGTCACAGGGGCTCACACTGTCCCCTGTCCCGCCACAGGGGCTCACACTGTCCCGTCACAGGGGCTCACACTGTCCTCTGTCCCGTCACAGGGGCTCACACTGTCCCCTGTCCCGTCACAGGGGCTCACACTGTCCTCTGTCCCGTCACAAGGGCTCACACTGTCCTCTGTCCCGTCACAAGGGCTCACACTGTCCTCTGTCCCGCCACAGGGGCTCACACTGTCCCCTGTCCCGCCACAGGGGCTCACGCTGTCCTCTGTCCCGCCACAGGGGCTCACGCTGTCCCCTGTCCCGCCACTGGGGCTCACGCTGTCCTCTGTCCCGCCACAGGGGCTCACACTGTCCTCTGTCCCGTCACAGGGGCTCACACTGTCCTCTGTCCCGCCACAGGGGCTCACACTGTCCTCTGTCCCGCCACAGGGGCTCACACTGTCCCGCCACAGGGGCTCACACTGTCCCGCCACAGGGGCTCACACTGTCCCCTGTCCCGTCACAGGGGCTCACACTGTCCCCTGTCCCGTCACAGGGGCTCACACTGTCCCCTGTCCCGTCACAGGGGCTCACACTGTCCCCTGTCCCGTCACAGGGGCTCACACTGTCCCCTGTCCCGTCACAGGGGCTCACACTGTCCCCTGTCCCGTCACAGGGGCTCACACTGTCCCGCCACAGGGGCTCACACTGTCCCCTGTCCCGCCACAGGGGCTCACACTGTCCCCTGTCCCGTCACAGGGGCTCACACTGTCCCCTGTCCCGTCACAGGGGCTCACACTGTCCCCTGTCCCGTCACAGGGGCTCACACTGTCCCGCC
The DNA here is from genome assembly GCF_026437365.1 of Eucyclogobius newberryi. Classification (NCBI taxonomy): domain Eukaryota; kingdom Metazoa; phylum Chordata; class Actinopteri; order Gobiiformes; family Gobiidae; genus Eucyclogobius; species Eucyclogobius newberryi. The sequence continues at coordinate 1,761,415 of NW_027315768.1, read as the reverse complement.
ACAGGGGCTCACACTGTCCTCTGTCCCGTCACAGGGGCTCACACTGTCCTCTGTCCCGCCACAGGGGCTCACACTGTCCCCTGTCCCGCCACAGGGGCTCACACTGTCCCCTGTCCCGCCACAGGGGCTCACACTGTCCTCTGTCCCGCCACAGGGGCTCACACTGTCCTCTGTCCCGCCACAGGGGCTCACACTGTCCCCTGTCCCATCACAGGGGCTCACACTGTCCTCTGTCCCGCCACAGGGGCTCACACCGTCCTCTGTCCCGCCACAGGGGCTCACACTGTCCCGCCACAGGGGCTCACACTGTCCCCTGTCCCGTCACAGGGGCTCACACTGTCCCCTGTCCCGTCACAGGGGCTCACACTGTCCCCTGTCCCGCCACAGGGGCTCACACTGTCCTCTGTCCCGCCACAGGGGCTCACACCGTCCTCTGTCCCGCCACAGGGGCTCACACTGTCCCGCCACAGGGGCTCACACTGTCCCCTGTCCCGTCACAGGGGCTCACACTGTCCCCTGTCCCGCCACAGGGGCTCACACTGTCCCCTGTCCCGTCACAGGGGCTCACACTGTCCTCTGTCCCGCCACAGGGGCTCACACCGTCCTCTGTCCCGCCACAGGGGCTCACACTGTCCCGCCACAGGGGCTCACACTGTCCCCTGTCCCGTCACAGGGGCTCACACTGTCCCCTGTCCCGTCACAGGGGCTCACACTGTCCCCTGTCCCGTCACAGGGGCTCACACTGTCCCCTGTCCCGCCACAGGGGCTCACACTGTCCTCTGTCCCGCCACAGGGGCTCACACCGTCCTCTGTCCCGCCACAGGGGCTCACACTGTCCCCTGTCCCGTCACAGGGGCTCACACTGTCCCCTGTCCCGCCACAGGGGCTCACACTGTCCTCTGTCCCGCCACAGGGGCTCACACCGTCCTCTGTCCCGCCACAGGGGCTCACACTGTCCCGCCACAGGGGCTCACACTGTCCCCTGTCCCCTGTCCCGCCACAGGGGCTCACACTGTCCCCTGTCCCGCCACAGGGGCTCACACTGTCCCCTGTCCCGTCACAGGGGCTCACACTGTCCTCTGTCCCGCCACAGGGGCTCACACCGTCCTCTGTCCCGCCACAGGGGCTCACACTGTCCCGCCACAGGGGCTCACACTGTCCCCTGTCCCGTCACAGGGGCTCACACTGTCCCCTGTCCCGTCACAGGGGCTCACACTGTCCCCTGTCCCGCCACAGGGGCTCACACTGTCCTCTGTCCCGCCACAGGGGCTCACACCGTCCTCTGTCCCGCCACAGGGGCTCACACTGTCCCGTCACAGGGGCTCACACTGTCCCCTGTCCCGTCACAGGGGCTCACACTGTCCCCTGTCCCGTCACAGGGGCTCACACTGTCCCCTGTCCCGTCACAGGGGCTCACACTGTCCTCTGTCCCGCCACAGGGGCTCACACTGTCCCGTCACAGGGGCTCACACTGTCCCCTGTCCCGTCACAGGGGCTCACACTGTCCCCTGTCCCGTCACAGGGGCTCACACTGTCCCCTGTCCCGTCACAGGGGCTCACACTGTCCCCTGTCCCGTCACAGGGGCTCACACTGTCCCCTGTCCCGTCACAGGGGCTCACACTGTCCTCTGTCCCGTCACAGGGGCTCACACTGTCCCCTGTCCCGTCACAGGGGCTCACACTGTCCCCTGTCCCGTCACAGGGGCTCACACTGTCCCCTGTCCCGTCACAGGGGCTCACACTGTCCCCTGTCCCGTCACAGGGGCTCACACTGTCCTCTGTCCCGTCACAGGGGCTCACACTGTCCTCTGTCCCGCCACAGGGGCTCACACTGTCCCGTCACAGGGGCTCACACTGTCCCCTGTCCCGTCACAGGGGCTCACACTGTCCCCTGTCCCGTCACAGGGGCTCACACTGTCCCCTGTCCCGTCACAGGGGCTCACACTGTCCTCTGTCCCGCCACAGGGGCTCACACTGTCCCGTCACAGGGGCTCACACTGTCCCCTGTCCCGTCACAGGGGCTCACACTGTCCCCTGTCCCGTCACAGGGGCTCACACTGTCCCCTGTCCCGTCACAGGGGCTCACACTGTCCTCTGTCCCGTCACAGGGGCTCACACTGTCCTCTGTCCCGCCACAGGTGAAGATGCTGGAGAAACTGCGCATCACGACCTGGAAGAGAAACTCCATAGACGAGGACAAGACTCCCGTTGCCAAAGGAGTCAAGTTTGCTGTGAGTTTACATTCAGCACTCTTTCATTCTTCTGCCTGTGACTTTGGGCTTTAGGCGGGGACACCCTGAACACACAGACAACCATTCTCTAGGGCAATTTAGAGTTGACAAATTGACCTGACACATGTATGTGTTTGGACGGTGGGAAGAAGCTGGAGAACCAAGAGAAAACCCAGAGAACACGGGGAGAACGTGCAGACTCCACCCACAGAGATCATGTGATTTGGAAACTCCTCATATGAAGGCTGGAGCACTAACTGCTCTGCCATCGTGCACATCCAACATGTGAGACTAAAGCTACATACAAGCTACATGTGGGTGTCATCCCTCATTCGTCCAGCAGGGCTCCACTGTACAGACCAGATGAAACTATACAAGCTTCATACATTTAGTCCAAAGTAACATTTTCAAATAAAGTCCAAAATGCTGTTTCTGCATCTTATAATGTGGGTCCAGTCCTTGATCGCCAGCGCAGTTTGTTTGTGTCATGCTTTTTCCCTGCTGCCAGAAGTATACTCTTCTATATATGTATATTTGTACATACCATACAAATACACTCACCGGCCACTTTATTAGGTACACCTGTCCAACTGCTTGTTAACGCAAAGTTCTAATCGGCCAATCACATGGCAGCAACTCAATGCATTTAGGCCAGGGGCGTCCAAACTTTTTTCACCGAGGGCCCCATTTTGAAACTTATACGCAGCAGAGGGCCACAAACAACCTGACAATGTCGAATTGTTACTTATTAAAGTTAAGTTTTGCATTTGATATTGTTTCGATGAGCCTCCACACCTTTAATAAGACTTGGAACATTAATATTAGGTTGTATAACATCACAATGCTTGAATGTTTCCAAATGTTAAAGTAAAAATTCTACTTTTTGTTGTTTGGACCAACAGCAGGAAGCCGGAGGGCCAACAGAAATGAGTCTGAGGGCCGCATTTGGCCCCCGGGCCGTAGTTTGGACATGCCTGATTTAGGCTGTAGACCTGGTCAAGAGGATCTGCTGCAGGTCAGAGGGTCAGAACGTTGGTTGTTGGTGCCAGACGAGGTCTGAGTATTTCAGAAACTGCTGATCATCTGGGATTTTCACGCACAACCATCTCTAGGGTTTACAGAGAATGGTCAGAAAAAGAGAAAATATCCAGTGAGTGGCAGTTCTGTGGGTGCAAATGCCTTGTTGATGTCAGAGGTCAGTGGAGAATGGCCAGACTGGTTTCAGCTGATAGAAAGGCAACAGTAACTCACATAACCACTCGTTACAACCGAGGTTTGCAGAGGAGCATCTCTGAACGCACAACACGTCCAACTTTGAGGCGGACGGGCTACAGCAGCAGAAGACCACACCGGGGGCCACACCGGGGGCCACTCTGGGGGCCACACCTGTCAGCTAAGAACAGGAAACTGAGGCTACAATTCCCACAGGATCACCAAAATTGAACAATAGAAGATTGGAAAAAGGAGCCTGGTCTGATGAGACTCGATTTCTGCGGCGACATTCGGATGGTCGGGTCAGAATTTGGCGTAAACAACATGAAAGCAGGATCCATCCTGCTTGTATCAGCGGTTCAGGCTGGTGCTGGTGGTTCAATGGTGTGGGGGATATTTTCTTGGCACACTTTGGGCCCCTTAGAACCAATTGAGCATCGTGTCAAAACTTGAGTATTGTTGCTGACCATGTCCATCCCTTTATGACCACAGTCTTCTGATGGTACTTCCAGCAGGATAACGCGCCATGTCATAAAGCACGAATCCTCTCAAACTGGTTTCTTGAACATGACAATGAGTTCACTCAAATGGCCTCCACAGTCTCCAGATCTCAGTCCAATAGAGGAGCACCTTTGGGATGTGGTGGAACGGGAGATTTGCATCATTAATGTGCAGCCAATAAATCTACTACCTGATGCTATGTCCATATGGACCAAACTCTGAGGAATGTTTCCAGTGCCTTGTTGAATCTATATCACGAAGGATACCTAATACCTAATAATGTACCTAATAAAGTGGCCGGTGAGTGTAGATCCATTTATTGTGTCCATGGCAGGAGTTTTTGTCCTCCACTGAGACGTGCACACACTTTCCCACTGAACAGAAATAACCAATGAGAGCCAGCATCCAATCAGACATGGAGAAGAGCATTTCAGACGAGCAGCCAATCAGTGCTCAGAGCAGCCAATCAGTGCTCAGAGCAGCCAATCAGTGCTCAGAGCAGCCAATCAGTGCTCAGAGCAGCCAATCAGTGCGTCCTCACTCTGACCCACACACACGGTCCAGAGCGTCCTCACTCTGACCCACACACACGGTCCAGAGCGTCCTCACTCTGACCCACACACACGGTCCAGAGCGTCCTCACTCTGACCCACACACACGGTCCAGAGCGTCCTCACTCTGACCCACACACACGGTCCAGAGCGTCCTCACTCTGACCCACACACACGGTCCAGAGCGTCCTCACTCTGACCCACACACACGGTCCAGAGCGTCCTCACTCTGACCCACACACGGTCCAGAGCGTCCTCACTCTGACCCACACACACGGTCCAGAGCGTCCTCACTCTGACCCACACACACGGTCCAGAGCGTCCTCACTCTGACCCACACACACGGTCCAGAGCGTCCTCACTCTGACCCACACACACGGTCCAGAGCGTCCTCACTCTGACCCACACACACGGTCCAGAGCGTCCTCACTCTGACCCACACACACGGTCCAGAGCGTCCTCACTCTGACCCACACACACGGTCCAGAGGGTAATACTGCTGTCTGAAGTGACATGTGACATGACTTTGTGGCACATCAGCTTCTACAGAGGAAACATAGAAACACTAGTTCATGGTCAATGAGAAAACACCTCCAGAGGTCCAAGTCCTCATCTCTGAGTGACACCAGAGGAGGTGTGACTTCTTCTTCTCTGTGCTCAGACTCCTCTGTACTGCCCTCCTGCATTGGCCACTAGAGGGAGCCGCAGGGCGTCTGCTCCAGGGGGAACCGTGGGGACAAAAGGTATGCCAAACGGAACTCTCATTTCTCTTTAAAAAAGTCCCACTCAGGACCCTAAGGACATGCTGTACTTCTTGTGCTGTAGAGCGCTGCGCCAACCACATGTACTGGACAGTGACTCAAGCCTCCATTCAAGTCAGAGGCAGCTATTGTCGCTATATCCTTCATTTCTTTCAGCTATAGGTCCCTGTCAGCTATAGGTCCCTGTCAGCTCTAGGTCCCTGTCAGCTCTAGGTCCCTGTCAGCTCTAGGCCCCTAGACATGCGCACTTCTGCTCGAGTTCTCAAATTAGCAAAAAATCGTCCATTACGACTTTAAATAAACAATACTATTTTTAATTAAGGCAAGTTTAGCTCTTTGGATAGAGTGAAACAAATATGAACTAATATAATGTGATGTTTTTCTGGAGGTTTTTGTTGTCCACATGCAGCAGTGACAGATGATGGAGCTGCTCACCTACTGTACATTGTGTCTGATTCTTTGAGGAATCAAGAGCAGTCTGAGGAGGACGTCTCTGACAGTGGGAACAGTCCAGGAGAATGAGCCTGAAGAGCAGAACCAGTCCAGCCTTAGCCCTAAAGAGGCCCCTGGGTGCTCCCTCGATGACACCCTGTCAGAGCCACACCCAGCACAAGACTGTGAGAGGAGGCTACACAAGGAGGTCCTGCTATGTGAGCTGGGTGTGCCTGCTCAGGCGGCACAGGCGGCACAGGTGGCACAGGTGGCACAGGCGTCCAGTGGAGGACGTCTCATAGTCTTCCCCAACGGCACCAAGAAGGAGGTTTCATGTGACGGGCAAACGCTCAAGATCACATTCTTCAATGGAGACACCAAAGAGATGACAGCCGACCAGAGAGTGGTGAGAACACACACACACACACACACACATACACACACACACACACACATATATATACACACACACACACACACACATATACAAACACACACATATACACACACACACACACACACATATATATACACACACACGCATACACACACACACACATATACACACACACACGCATATACACACACACACACACACACACATATATATATACACACACACACACACACACACACGCATATACACACACACACATATACACATATACACACTGTCAAGAAATCAGACAATGCTATTCCGTAACACATAGAGAACACAATTCAACTTAGAATATGAAACGACACAGAAATATCAGACATTTGTGTGGCAAGCTTGGGAGAAAACGCCGGGACTGATCACGCAGGCTGTTGTACGCAGCCTGCGTGATCCTCCTGCGTCTCACCCCGTTTTTTCTCATGCAGGTTGGTTTTATTAGATATTCTGGAATAGGCGGGTCACATTTCTCATTAGTCAGCTTCACATCAAGGCACTTGTCTTTTACACAGTTGGTATTTTCCGTAGAGATAAAGCCTGGGTAATGTTTACCCAAACCCCTCTGGGCTAACATTCTTTGGCCCATCTTTACAACCCCCCACAAACACAGTTTGTCACATGCCGTTTTTCTCTGACTAATGATGCAGATAATATACTATTATGCAGATAAAATACATCACAGAAATATAATCATATTCACATTTTATCACATTTGTCTCCTGTTTATCAAAGCATTAGTCACTGTCTCATATGCCAAACACATTACTCTTTTTAGTTTTCAACATGTCTTTCATATTGTTGTTAAAATGACACTTTTACACTCAAAAGGTTATTCACATTTCTCAACATTGAACAAACTCCTTTTCTCTCGGCCCACAACATTTCTACTGCATTACTGTCCTAAATTTTGAGTCAGATTGGTCAATCTCTGTAATTTGACAAACAGACAATTTATTCTGTCTATAATTTTGAGCGGTGTGATGGGAAATATAGAAGTACAAGCGGAAGGCCCTTAAACCTGCTGCTCTCTGGTCAGTTTGACTCGTCAGGGACCTCTGGACACCCCAATAGATAAGATAAGATAAGATATTCCTTTATTGTCCCACATGGGGAAATTTCATTGGTGCAACGCAGGTAGATCCAGAGGTAGATCCAGAAGAACAGATCACTTATAGGAAGTCTGAAAAACACTTTCAGTAGAAGATCTCCTATAAATAAATAAAAACTCCCATAGACAAATAAATACATAAATACATAAATACCATTGCATGTGATCCCGACAGTAATTGCACATGAATATGTGTCACGACAGCACATAGATTGCACATGAATTCCAACAGCAATTGCACATACGACAGAATTGCACATCAGTATTAGGTTAGGTCAGTATTGCGACGGGATAACGTGACGATCTCCGGGTAAGACGACAGTTCTCCGCAGTTTCATGAGTTTCTCCTTTGTGGAAACGCGGCCGGTGCCGGAGCCGGGGGGCGGAGCCAAGACACATCGCCACGACACGACGAAAACACTCAATCCAGCCGAATGAAGTCAAAACAAGTTAATTTAAAGCGATTCCAGTGCGTGTCCCGATCGTTCGTGAAGTTCCTCTTTCATATAAACGTGTATATAAACGTGTACCGACGACACGCCGTACTTTAGCGCGGCCGGAGGGCGCGGGGGGGGGACTGGTGGGCTCGCTCGGAGCTAGCTCACGTCACAACAACACAACGAACGCAACGAAAAACGCTCAAATCCAGCCGAAAAAAGTCAAAAACAGTTGAATTAAAAAACTATTCCAGCGCGTGTCCCTATCGTACAGTAAAATAGAAAAAATATACTAACTATATTTACAAAATATAGGAGATAAAGCACAATAAGTGTGAGAAAGACGAGAGAGCGTTTACACCGGGCTGCCAGCTGTACCAGCGCCTTATGACGTAAAGATAGAATCAAATACGTAGTATCAGGTGCTGCTGGGACCAGACCGTCCACTAACCTCTCGACCTTGACCCTGCGGTATGGTTCTGGGTGATGTTGGTCTTTGTTATGACCATGGCTGGCCACAAAAGGGATACATAGGCACAAGTGTCCCCACATCACCATACGTCCTCTCAGCACTGTGTCCCCACATCACCATACGTCCTCTCAGCACTGTGTCCCCACATCACCATACGTCCTCTCAGCACTGTGTCCCCACATCACCATACGTCCTCTCAGCACTGTGTCCCCACATCACCATACGTCCTCTCAGCACTGTGTCCCCACATCACCATACGTCCTCTCAGCACTGTGTCCCCACATCACCATACGTCCTCTCAGCACTGTGTCCCCACACCACCATACGTCCTCTCAGCACTGTGTCCCCACATCACCATACGTCCTCTCAGCACTGTGTCCCCACATCACCATACGTCCTCTCAGCACTGTGTCCCCACATCACCATACGTCCTCTCAGCACTGTGTCCCCACATCACCATACGTCCTCTCAGCACTGTGTCCCCACACCACCATACGTCCTCTCAGCACTGTGTCCCCACATCACCATACGTCCTCTCAGCACTGTGTCCCCACATCACCATACGTCCTCTCAGCACTGTGTCCCCACACCACCATACGTCCTCTCAGCACTGTGTCCCCACACCACCATACGTCCTCTCAGCACTGTGTCCCCACACCACCATACGTCCTCTCAGCACTGTGTCCCCGCACTGTGTCCCCACATCACCATACGTCCTCTCAGCACTGTGTCCCCACATCACCATACGTCCTCTCAGCACTGTGTCCCCACATCACCATACGTCCTCGTTTGGTTTCTTAAGAGACCTCCTCCCGCTGCTCGCTTCGGTCACACCTATGACACATATGAACTGGTACATTTCCCATCTCAATTCATAATCTCATGAACATTGCATGTAGTGATGTTGTAGCAGATAAAAAACTCTCTTAGTTAGTGTAAACAACGGTGGCTGTGGTGTAATATGCCATTGTGTTTCTTCAGCCTCTGTCATGTCAATTATACATTTCACATTACGCATTTCATAACCTTTCATCAAGTTGATCACTTATTTTCTTCCCTCTATTTCCCCTTTTACCGGTATACACAGTTGTGTATGTTGATCGATTGTCCCGATTGTCCGGTGCATAATACAGGTGTTCAGCACCCATATTAGTGATGACGATAACTCGTTGATTCTTTTCACAGAGTATGGTACTCTGCGCACCGTAGCCTCTGGCTCTCGTTCATCGTAGCAGAGTATTGTACTCTACCGTAGACTCTGGACAAAACTCATACAAACGAAGTCCTGCGTCTGCGATGTTATGGATCTGCCGCTGTGTTGTCTGCTGCACCCATGATCTCGTCCTCCCCTGGTCGGTGTGTGGCTCCGTCCACTTTGCTTGTCCACTTGGCTCGTCTCTGTAAACACCACATCTCCAACACGTTCTTGCTGCGGTGATAAACAAAGTCTTTTCGACAGTTCAGTGTATTTCAAACAGTTTTCTTGTTTACAATTTTGGCCTTGCCCATTTCTCAAACTTCTACATTTAAAGAAAATTCAATAATCCAGATAGTTTACAACGTTCACTAATCCAGGATGTAATCAAGGGAGAGATGGAATTGTGTCTGTCACTCCAACTCCGCAATATCACCTCAGTCCTTTCACAGTTCAGTGCTCACATCCCTGGCTGAGCCCCTCCCTCCAAGGCGCCGGGCCCCCACCCTGTGTGTCTGCCAAACCTATCTGTTTTACCACCATTTGTGTGTGTGTGTGTGTGTGTGTGTGTGTGTGTGTGTGTGTGTGTGTGTGTGTGTGTGTGTGTGTGTGTGTGTGTGTGTGTGTGTGTGTGTGTGTGTGTGTGTGTGTGTGTGTGTGTGTGTGTGTGTGTGTGTGTGTGTGTGTGTGTGTGTGTGTGTGTGTGTGTGTGTGTGTGTGTGTGTGTGTGTGTGTGTGTGTGTGTGTGTGTGTGTGTGTGTGTGTGTGTGTGTGTGTGTGTGTGTGTGTGTGTGTGTGTGTGTGTGTGTGTGTGTGTGTGTGTGTGTGTGTGTGTGTGTGATTCAAATACATAAAATAATAATTATCTCAATAATTCCCCCGTTGAGCTGGCCATAAGGGTCAGTTCACATCTCCTCTGTGGGCGTGGCCTGAATAAGGTCACACCTCTAATGTAATATGTGTTAATCTTCTATATGTGCTTCAGGTGAGTTTCAAACTCCATCTCTCACACCTGCTCATGTGGTGCTTTACAAACATTGTGTATTAGTTTGTTCTAGCAAGTCTACATGTGTATAAAAAAAATCTAAATGATTCTAAACCTTCCCCTTGTACATAAGGCACATCTCTTTTATCAACCTGGGGTCCCCCTTGTAATTGCCTACTTTCTTGTCTTTTCTTTGTATCGCATCATCTTCCTCTCTGTCTTCCCCTCTCTGTCTCTCTGTCTTCCTCTCTGTAACGGAGGAAACACCCATTTCCAAATTTCTAAACCTGCTTTTTCTTTCTCTCTTTTCACTTACTCTTACCCTCACTTGTAACCTGCTTTTCCTTTCTCTCTTTCTTGTAGTCTAACCATCTCTTGCCTCCGTCCTGAGTCCTATAATGTTTAAGTCCTGTTATCACTGGTTTTCATAACTCCTATAGCGTCTAATTTTAGATGATATTGTCTAATTTAAATCTATTCAATTCTTGATTGAATCTCAACAATCCTTCAGGTATTTACTTTAGAATGTCATTCTTTCCCTGTTAATGTTAACTTTTTCCTATTACTCATCAGTCAACCCCCCCTGAGGTGTTGCCGTTGGTGTCCCTGTGAACCGTAAAGATAACAACATCTGCTCCATCCTGAGTCCTCGCCCCAAATTATTTCCCAGTCAATAGCCCCTTATCTCTGACTATCTTTTATGACTTGGTGTCCTCCCATGTCCCCCCACTTCTGCGTCAATTGCCCTAGTTAATGACACACAGTCATGTCTTTCCAAGGAGGACATTGGATGTCACTATTTAACTTATTCCCTCACTTACGTCTACATCGCAATACGAGGTTTCCTCATGATAATACAAATAAATAAGTTACTGATATAACTTTTACTATCACTTTACTTACTGCCCGTTCTACTCCTATGTCCAAAAACATCAGTAGTCACTCATTTACCCATATTATCACTTCCAGGCCCATGCCTGGCATTTGATCCTAAATTTAAAAACACTTCTGTCTTTTCGTCCTGTACTTTCATCTAGTCATGCATTAAGTCCAAAAAGATAATTTTGTCAAGTCCAAAAATAAAGCAAAACAAAACATAGCTTTGTTCTGTGCACTCAAAAAACACGATACCGTAAAAACACAACTTTTGTTTTTCTATGTCTGGGACAGGAAGTGTCTTGTCTGTGATCATATTCCCCAAAATATTGGCCATCTATAAAAATCTGAATTCATCTTCATCTCTTATCAAATTTAATACAATCTTTATAATTGATTCTTGTCAATCAAAACAAAACCCTTAAATTTGTTCTAATACTAAAATTTAAACCAGCTGGGTTTAGTTCGCCTAATTCATTCACGTTCAGAGCGTCCTCTGAACTGCTTTCTCCCCATTCTCCTGTGTTCTTGACCCCCCTTATCTCCCCCTCTCTGCCACGTCATCTGAGCACACTGGAAGTCTCCCTCCAAAATCCTCTCATGACTTTTCTTTTTACAGTTTGGGGTGATAATTTTGGCATTATGTGGTCTCGGTCGTCTGAGAGAAATGCTACTTGCTTTACAGTCACGGTCAATGTCAAGCTTCTAGAGAAAATTCCTTATTAGATCCCTCCGGACATAAACGTGGTGTTTAATGATTCACCCGTGACTACAAATTTTAGATCTCTCAGAATAACGCCTTGTGACCCTTGTATGATTAATTGTGATTCACACTTGTTAGTGAATCACTTATTAATCCTCATTCACACATTCACACTTCTCTCTTACTTACTTCGCTCGTGCACAGCACTTACATTCACTCATCTTTATGTCAGTAACAACTCGGCGTAAGGCATCATAACTTCCTTTATGTGAGAAACTTATCTACATAAAGCCAACCAATATTTTTCCAGCAATATCAAACTCCCTGCTTATGTGAGAAACTTATCTCGTCCATAAGCCTACAATATCTCCTCAGTAATATCAAACTGGGCAAAAAAGCCTACATTATTTCACAGTAATACTAAACTGGGCATCCACCAACGATATTTTTCAGAACTATCAAACTAATGCATTAAACGTTTTATGGCTAACTCTTTCACACACAAAGTTTTGTCTGACCTTCTTTGTCGCCTGTGTTCTCCTGCTGCCTCGACACAACGCGCTCTCCTCGCGGAGAATGAGGTGCGATGGGCGGCCTCGAAACGACACAGAAATATCAGACATTTGTATGGCAAGCTTGGGAGAAAACGCCGGGACTGATCACGTAGGCTGTTGTACGCAGCCTGCGTGATCCTCCTGCGTCTCACCCCGTTTTTTCCCATGCAGGTTGGTTTTATTAGATATTCTGGAATAGGCGGGTCACATTTCTCATTGGTCAGCTTCACATCAAGTCACTTGTTTTACAGCTGGTATTTTTCCTAGAGATCAAGCCTTGGGTAAACATTACCCAAACTCCTCTGGGCTGTCACACCCCCTCCCTTGGAGAGTAAACATTCCTGCTCCATCTTTACGATACCTTCACAAACAAATGCTGTCACACACCCATTTTTTCTCTGAGACTAATGATGCAGATAATATACTATTATGCAGATAAAATACATCACAGAAATATAATCATATATTCAAATTTTATCACATACACACACACACACACACACATATATACACACACACATATATATTCACACACACACATACACACATATATACACACATATACACACACACATACACACATATATACACACACATACACACATATATACACACACACATATATATATATATACACACACACACACATATATATATATATACATACATACATACATACATACATACATACATACACACACACACACACACACACACACACACACACACACACACACACACACACACACACACACACACACACACACACACACACACACACACACACACACACACACACACACACACACACACACACATACACATACACATACACATACACATACACATACACACACACGCACGGAAACCTGTACTGGCATATGTGGTTTATAAGGTCTTCTGGACATGGTTTATGGGGTCCCACCTTTCCCAGCATCCAGTCAATATAAAAGTAATGTCAAACATCTCTTGATCCTGATGTCGTCTTACAGTCATATCATATATGACTGTAAGACATCAGTCATATATGACTGTCTGTATGTCTTACCGAATCAGATCTTTGTCTCACCACCACGTTCTTCTCTCACACAGAAGAAGACAGATGCGAGGCCTTCTCTTTTCTGCTTCCTCTTCACTTGTTCATTCACCTTTGTTTTGTGCTACAAAGTCCCTCTCTCTCTCTTCAACAAACATAGTAAAACTAAAATATATTTTCAGTACCATTTACTCATACTTAAAGTAATATACATACTTGAACGCAATAGTAAATTGCATTATATCCTTGCTTTGTTTGAATCTGTTGCATCTTTCGACCCTCTCTCCTGCAGAGAGGACGAAGAGGACGAAGATGCTCCAAATGGCAACTGTTTGTATCAGACCAAATTTGTCTGATACAAACAGGAGCTGCCACATTCACACTGGTCACACTGGTCACACTGGGTCACATGGTGTTCAGGTCACACTGGGTCACTGGTCACACTGGTCACACTGGGTCACATGGTGTTCAGGTCACACTGGGTCACATGGTGTTCAGGTCACACTGGGTCACATGGTGTTCAGGTCACATGGTGTTCTGGTCACACTGGGTCACATGGTGTTCAGGTCACTCTGGGTCACATGGTGTTCAGGTCACACTGGGTCACATGGTGTTCAGGTCACACTGGGTCACTGGTCACACTGGTCACACTGGGTCACATGGTGTTCAGGTCACACTGGGTCACATGGTGTTCAGGTCACACTGGGTCACATGGTGTTCAGGTCACTTCTGGTCACACTGGGTCACATGGTGTTCAGGTCACTCTGGGTCACATGGTGTTCAGGTCACACTGGTCACACTGGGTCACATGGTGTTCAGGTCACACTGGGTCACTGGTCACACTGGGTCACATGGTGTTCAGGTCACACTGGGTCACATGGTGTTCAGGTCACACTGGGTCACTGGTCACACTGGTCACACTGGGTCACATGGTGTTCAGGTCACACTGGGTCACATGGTGTTCAGGTCACACTGGGTCACATGGTGTTCAGGTCACACTGGGTCACTGGTCACACTGGTCACACTGGGTCACATGGTGTTCAGGTCACACTGGGTCACATGGTGTTCAGGTCACACTGGGTCACATGGTGTTCTGGTCACACTGGGTCACATGGTGTTCAGGTCACTCTGGGTCACATGGTGTTCAGGTCACACTGGTCACACTGGGTCACATGGTGTTCAGGTCACACTGGGTCACTGGTCACACTGGGTCACATGGTGTTCAGGTCACACTGGGTCACATGGTGTTCAGGTCACACTGGGTCACATGGTGTTCTGGTCACACTGGGTCACATGGTGTTCAGGTCACTCTGGGTCACATGGTGTTCAGGTCACACTGGGTCACATGGTGTTCAGGTCACACTGGGTCACATGGTGTTCAGGTCACACTGGGTCACATGGTGTTCAGGTCACATGGTGTTCAGGTCACTCTGGGTCACATGGTGTTCAGGTCACACTGGTCACACTGGGTCACATGGTGTTCAGGTCACACTGGGTCACTGGTCACACTGGTCACACTGGGTCACATGGTGTTCAGGTCACACTGGGTCACATGGTGTTCAGGTCACACTGGGTCACATGGTGTTCAGGTCACACTGGGTCACATGGTGTTCTGGTCACACTGGGTCACATGGTGTTCAGGTCACACTGGGTCACATGGTGTTCAGGTCACACTGGTCACTCTGGGTCACATGGTGTTCAGGTCACACTGGGTCACATGGTGTTCAGGTCACACTGGGTCACTGGTCACACTGGTCACACTGGGTCACATGGTGTTCAGGTCACACTGGGTCACATGGTGTTCAGGTCACACTGGGTCACATGGTGTTCTGGTCACACTGGGTCACATGGTGTTCAGGTCACACTGGTCACACTGGGTCACATGGTGTTCAGGTCACACTGGGTCACATGGTGTTCAGGTCACACTGGGTCACATGGTGTTCAGGTCACATGGTGTTCAGGTCACACTGGGTCACATGGTGTTCAGGTCACACTGGGTCACATGGTCACACTGGGTCACATGGTGTTCAGGTCACACTGGGTCACATGGTGTTCAGGTCACACTGGGTCACATGGTGTTCAGGTCACACTGGGTCACATGGTGTTCTGGTCACACTGGGTCACATGGTGTTCAGGTCACTCTGGGTCACATGGTGTTCAGGTCACACTGGTCACACTGGGTCACATGGTGTTCAGGTCACACTGGGTCACATGGTGTTCAGGTCACACTGGGTCACATGGTGTTCAGGTCACATGGTGTTCAGGTCACACTGGGTCACACTGGGTCACATGGTGTTCAGGTCACACTGGGTCACTGGTCACACTGGTCACACTGGGTCACATGGTGTTCAGGTCACACTGGGTCACATGGTGTTCAGGTCACACTGGGTCATATGGTGTTCAGGTCACACTGGGTCACACTGGGTCACATGGTGTTCAGGTCACTCTGGGTCACATGGTGTTCAGGTCACACTGGGTCACATGGTGTTCAGGTCACTCTGGGTCACATGGTGTTCAGGTCACACTGGGTCACATGGTGTTCAGGTCACACTGGGTCACATGGTGTTCAGGTCACTCTGGTCACACTGGGTCACATGGTGTTCAGGTCACACTGGGTCACATCGGGTCACATTGGGTCACACTGGTCACACCACTCTCAGAGTGAAAGGTCTTTTCCATCAACCTAGTGGTAGTGAGAGTAAACCTTAAAGGTGCCATAACGTGCTTTTGTTCACGTTTGGTAGTCTATCCTAAGTGTATAATTGATAATAATAATTGTTGTGCAACACCCTTAACATAATAGTTCAGAAATATCACCCAGACCTTGGACCCGCTCACCAACCCGGAAATGCAGACGGCTTGGTTTGATATTCGCCCCCACCCTTGTGAAGAGCCATCTGGCTCCCCCGCCCAACCCGTGACGTAGTCTCAGAGAGAGCGTGTGTGCCCCGCCCACCCGTGACATAGTCTCAGAGCGTGTGTGCCCCGCCCACCCGTGACGTAGTCTCAGAGAGAGCGTGTGTGCCCCGCCCACCCGTGACGTAGTCTCAGAGCGTGTGTGCCCCGCCCACCCGTGACGTAGTCTCAGAGAGAGCGTGTGTGTGCCCCGCCCACCCGTGACGTAGTCTCAGAGCGTGTGTGTGCCCCGCCCACCCGTGACGTAGTCTCAGAGCGTGTGTGTGCCCCGCCCACCCGTGACGTAGTCTCAGAGAGAGCGTGTGTGTGCCCCGCCCACCCGTGACGTAGTCTCAGAGAGAGCGTGTGTGTGCCCCGCCCACCCGTGACGTAGTCTCAGAGAGAGCGTGTGTGTGCCCCGCCCACCCGTGACGTAGTCTCAGAGCGTGTGTGCCCCGCCCACCCGTGACGTAGTCTCAGAGCGTGTGTGCCCCGCCCACCCGTGACGTAGTCTCAGAGAGAGCGTGTGTGCCCCGCCCACCCGTGACGTAGTCTCAGAGCGTGTGTGTGCCCCGCCCACCCGTGACGTAGTCTCAGAGCGTGTGTGTGCCCCGCCCACCCGTGACGTAGTCTCAGAGCTGTCTGCTGTAAGCTCCGCGGAGCAGCGCGGAGTGAGTAAGAAAGAGTCTACTTTGAGACTGAATAAAAACGTGTTGATTCTACAGCGTGCGCAGAACAGATATATCTATATCTATATATATATCTATATATAGATATATAGATATATATCTATATATAGATATATATAGATATATCTGTTCTGCTGCATCAACTGCCACATAAACCTTCACCATTGTGATAATAGTAAAGAGAGCGATATCATTCATGAAGTTTTGAGCCTCTTTGAGCCGTGTTTCCTCGTAAATCGAAGCAGAAAAACTCTGGAATGGGCTTGTAGGGAGACAGCAGCGCGGAGCCGGGGGGAAGAGGGCGGGAGGCGGCAGGGTGAGGGGGGTGGAGAGGGGGGAGGGTGACGCGTGTCTGTGATTATGACGCGGTCTTGCCCCACCCCCCGTCAGTTTGTAGATTGGAGGAAAGGAGATAGTCTGTACTAAAGCTAAACACTGCAGGAATCAATCTAAAAACACTCAGGACATAAATGAAGCACAAATAGCAAAGTAAGAAGGTTAAAAGCTCTGAAAAGTCCATTGTGCATGTTATGGGACCTTTAAAGAGAAGAGCTGTGGCTGGACCAATGAGAGTCAGAGTTGAGCTCAAAACATTCCAAAATCAAGAACAACACAGGAGGCGGTTATTTTACTCACGCGAGGAGAGAATGTTGGAGAGAGTGTTTGAGAGAATGTTGCAGAGGTCTTATTCAGCCTGTCGCAAAACATCTCTGAGCTCTCTCTGCATCGCTCCTGTTTTACTGGTGGAGAGTTTAGAGCCTTGTCCAGGGTCAAAAGTTCACAAGACGCTCCACATGTGATTAATGTCCCATAAACACTCAGTGTTAGTTATTAAGTCCTTGTCTAGACATTTTATTCCATCAGAGTCATGAATCGTGACTCTTGTATTTGTCTCAGATCTATTACTACGCTGAGGCCAAGACCACCCACATCACTTACCCAGATGGCATGGAGGTCCTGCACTTCCCCAACAACCAGACCGGTGAGGCTCGCTAATGCTAATGCTCCCCCGGGGCTAATGCTAACGCTGCCCCGGGGTCCCGGGGCCAATGCTAACGCTCCCCCGGGGTCCCGGGGCCAGTGCTAACACTCCCCCGGGGTCCCGGGGCCAGTGCTAACGCTCCCCCGGGGTCCCGGGGCCAGTGCTAACGCTTCCCCGGGGTCCCGGGGCCAGTGCTAACGCTCCCCCGGGGCCAGTGCTGACGCTCCCCCGGGGCCAATGCTGACGCTCCCCCGGGGCCAATGCTGACGCTCCCCCGGGGCCAATGCTGACGCTCCCCCGGGGCCAATGCTAACGCTTGCTAACGCTCCCCCGGGGCCAATGCTAACGCTCCCCCGGGGTCCCGGGGCCAATGCTAACGCTCCCCCGGGGTCCCGGGGCCAGTGCTAACGCTCCCCCGGGGCCTCACCAAAAATATAGACAAACGTGTAACTATCTGATCAGTCTTAGTCTCAAGTACATACTTGATCATAGTAATTCAATATTTTCTGTGAATATGTGGTTGTAAAGTGGAGTTATATTTATGTCCTGGACAAATACAAAAGTGAAGGATTAGATTCTTGGAGATGTTTGTCCAGTTGAGCTTTAATGTAACTGGAACAAACTGTCGCTTCAGAGAATCATGTTTTCAACAGAAAAACTTTTCCCCGACGGTCGAAAGGAAATTACATTTTCTGACCAGACGCTGAAGAACCTGTTTCCAGACGGACGAGAGGAAAGTGTTCTGACCGACGGCACCATCATCCAGCTCCACCCGTGAGTCTCCCTTTACTCTCCACAGCTCCACCCGTGAGTCTCCCTTTACTCTCCACAGCTCCACCCGTGAGTCTCCCTTTACTCTCCACAGCTCCACCCGTGAGTCTCCCTTTACTCTCCACAGCTCCACCCGTGAGTCTCCCTTTACTCCCCCACAGCTCCACCCGTGAGTCTCCCTTTACTCTCCACAGCTCCACCCGTGAGTCTCCCTTTACTCTCCACAGCTCCACCCGTGAGTCTCCCTTTACTCTCCACAGCTCCACCCGTGAGTCTCCCTTTACTCCCCCACAGCTCCACCCGTGAGTCTCCCTTTACTCTCCACAGCTCCACCCGTGAGTCTCCCTTTACTCTCCACAGCTCCACCCGTGAGTCTCCCTTTACTCCCCCACAGCTCCACCCGTGAGTCTCCCTTTACTCCCCCACAGCTCCACCCGTGAGTCTCCCTTTACTCCCCCACAGCTCCACCCGTGAGTCTCCCTTTACTCTCCACAGCTCCACCCGTGAGTCTCCCTTTACTCCCCCACAGCTCCACCCGTGAGTCTCCCTTTACTCTCCACAACTCCACCCGTGAGTCTCCCTTTACTCCCCCACCGCTCCACCCGTGAGTCTCCCTTTACTCCCCCACAGCTCCACCCGTGAGTCTCCCTTTACTCTCCACAGCTCCACCCGTGAGTCTCCCTTTACTCCCCCACAGCTCCACCCGTGAGTCTCCCTTTACTCTCCACAGCTCCACCCGTGAGTCTCCCTTTACTCCCCCACAGCTCCACCCGTGAGTCTCCCTTTACTCCCCCACAACTCCACCCGTGAGTCTCCCTTTACTCCCCCACCGCTCCACCCGTGAGTCTCCCTTTACTCCCCCACAGCTCCACCCGTGAGTCTCCCTTTACTCCCCCACAGCTCCACCCGTGAGTCTCCCTTTACTCTCCACAGCTCCACCCGTGAGTCTCCCTTTACTCCCCCACAGCTCCACCCGTGAGTCTCCCTTTACTCCCCCACAGCTCCACCCGTGAGTCTCCCTTTACTCTCCACAGCTCCACCCGTGAGTCATTCTTGGGTGGTGTGTTTTCAGCGATGGGAGGAAGGAGATCCTCTTCATCTCGGGGCAGAGGGAGGTGCACACGGCCCAGTACAAACGCAGAGAGTACCCGGACGGCACCGTCAAAACTCTCTTCAGCGACGGTCGCCAGGAGACGTGCTACGCCACAGGACGTGTCCGAATCAAGGACAAGGAGGGCAATGTCATACTGGACACGCCCTAGACACGCCCTAGACACGCCCTAGACACGCCCTAGACACGCCCTAGACACGCCCTAGACACGCCCTAGACACGCCCTAGAGTTCAGCAGTCCAGTTCAGCATCACTGACCAAAGACTCATAAAAGAGGAGGAGTGTGTTCGAGTGGAGGACTTCCTGTTAGTGTGAAGTACACAGTACACAGGATATGGACAGAAGTACACAGGATATGGACAGAAGTACACAGGATATGGACAGAAGTACACAGGATATGGACAGAAGTACACAGTACACAGGATATGGACAGAAGTACACAGTACACAGGATATGGACAGAAGTACACAGGATATGGACAGAAGTACACAGGATATGGACAGAAGTACACAGGATATGGACAGAAGTACACAGAGCTGGACAGAAGTACACAGGATATGGACAGAAGTACACAGGATATGGACAGAAGTACACAGGATATGGACAGAAGTACACAGAGCTGGACAGAAGTACACAGGATATGGACAGAAGTACACAGGATATGGACAGAAGTACACAGAGCTGGACAGAAGTACACAGGATATGGACAGAAGTACACAGGATATGGACAGAAGTACACAGGATATGGACAGAAGTACACAGGATATGGACAGAAGTACACAGGATATGGACAGAAGTACACAGAGCTGGACTCACCGTTATCTGAACAAATGTCAGTGGGAAAGTAAAAGTGGGTTCATCATAGAACAAAAACCTTTTGAGTTTACATTAACTGGAAAATGATTTCAGTTTTAATCTAACTTTATTTGCATTTTATTTTGTACAAATGTATTTGTTTGTATTTATAATCTCTAAGAATAAAGTTTTAACCTGTTACATCCGCCTCTTCCCCCTGTGCACACTGGTCACACCCAAATTACATCACTTCAAAAGAGGATCTTAAGATAAGATATTCCTTTATTGTCCACACATGGGGAAATTCCATCGTTGCAACGCAGTAGATCCAGAAGGACAGATAACTTGTAGGAAGTTTAAAAAACACTCTTAATAGAAGAACTCGTATAAACAAAACCTCTCATTTCTTAATAAGGAGGAGGGAAAAATAAAGATAAAATAAAAACAGCCAGTGGATAATACTAATAATAATGGTAAAATAAACACTATTTGCATCATCCATCCATCCATCCATTTTCTACCGCTTGTTCCCTTTCGGGGTCGCGGGTGACTGGAGCCTATCCCAGTGACTTCGGGCCTTAGGCGGGGTACACCCTGGACAGTGGCCAACTTGTCGCAGGGTCAACACAGAGACATGGACATTACAGACAGTTCACTCTCACATTCATTCACTAGGGCCAATTTAGAGTTACCAATTTTTACCTAACACATGTATGTGTTTGGACGGTAGGAGGAGCCGGAGAACTCGGAGAGAACCCACGGAGAACATGCAGACTCCATCCAGAGAGATCATGTGATGTTGGTCTGATCCGGGAATCGAACCCATGATCTCCTTCTTGGGAGGCAAGAGCGCTAACCGCCTTTGCCACCGTGCACCCTCTATTTGCATCAGTTAAATGTAATTGCAGATGAATATGACAGTATTGCACGTGTTCAGGGCAGTGTTTGTTGTAGAGTGTGACAGCAGCAGAAGGACAGAGTGTGAAACGTCTCCTTCACACAGCGAGGGTGGATCAGTCACTGAAGCTGCTCTCCAGAGTGGACAGAGTGTCCTGCAGGGGACAGAGTGTCCTGCAGGGGACAGAGTGTCCTGCAGGGGGCGACACTCATGGTCCATAGATGTGAGTTCAGCCAGGACCCTTCTGTCCCCCACCTCCTGCACCGAGTCCAGAGCACAGCCCAGGACGGACCTTTGTCCAGCTTCTTCCTCTCCCTCTGTGATGACCACACCTACAGGAGCTGATGCACCACAGAGTCAGAGAAGGTCGTCAGGAGTGGCCCTGTCAGGAGCGGCCCTGTCAGGAGCGGCCCTGTCAGGAGTGGCCCTGTCACTCCTCAGGAGGTTGAGCCGACTCTGGCTCTTCCTGTTCAGTCTGTGTTATGAGTCCAGTTTGTGGTTCAGATGAACACCAGGTCCTTGTATGAGTCACTCTCTCAATGTCCCGTCCCTGGTGAGGGGGGCGTGGCCTGTCCCGTCCCTGGATGTTCACTGGTGAGGGGGGCGTGGCCTGTCCCGTCCCTGGATGTTCACTGGTGAGGGGGGCGTGGCCTGTCCCGTCCCTGGATGTTCACTGGTGAGGGGGGCGTGGCCTGTCCCGTCCCTGGATGTTCACTGGTGAGGGGGGCGTGGCCTGTCCCGTCCCTGGATGTTCACTGGTGAGGGGGGCGTGGCCTGTCCCGTCCCTGGATGTTCACTGGTGAGGGGGGCGTGGCCTCTCCTTGGTCTTCTGCGTTGATGAGGAGGTGGTTCCACAAAGTCCTGCTCCAGTCCTCTGTCCTCCACATCATCGTCTGTGATGAGTCCCATGATGGCAGAGTGGTCAGAGAACTTCTGCAGGACACAGCTGTCCGTGTCGTGTTTGAAGTCTGCAGTGTAGAGGGTGAAGAGAAAGGGTGCGAGGACATTGCCCTGGGGCGCCCCCACACTGCAGGTCCCTCACACTGCAGGTCCCCCACACTGCAGGTCCCCACACTGCAGGTCCCCCACACTGCAGGTCCCCCACACTGCAGGTCCCCCACACTGCAGGTCCCCCACACTGCAGGTCCCTCACACTGCAGGTCCCCCACACTGCAGGTCCCCCACACTGCAGGTCCCCCACACTGCAGGTCCCCCACACTGCAGGTCCCTCACACTGCAGGTCCCTCACACTGCAGGTCCCCACACTGCAGGTCCCCACACTGCAGGTCCCCACACTGCAGGTCCCCCACACTGCAGGTCCCCCACACTGCAGGTCCCCCACACTGCAGGTCCCCCACACTGCAGGTCCCTCACACTGCAGGTCCCTCACACTGCAGGTCCCCCACACTGCAGGTCCCTCACACTGCAGGTCCCCCACACTGCAGGGCCCCCACACTGCAGGTCCCCACACTGCAGGTCCCCCAAACTGCAGGTCCGAGTGTCAGACACACAGTCCCTGGCTCTCACAAACTGGGGTCGGTCTGTGAGGTGGTCCATGATCCACTCTGCAGGTCGTACTCCACACCAGCCGTCTCCAGCTTGTCCCTCAGGAGCTGAAGGCGCTGGAGAGATGAAAGAACAGGATCCTCACAGAGCTGCCAGGCTTCTCCAGGTGAGAGAGAGAGCGGTGCAGCAGGAGATGACGGCGTCCTCCACTCCGATGCCAGGCCGATATGCAAACTGCAGCGGGTCCATGGCTGAGCTCACGGTGGAGCGGAGGTGGTCCAGGACCAGCTCCAGTGTCTTCATCAGGAGGGGGGAGGAGCCTCCTTGGTGTTGGCAAAGAATAAATCCAATGTTCTATTGTCTCTGGTGGGGCAGGTAACATACTGGGTGTATGTTGGTAGAACAGAAGAGGGAGAAGCGTGTTAAAGTCACCAGAGACGAGGAAGAGAGCCTGTGGATGCTGTGTTTGTAATCTACTGATGCAGGAAAGCAGCGCTCACAAGCATTATCGGCATTGGCAGACGGGGCCACATAGACTGCGATCACGATTACATGTGAGAACTCCCGGGGCAGATAATATGGCCTCATGCCAATAGAGGTCATTCACGTGAGGTCACACGGCCGCCCCCCACGCTCGCCCACGCTCGCCCACGCTCCCCCACGCTCGCCCACGCTCCCCCACGCTCCCCCACGCTCGCCCACGCTCGTCCACGCTCCCCCACGCTCGCCCACGCTCCCCCACGCTCGCCCACGCTCGCCCACGCTCCCCCACGCTCGCCCACGCTCTCCCACGCTCCCCCACGCTCGCCCACGCTCGCCCACGCTCGCCCACGCTCCCCCACGCTCGCCCACGCTCTCCCACGCTCCCCCACACTCGCCCAGGCTCTTTTGGCCATCTTGTCCGTCATCAGTGGGTGTCTCCCCCTACAAGCCCATTCTATACCGGAGTCTTTCTGCTTCGATTTACGACAAAACACTGCTCGAAGAGACTCAATATCAGACGCTTTACGATAATCACAATGGTGAAAGTATGTCTGGCAGTTGGATGCAGCAATCAGGAAGATAAACGGAGAGATCTGAAGTTTTATCGGATACCGAGAGACCCGGAAAGAAGAGCGCGATGGACAGCTGCGATTAAACGTTCAAACTGAGAACCAAACGATCACCACAGACTGTGTAGCATCTGGTAAGTTACCATTTGTATGATTTAGGTGTTTGGTGTTAACGGGTCGATCTTGATTGAAATATTTCAGTGTTTATTGCTGACTAATTGCTACGTTGCTAGGTTGCTACCACGTAGCTAGTTGCTATGACGCTACTACTTATTTATTTGCTATTGGGTCTATCTACAGTCACAACATTCAGGATTTAAGTTGACGTTAGTCATTGCACTAACCACGTCAACACTTCACATTCTCATGTTAGATTTCCTTATTTTTGTATTTTAGGAAAGAAAGACAACAACCCATTGAGTCCAGATGATGTGCCCTCGCTCTTCACATTCATCAAATCGCCAGTCAAACGAGCAAGGACACAAATGGCAAAGACATTTGTGAGACGCCAAGAACTGAAGAAGAAAAGAGAATAAACTTCCCACAAAAGAATCCAGTGCAAACAGATGGATTGGTGGATTCCAGGGACTGATGAGGATGTGGGCCCCAGTGTTGATGCTCCTGTTGAAATGGGCCCTCAAACCACGCTCACTATGGGACATTTCATCAAGCGAAAAGGAATGCCAGATGCTCAGGACCGAAAATCTTGAACTGTGAAGAAAGCTGAGTGAGTGTAGCTCGATGAGTCCGACATGGTGTCGTGGTGATATTTGAGCTTGTGGAACCACACGACAGAGAAAGGTCCAAGTTCCAGCAGTTTATATCGACTCTTTTGAAGATGAAGTTCTTTTTGAATAATGACTTTCTTGGTTACATTTTTGAACTGAGCAGTGCGACTGTTTCTCGGATATTTCAGGCAAATATTGAACTTCTGTATAAGTTTGCTGTACCTGCTCTTCTGTTTTGCCCTGATAAGTTTGTCATTTTGAGATGACCTGCTCGTTTTTATGAGAAATTTAAGAATTGTACATCCATTATTGTTTTGAATTGACCTGCGAGCTCGTGCTCACACCTGCTCAGTACAAGTCTCATAATACCGTCAAATACCTCATAAGTATCACGCCACAGGGGCAAATATCATTCATATCAAAGGGTTGGGGCAATAGGACCTCTCATACATTTGTCCCTGATCATTCAGGTCAAATGGATGTGCTTGTGGGTGACATTGTGCTTGTGGGTGACATTGTGCTTGTGGGTGACATTGTGCTTGTGGGTGACATTGTGCTTGTGGGTGACATTGTGCTTGTGGGTGACATTATGGGCGACATTGTGCTTGTGGGTGACATTGTGCTTGTGGGTGACATTGTGCTTGTGGGTGACATTGTGCTTGTGGGTGACATTGTGGGTGACATTGTGGGTGACATTGTGCTTGTGGGTGACATTGTGCTTGTGGGTGACATTGTGCTTGTGGGTGACATTGTGCTTGTGGGTGACATTGTGGGTGACATTGTGCTTGTGGGTGACATTGTGGGTGACATTGTGGGTGACATTGTGCTTGTGGGTGACATTGTGCTTGTGGGTGACATTGTGCTTGTGGGTGACATTGTGGGTGACATCGTGCTTGTGGGTGACATTGTGCTTGTGGGTGACATCGTGCTTGTGGGTGACATCGCGCTTGTGGGCGACATCGCGCTTGTGGGCGACATCGCGCTTGTGGGCGACATCGTGCTTGTGGGCGACATTGTGCTTGTGGGTGACATTGTGCTTGTGGGCGACATTGTGCTTGTGGGCGACATTGTGCTTGTGGGTGACATTGTGCTTGTGGGTGACATCGTGCTTGTGGGTGACATTGTGCTTGTGGGTGACATCGCGCATGTGGGTGACATTGTGCTTGTGGGTGACATCGCGCTTGTGGGCGACATCGCGCTTGTGGGCGACATCGCGCTTGTGGGCGACATCGCGCTTGTGGGCGACATCGTGCTTGTGGGCGACATCGTGCTTGTGGGCGACATCGTGCTTGTGGACGACATTGTGCTTGTGGGCGACATTGTGCTTGTGGGCGACATTGTGCTTGTGGGCGACATTGTGCTTGTGGGCGACATTGTGCTTGTGGGCGACATCGCGCTTGTGGGCGACATCGCGCTTGTGGGCGACATCGCGCTTGTGGGCGACATCGCGCTTGTGGGCGACATCGTGCTTGTGGGCGACATCGTGCTTGTGGTTGACATCGTGCTTGTGGGCGACATTGTGCTTGTGGGCGACATTGTGCTTGTGGGCGACATTGTGCTTGTGGGCGACATTGTGCTTGTGGGCGACATCGTGCTTGTGGGCGACATCGTGCTTGTGGGCGACATCGTGCTTGTGGGCGACATCGTGCTTGTGGGCGACATCGTGCTTGTGGGCGACATTGTGCTTGTGGGCGGCATTGTGCTTGTGGGCGACATTGTGCTTGTGGGCGACATTGTGCTTGTGGGCGACATTGTGCTTGTGGGCGACATTGTGCTTGTGGTCGACATTGTGCTTGTGGGTGACATTGTGCTTGTGGTTGACATTGTGCTTGTGGGTGACATTGTGTTTGTGGGTGACATTGTGCTTGTGGGTGACATTGTGCTTGTGGGCGACATCGTGCTTGTGGGCGACATTGTGCTTGTGGTTGACATTGTGCTTGTGGGTGACATCGTGCTTGTGGTTGACATCGTGCTTGTGGTTGACATTGTGCTTGTGGGTGACATTGTGCTTGTGGGTGACATTGTGCTTGTGGGCGACATCGCGCTTGTGGGCGACATTGTGCTTGTGGTTGACATTGTGCTTGTGGTTGACATTGTGCTTGTGGGTGACATTGTGCTTGACATTGTGCTTGTGGTTGACATTGTGCTTGTGGGTGACATTGTGCTTGTGGGTGACATTGTGCTTGTGGGTGACATTGTGCTTGTGGTTGACATTGTGCTTGTGGTTGACATTGTGTTTGTGGGTGACATTGTGCTTGTGGGTGACATTGTGCTTGTGGGTGACATTGTGCTTGTGGGTGACATTGTGCTTGTGGTTGACATTGTGCTTGTGGTTGACATTGTGCTTGTGGTTGACATTGTGCTTGTGGTTGACATTGTGCTTGTGGGTGACATTGTGCTTGTGGTTGACATTGTGCTTGTGGGTGACATTGTGCTTGTGGGCGACATCACGCTTGTGGACGACATCGTGCTTGTGGGCGACATCGTGCTTGTGGGCGACATCGTGCTTGTGGGCGACATCGTGCTTGTGGGCGACATTGTGCTTGTGGGCGGCATTGTGCTTGTGGGCGACATTGTGCTTGTGGGCGACATTGTGCTTGTGGGCGACATTGTGCTTGTGGGTGACATTGTGCTTGTGGGTGACATTGTGCTTGTGGGCGACATCACGCTTGTGGGCGACATCACGCTTGTGGGCGACATTGTGCTTGTGGGCGACATTGTGCTTGTGGGCGACATCGCGCTTGTGGGCGACATCGTGCTTGTGGTTGACATTGTGCTTGTGGGCGACATTGTGCTTGTGGTTGACATTGTGCTTGTGGGCGACATTGTGCTTGTGGGTGACATTGTGCTTGTGGTCGACATTGTGCTTGTGGTCGACATTGTGCTTGTGGGTGACATTGTGCTTGTGGGTGACATTGTGCTTGTGGTTGACATTGTGCTTGTGGGTGACATCGTGCTTGTGGTTGACATTGTGCTTGTGGTTGACATTGTGCTTGTGGGTGACATTGTGCTTGTGGGTGACATTGTGCTTGTGGGCGACATCGCGCTTGTGGGCGACATTGTGCTTGTGGTTGACATTGTGCTTGTGGTTGACATTGTGCTTGTGGGTGACATTGTGCTTGTGGGTGACATTGTGCTTGTGGGTGACATTGTGCTTGTGGTTGACATTGTGCTTGTGGTTGACATTGTGTTTGTGGGTGACATTGTGCTTGTGGGTGACATTGTGCTTGTGGGTGACATTGTGCTTGTGGGTGACATTGTGCTTGTGGTTGACATTGTGCTTGTGGTTGACATTGTGCTTGTGGTTGACATTGTGCTTGTGGTTGACATTGTGCTTGTGGGTGACATTGTGCTTGTGGTTGACATTGTGCTTGTGGGTGACATTGTGCTTGTGGGCGACATCGCGCTTGTGGACGACATTGTGCTTGTGGGCGACATTGTGCTTGTGGGCGACATTGTGCTTGTGGTTGACATTGTGCTTGTGGGTGACATCGTGCTTGTGGGCGACATTGTGCTTGTGGGTGACATTGTGCTTGTGGGCGACATTGTGCTTGTGGTTGACATTGTGCTTGTGGGTGACATTGTGCTTGTGGGTGACATTGTGCTTGTGGTTGACATTGTGCTTGTGGGTGACATTGTGCTTGTGGTTGACATTGTGCTTGTGGGTGACATTGTGCTTGTGGTTGACATTGTGCTTGTGGTTGACATTGTGCTTGTGGGTGACATTGTGCTTGTGGGTGACATTGTGCTTGTGGGTGACATTGTGCTTGTGGGCGACATTGTGCTTGTGGGTGACATTGTGCTTGTGGGCGACATTGTGCTTGTGGTTGACATTGTGCTTGTGGTTGACATTGTGCTTGTGGGTGACATTGTGCTTGTGGTTGACATTGTGCTTGTGGGTGACATTGTGCTTGTGGTTGACATTGTGCTTGTGGGTGACATTGTGCTTGTGGTTGACATTGTGCTTGTGGTTGACATTGTGCTTGTGGTTGACATTGTGCTTGTGGGTGACATTGTGCTTGTGGTTGACATTGTGCTTGTGGTTGACATTGTGCTTGTGGGTGACATTGTGCTTGTGGGCGACATTGTGCTTGTGGGCGACATTGTGCTTGTGGGCGACATTGTGCTTGTGGGCGACATTGTGCTTGTGGGCGACATTGTGCTTGTGGGCGACATTGTGCTTGTGGGCGACATCGCGCTTGTGGGCGACATCGCGCTTGTGGTTGACATCGTGCTTGTGGGCGACATTGTGCTTGTGGGCGACATTGTGCTTGTGGGCGACATTGTGCTTGTGGGCGACATTGTGCTTGTGGGCGACATTGTGCTTGTGGGCGACATTGTGCTTGTGGGCGACATTGTGCTTGTGGGCGACATTGTGCTTGTGGGCGACATTGTGCTTGTGGGCGACATCGTGCTTGTGGGCGACATTGTGCTTGTGGGCGACATTGTGCTTGTGGGTGACATTGTGCTTGTGGGTGACATTGTGCTTGTGGTTGACATTGTGCTTGTGGTTGACATTGTGTTTGTGGGTGACATTGTGCTTGTGGGTGACATTGTGCTTGTGGGTGACATTGTGCTTGTGGGTGACATTGTGCTTGTGGTTGACATTGTGCTTGTGGTTGACATTGTGCTTGTGGTTGACATTGTGTTTGTGGGTGACATTGTGCTTGTGGGTGACATTGTGCTTGTGGGTGACATTGTGCTTGTGGACGACATTGTGCTTGTGGGCGACATTGTGCTTGTGGGCGACATTGTGCTTGTGGGCGACATTGTGCTTGTGGTTGACATTGTGCTTGTGGGTGACATTGTGCTTGTGGGCGACATTGTGCTTGTGGGTGACATTGTGCTTGTGGGCGACATTGTGCTTGTGGTTGACATTGTGCTTGTGGGTGACATTGTGCTTGTGGGCGACATTGTGCTTGTGGGTGACATTGTGCTTGTGGTTGACATTGTGCTTGTGGGTGACATTGTGCTTGTGGGCGACATCGCGCTTGTGGACGACATTGTGCTTGTGGGCGACATTGTGCTTGTGGGCGACATTGTGCTTGTGGTTGACATTGTGCTTGTGGGTGACATCGTGCTTGTGGGCGACATTGTGCTTGTGGGTGACATTGTGCTTGTGGGCGACATTGTGCTTGTGGTTGACATTGTGCTTGTGGGTGACATTGTGCTTGTGGGTGACATTGTGCTTGTGGTTGACATTGTGCTTGTGGGTGACATTGTGCTTGTGGTTGACATTGTGCTTGTGGGTGACATTGTGCTTGTGGTTGACATTGTGCTTGTGGTTGACATTGTGCTTGTGGGTGACATTGTGCTTGTGGGTGACATTGTGCTTGTGGGTGACATTGTGCTTGTGGGCGACATTGTGCTTGTGGGTGACATTGTGCTTGTGGGCGACATTGTGCTTGTGGTTGACATTGTGCTTGTGGTTGACATTGTGCTTGTGGGTGACATTGTGCTTGTGGTTGACATTGTGCTTGTGGGTGACATTGTGCTTGTGGTTGACATTGTGCTTGTGGGTGACATTGTGCTTGTGGTTGACATTGTGCTTGTGGTTGACATTGTGCTTGTGGTTGACATTGTGCTTGTGGGTGACATTGTGCTTGTGGTTGACATTGTGCTTGTGGTTGACATTGTGCTTGTGGGTGACATTGTGCTTGTGGGCGACATTGTGCTTGTGGGCGACATTGTGCTTGTGGGCGACATTGTGCTTGTGGGCGACATTGTGCTTGTGGGCGACATTGTGCTTGTGGGCGACATTGTGCTTGTGGGCGACATCGCGCTTGTGGGCGACATCGCGCTTGTGGTTGACATCGTGCTTGTGGGCGACATTGTGCTTGTGGGCGACATTGTGCTTGTGGGCGACATTGTGCTTGTGGGCGACATTGTGCTTGTGGGCGACATTGTGCTTGTGGGCGACATTGTGCTTGTGGGCGACATTGTGCTTGTGGGCGACATTGTGCTTGTGGGCGACATTGTGCTTGTGGGCGACATCGTGCTTGTGGGCGACATTGTGCTTGTGGGCGACATTGTGCTTGTGGGTGACATTGTGCTTGTGGGTGACATTGTGCTTGTGGTTGACATTGTGCTTGTGGTTGACATTGTGTTTGTGGGTGACATTGTGCTTGTGGGTGACATTGTGCTTGTGGGTGACATTGTGCTTGTGGGTGACATTGTGCTTGTGGTTGACATTGTGCTTGTGGTTGACATTGTGCTTGTGGTTGACATTGTGTTTGTGGGTGACATTGTGCTTGTGGGTGACATTGTGCTTGTGGGTGACATTGTGCTTGTGGACGACATTGTGCTTGTGGGCGACATTGTGCTTGTGGGCGACATTGTGCTTGTGGGCGACATTGTGCTTGTGGTTGACATTGTGCTTGTGGGTGACATTGTGCTTGTGGGCGACATTGTGCTTGTGGGTGACATTGTGCTTGTGGGCGACATTGTGCTTGTGGTTGACATTGTGCTTGTGGGTGACATTGTGCTTGTGGGCGACATTGTGCTTGTGGGCGACATTGTGCTTGTGGGCGACATTGTGCTTGTGGGCGACATTGTGCTTGTGGGCGACATTGTGCTTGTGGGCGACATTGTGCTTGTGGGCGACATCGTGCTTGTGGGCGACATTGTGCTTGTGGGCGACATTGTGCTTGTGGGCGACATTGTGCTTGTGGGTGACATTGTGCTTGTGGGTGACATTGTGCTTGTGGGCGACATCACGCTTGTGGGCGACATCGCGCTTGTGGGCGACATCGCGCTTGTGGGCGACATTGTGCTTGTGGGCGACATCGTGCTTGTGGGCGACATCGTGCTTGTGGTTGACATTGTGCTTGTGGTTGACATTGTGCTTGTGGGTGACATTGTGCTTGTGGGTGACATTGTGCTTGTGGGTGACATTGTGCTTGTGGGTGACATTGTGCTTGTGGTCGACATTGTGCTTGTGGGTGACATTGAACTTGTGGTTGACATTGTGCTTGTGGGTGACATTGTGCTTGTGGTTGACATTGTGCTTGTGGGTGACATTGTGCTTGTGGTTGACATTGTGCTTGTGGGTGACATCGTGCTTGTGGTTGACATTGTGCTTGTGGTTGACATTGTGCTTGTGGGTGACATTGTGCTTGTGGGTGACATTGTGCTTGTGGGCGACATCGCGCTTGTGGGCGACATTGTGCTTGTGGTTGACATTGTGCTTGTGGTTGACATTGTGTTTGTGGGTGACATTGTGCTTGTGGGTGACATTGTGCTTGTGGGTGACATTGTGCTTGTGGTTGACATTGTGCTTGTGGTTGACATTGTGTTTGTGGGTGACATTGTGCTTGTGGGTGACATTGTGCTTGTGGGTGACATTGTGCTTGTGGGTGACATTGTGCTTGTGGTTGACATTGTGCTTGTGGTTGACATTGTGCTTGTGGTTGACATTGTGTTTGTGGGTGACATTGTGCTTGTGGGTGACATTGTGCTTGTGGGTGACATTGTGCTTGTGGACGACATTGTGCTTGTGGGCGACATTGTGCTTGTGGGCGACATTGTGCTTGTGGGCGACATTGTGCTTGTGGTTGACATTGTGCTTGTGGGTGACATTGTGCTTGTGGGCGACATTGTGCTTGTGGGTGACATTGTGCTTGTGGGCGACATTGTGCTTGTGGTTGACATTGTGCTTGTGGGTGACATTGTGCTTGTGGGTGACATTGTGCTTGTGGTTGACATTGTGCTTGTGGTTGACATTGTGCTTGTGGGTGACATTGTGCTTGTGGTTGACATTGTGCTTGTGGGTGACATTGTGCTTGTGGGTGACATTGTGCTTGTGGGTGACATTGTGCTTGTGGGCGACATCACGCTTGTGGGCGACATCGCGCTTGTGGGCGACATCGTGCTTGTGGGTGACATTGTGCTTGTGGGTGACATCGTGCTTGTGGTTGACATTGTGCTTGTGGTTGACATTGTGCTTGTGGGTGACATTGTGCTTGTGGGTGACATTGTGCTTGTGGGCGACATTGTGCTTGTGGTTGACATTGTGCTTGTGGTTGACATTGTGTTTGTGGGTGACATTGTGCTTGTGGGTGACATTGTGCTTGTGGGTGACATTGTGCTTGTGGTTGACATTGTGCTTGTGGTTGACATTGTGTTTGTGGGTGACATTGTGCTTGTGGGTGACATTGTGCTTGTGGGTGACATTGTGCTTGTGGGTGACATTGTGCTTGTGGTTGACATTGTGCTTGTGGTTGACATTGTGCTTGTGGGTGACATTGTGCTTGTGGTTGACATTGTGCTTGTGGGCGACATCACGCTTGTGGACGACATTGTGCTTGTGGGCGACATTGTGCTTGTGGGCGACATCGTGCTTGTGGGTGACATTGTGCTTGTGGGTGACATTGTGCTTGTGGGCGACATTGTGCTTGTGGGTGACATTGTGCTTGTGGGCGACATCACGCTTGTGGACGACATTGTGCTTGTGGGCGACATTGTGCTTGTGGGTGACAGCTGGATGCCGTGGAGAGGGTTATTACCATGATTCAGACGGATGAGAATGAACTACACGTCTAGATAAGATTGTTGCCATTTGTAATGCTTGTCCTTCCATCAAACCCTTTTTCACATTTATTTCTGCATTTTCATTCACAAATGATGAAAAAAAAACAATGTACTTGTACATATACTTTTCATTTAGTGCTACATTTGGACCTTTTTGAAATGAGCCTACAAAACGGGCACACTGGCTTCTTCCTGGTGTAGCATCTGCTCAGAAGCTCTGGCAGGAGACACATTTGATAAAAGCTGGTGACCTTCTCCAATGTGTCCACTGGCTCAGCCTTTACTTGTCCACACACAGGTCACAGTATGTCCTTCCAGTAACTGCTAACTGACACATGTATGTGTGGTATGTACTGTCCATCGGCTGCCTCCATGCAGAAACCTTTATCTTGCACTTCCAATGGTTGAGTCTGCACATTTCCTCTTTTTGGCAGATGGACTCGTGAAGTCTATGTCGACCTGGCATATTCAACATTTTGATTTTGGGAAGGTGCCAGCCACAAGCCACAGAGGTGCATGTTGCACAGGTGACATGTGAGCACGTCTCACCGAGCCCAGCCATGCAGGTGTACAGTCATGCAGGTGTACAGCCATGCAGGTGTACAGCCATGCAGGTGTGCAGCCATGTAGGTGTACAGCCATGCAGGTGTACAGCCATGCAGGTGTGCAGCCATGTAGGTGTACAGCCATGCAGGTGTGCAGCCATGCAGGTGTACAGCCATGCAGGTGTGCAGCCATGCAGGTGCAATGTCCACACAAGATGTTTCCATTGAGCTCTACAGCAAACCAGGTTGACAGTGATGTTTCGCTCAGACGTTGAGAATGGACCTGAAATGATAAAGATTTATAAACAATGTAAATACAGCTTCTCCTCGCCGCGATCGCCGCGACCGCTGCGCCTTTCACCGCCGCGCATTTCACCGCCGCTCACCTTTAGAATTTAGAATACACAGACACATTTAAAATGCACTTACACCGCGGCAGAGGCTTTACCTGGCCTCGCCTACACTGCCGCGGCGCATGTGTATTCTGAACTGGATGCACAGACTCTTTAGACTAGAGAATCCACATACGCACATTACGCACAAGCTGAATGGAAATTGTGACTCACCTTTCCAATCACAACAAAGATTCAAGCGTTGTTTTCGTGCACCAAGATTTGTTTCACCCATCCAGCAACAAAGTACTTGTACGCTTCCAAACTCTTGAAGTTTCTCAAGCTTTCATGAGAGTATGCCCACTTTGTGTTTACAAGGTAGTTGTAAATGTCTGGGTCGGTGATGACAACGGGTCAAAAAACATTGATTTGGGCATTAAATATGGGTCTGGCGAGCTGATTGACCGCGTTTCTAAATATCGGCGTTTGTGCAGGTCATCCAAGGAGTTTGCGTAATCCGAAAGCACTGGGGTCTCCATCATTTCTGTTTTTTATCACCGCACTCCACAGTCCACACTCTAAACAGCGCACAGGACAGCGACAAGTGACGGACAAGATGCTGGGACAGCTGGCACGCCCCGGCACAGCATGCGCTCACTGCACGACCACGTGGTTTTGTGACGTCGGTGAATGAGCTCTATAGCCAACAGTTCAATGTCTTTACACAGCTGCTCTCTCACCGTGCAATGTCCCGGCTTACACCATTTCATGTTTCCATACACAGCCAGCCCTCCACCTCTCTTCTTCAGACCTCCACCTCTCTTCTTCAGCCCTCCACCTCTCTTCTTCAGACCTCCACCTCTCTTCTTCAGACCTCCACCTCTCTTCTTCAGACCTCCACCTCTCTTCTTCAGACCTCCACCTCTCTTCTTCAGACCTCCACCTCTCTTCTTCAGACCTCCACCTCTCTTCTTCAGACCTCCACCTCTCTTCTTCAGACCTCCACCTCTCTTCTTTCCGCATTCTCTCGTTTTGTCGCCCGCAGCAGATGAAAATTGTCCAAACCTACAAGAGTCTCTG
The DNA here is from genome assembly GCF_026437365.1 of Eucyclogobius newberryi. Taxonomy (NCBI): domain Eukaryota; kingdom Metazoa; phylum Chordata; class Actinopteri; order Gobiiformes; family Gobiidae; genus Eucyclogobius; species Eucyclogobius newberryi. The sequence goes on along the minus strand of NW_027315768.1, from coordinate 1,726,015 downwards.
AAAATTAAGACGCTGCTGTCCCTATAAATCCTCTGGGACCACATGAGGCTCGCTAGTTCTGTCGTTTTATTTTGAAGGGACCTCACGTTACCCATGACGACGGCGGGAACTGGCGTCTTGTGGCGCCCTTGCTTTTCCCTGAGTTTGCTTTCCACTCGCCGGCTCCTCTTACCCTCCCCGGGTGGGCGGCTCACCGCAGCTTCATGAGTTCCTCTTTGTGTAAACACGTACCGGCCGGGGGGCTCGGGGGGGCTCCGGGGGTGTTCGGGACGGCTCCGGGGAGGTTCAGGGGGCTCGGGGGGGGGCTCCGGGGGGGCCCAGTGCACATCACGACGACACGGAGAAAACACGCAATAATGCAGCCAAACAAAGTCGAAACAAGTTGAATTAAAGCGGTTCCAGCGCTAAAGTCAAGTAGAACAAATATTTACAAAAATACAATAGATAAAGCACAATAAGTGTGAAAAAAGAGATGAGTGTTGCAGGCCAGCGCCTTTATGACCCTTATGTTCCACATGTGAGTGTGATGCATCATGGGAAAGCTTAGGCCTTCTAGTTTCTGCAGATGTGCACATGTCACACTGTCAGGGCTTCAGAACTTACACTACAGAAGCACAAACATAAACAAAACATCCTTTTTTAGTCTCGTCTGAACATTGTCCATGTGTAAAGGTCCTGAGCAGGACATACTTCATTGTGTTTATGCTGTTCACTGCACATGATGTTGTCATGACAACAACTGTGTAAAGTTTCACATCTCTAGAACAGAAGCATTTTGGTGCTTTGACCTTTTTGTATCAAAAAGTATATTCAAGTGATCCAAATATGTACCAACTGTGCCAAACTGTTTTATTACAATTTTAGCTCCTCTATGATCATAAAACATACATTTGATGTTTTGTACAACCACTAATACTATTATAACTGCTAAAAACAATGTATGTGAAAATGTAAAAATGAGTTAAACTGTAAATTCCCCAATTTTCCCGTGGGTCGTGTGAAGTGTGTTTTATGGTGGTTTAGTGTCACTTTTGCCTCTGGCTCGGCTGAGTTGGGGCCCCGGGGTCTGAGCTGTTGGCTCCAGGGGTTGAGCGCTGAATCAAAGTAAATTTAAAAGAAAAGGGGCAAATTAAAAAATAAAAGTGAATAAAAACAATTAAAAACAAAGAGTGTGTTGCTCCGTCTAATATGACCAGTTTTTGTTGAAATAAATGAAAAATGAAGAATTTATGAATTATTTCAGAACATTGTTTATAGTGATCAATGTCATCACTATAATGATGTGGATCATGTAGAGGTGGGAGCAGGGCCGTTATTCTAAGAATCCAAGAAAACATTTAGAATAAAATGTTATTTTTAAATTCAACTCCGACTTCTGGATGGTAGAAACCAGATTGGATAACGTGAAAATAACTTTTTATTTTTATTCCGTCCTTTTTTAAAAAATGCCACGGAAAGCCTGTGAAACAACAAATTAAAAAACCTAATACATATATTGCCTAATATATAGATCTAACGAAAGGCAAACAAGATCAGAAAATGTGATGCGTAAAATCTTGTCGCTTCACGCCAAAAAAACTGTCTCTTCACTGATTTACGCATGAGCCTTGTGAAGATTCTGTCTGGCTCTTTCCTAAAACCCGCCCACCGTTCAAAAGAATAATATGTTTATCAAAATGTTCTACGTCACCGTTTACACGTGATCTAAGGAAGCGCAAAACAACGACCGTGCGCAAAATCTCCCCAATGGCATCGCAAATCATGTTTCCTGAGGCTGTAGAAATCGTACTTGTGAAGTTACAACCTCGTGGTCTCATTCTGGAGCAAAAAGTCTGAAGAAAAGATCGATATCAAACACCATCTTATGTCAAACAGGTCATTTGTGATGGACGAGACATGCGCTCGACGAGCGTTAGTTCTGAATTATTCCACAGAAGAAAACACTGTTTACTGGACAATTTCTTCAAATGTAATTACGTTTCTTCAAATGTAATTACGTTTCTTCAAATGTAATTACGTTTCTTCAAATGTAATTACGTTTCTTCAAATGTAATTACGTTTCTTCACGTCAGGAAAAATACAAATAGATATTGTTTTTCTGTGGATTATTAGGGACAGAACGAGTCCATTTACTGAAGGATTAACAGCAAAACAGGTAAGAAACGCGTTATGAAAAGTTGAGACTTTTTCACAAACTATTGGCAATAGCGCTCCGCGGGCGAGCTAAAAATAGCCATGTGATGTCACCGCGGCAACAACGCGTACCCGGAAGTCACTCTATTCCCATTGAAAACACGTCATAAAGCGACAGTCAAAACTGATTATTACGACTCAGAATCGACTCATTTGTTCCACAAAGACGTTTAGCACAAACTGCTGCTGTGGAACGTGTCAAAGTGATTCTCGCTACGATGAACCTGAAATAACGGGCGTTTGGTTCATAACTTTCCTGAAGCCGACGCCCGCGGCTCCAGCGCAGGCAGCGATGAGCGACGACCTGCCCCGGAGAGCGCGGGGAAGGGGGCGTGTTCTGCCCGTGAGGGTAGGCGGGGCCTCGGGGACGCAGGTTGTCGCTCGCCGCTGCCTGCGCTGGAGCTCCGGGACATGACTTTACCGTGTTCCACAAACGCTGAAGAATTAACATCAGTTTTATTCAGTAAAACTCTCACAAATGCCATGTCGTAATCTTCAAAAATCGGACTTGTTGTGAAGCAAGGAGAGAGAAGAGTCTAGATGAAGATGTACTTTTTTACAAGTTCAGCTTCTTTCCGCTAAGACCACGTGCTCTGCACCGTAAACATCGCTCACACTAGTTCAGAATGTTCTACTTTGTGTTTCGGCTTCGCTCTTGGACGTCATCTTTCCTGAATGACATTATCTGTCGTAGTCGCTGTTGTTCTGCCATTTTCACATGTGATTTCCCCGACGGCCTGAGCGGCCTGAGCGAGCTTGAATGTTCATCCAGGACTTTTGTAGCTCATTAATATTCTGACGTCACGCCCACGTTATGTTTCACTTCTCATGCCTGACAGCCAGGGGGCGATACTGTTCTGTTTACCTGTGTCACGTGCCTGGAGGGACCGAGAGGTATTTGGACTGACATTGGAAGCAGATGATTGGTAACTAGAGTCCGCCATCGTTTGAAGAGGGAAAACCCTATGGAAGCTGGAAGAATGATGTGGATTAGAGTTTCCCATTTGGAGAAAAAAAAACAAGCGGTTGCCGTGGCGCTGGCGTTGGAAGAGCACGGGAGACGGCGCTGGAAATTCCGGTTGATGATTTAAACAAAGACACGGGAATTGCCGCTCTTTTTGGTAAACTTGATAGTTTGTTCCTCTGGAGGAAGCTGGTGACTTGTGCTCAGAAGTGAATAGAAATCGATGGAATAGACCGCGCGTTAGCGGCAGCTGTTTGTGTCACAACGATGACTTCGCCAAACAAAACTATCCTACGTCTTCTGTGGCTTCTTCGGACGGAAATCTTTCTCATTTCTGGAAAGTAACAAGCCAGGCTTTCACCCTACATGCTATAGACGTTTCACCCTACATGCTATAGACGTTTCACCCTACATGCTATAGACGTTTCACCCTACATGCTATAGACGTTTCACCCTACATGCTATAGACGTTTCACCCTACATGCTATAGACGTTTCACCCTACATGCTATAGACGTTTCACCCTACATGCTATAGACGTTTCACCCTACATGCTATAGACGTTTCACCCTACATGCTATAGACGTTTCACCCTACATGCTATAGACGTTTCACCCTACATGCTATAGACGTTTCACCCTACATGCTATAGACGTTTCACCCTACATGCTATAGACGTTTCACCCTACATGCTATAGACGTTTCACCCTACATGCTATAGACGTTTCACCCTACATGCTATAGACGTTTCACCCTACATGCTATAGACGTTTCACCCTACATGCTATAGACGTTTCACCCTACATGCTATAGACGTTTCACCCTACATGCTATAGACGTTTCACCCTACATGCTATAGACGTTTCACCCTACATGCTATAGACGTTTCACCCTACATGCTATAGACGTTTCACCCTACATGCTATAGACGTTTCACCCTACATGCTATAGACGTTTCACCCTACATGCTATAGACGTTTCATTGACAAGAAATGAGTTACTAGTGCTGAAAAGCAGAACAGTGGGTCTGTGGGCAGCATGGCGAGGGTGAGAAGGTGAATCTACCACATCAACTCTGCCACCTTCTCCCAAACGACTGAGCTCTACCACAGATGTAAAGACAAAATCATCTAAAAAGTCGATGTACTTCCTGCAGTTTGCATCATTTGCATCATTTGCATCATTTGCAGAAGGTTGATCGCTGGATCAAAGAGGCTCACAAGACAAAGATAAATTGGTCCAAGCTGAAACTTGAACTGCTGGTGAGTAGATTATATACTGATTCTTGCATGTGTGTTTTCTCTTGCTCGTGGTAAATAGGACTAATCACAGTGAAATAAGTTGGCCAAAATATACATAGAAAAGATAAGATAAGATATTCCTTTATTGTTCCACATGGGGACATTTCATTGATGCAACGCAGGAAGATCCAGAGGTAGATCCAGAAGAACAGATCACTTATAGGAATATGTGCCTAGTTTATGACATGTAGGTGTAGATGTAATGTACGTAAGACTGTATGATGATGAGAGTTGAATAATTGTTTACTGATTGTGCTCACCCTTGATTGAAATTCTTTTACTTCTCCTTTACTGGGAAGTTTGGTCAAAGCAGCTGAATCAAGAGCAGATGAATCCATCCTGATGTGTACCAGAGGCACCTCTATCACAAGAGGTGTTACAAAGAATACACAAGCTTTCTGACAAAGAAGACAAGTGATGATCAAATACAATATATACATTTCCATATATTTAGATAAATTCATAATTTAATTGTAATGACTACACGATAATTTTAAAAACGTTTGAATCAAAGCAAATTTCTGTTTGTAGTGAGCTAGTATATTTCAATCACTGACCAATCACTGCATTTCCTTGCTTTATACAGGTGACCTAAAGTCTGGGAGTACGGCAGACATACAGTATTCTGTGACACTGTCATCTGGACACGACTGATTGAAAATCAGGAAATCCTCAGAATGAAGAAGCTCTTGTCCCTGTTCCAGAAATTCATCAAAAAACACCCTGGTCATGGAAGTTACCGGTAATTAAATCCTTCTTATTGTTTATGAAAGAAAACAATAGAAGATCAGATAAACATCACAGCTATGTTTATTCATGAAATTTCATTCAAGATCAAACCAATCCTGTTAGCTACAGGAGTCTACATATTTTCATTAATTTTGTTTATTTATACAGGGAAAACCCAATGAGAAAAGTGGTTACCCTGTTAAAACACAACACAAAATAAACAGCAAACATAGGATACTAAAACACAAATAAAATAATAATTCTAAAACTAAAACACAAATAAAATAATCATTTCTATCCATCAATACTTTTTCTATTCCTTGTCTAATTTTTAAAGATTGGATCTTCTGAAGAAGAGATTACAGCGAGACTTCCCACAGCTGAATTTCCACAAACCACCAAGAAGAAACCTGAGTGAAATAGTGATGTGGTTTAAGTGACGTTCCCATGGGGTGGTGTGTGACAAGAAGAAGTCGCGGACACTGTTCTGTACTTTTCGAAGATGTTTAATACAGATAACAGCATCAGATAACAGGACAGCAGAAAACAGCGCCCTGGGTCCGCTGGTGATCAGGAAGACGAACCTCGTCTCTGGGCGTACCTCGCCTTTATATCCTGAAACTGCACAAAGACCGATAAACAATATCTGACAGGTATGATATCACACATGTAAAGGCCGGTTAGCCAATAAGAGATCAGATGTAAAGAATATCCATATTTGGGTAGGATGAGGACCGAAAAGCCCTCCTCTCTAAACTGGAGAACTTACAGACATGAGATCATGAGAAAACACAGCTGTACACAAGGCATCTCAAGGCCTCGCAGCCAATGGAGACATCTCCCATTCGGTAGTTAATCAGATGTGGGCCCCTTACATTCCGTGGAATAGACATTTTGGTAGAAACACACATATTCCTAAAAGCCAGTCTCAGAATGAGGCCTAACTTTGCATGGACCTAGTTTTAATACACTTCAATAGTTTCCACGGAGACGACAGGATCCTCCACCAGGTTCTTCCACTGAAACTGATATGTCAGTTTCTGAGATGTCATGTAGTGATGGAGAAATGGAGCCAGAAAGTGGTAAAGATGCTGCACTGCGAGAGCTCTCAAGGACAGTTTACAGTGCAGGTGTATTACTGAAACAAGCGGTCAAGAGTGCCCCTAGTATGGATGAAACAAGCGGTCAAGAGTGCCCCTAGTATGGATGAAACAAGCGGTCAAGAGTGCCCCTAGTATGGATGAAACAAGCGGTCAAGAGTGACCCTAGTATGGATGAAACAAGCGGTCAAGAGTGCCCCTAGTATGGATGAAACAAGCGGTCAAGAGTGCCCCTAGTATGGATGAAACAAGCGGTCAAGAGTGCCCCTAGTATGGATGAAACAAGCGGTCAAGAGTGCCCCTAGTATGGATGAAACAAGCGGTCAAGAGTGCCCCTAGTATGGATGAAACAAGCGGTCAAGAGTGCCCCTAGTATCACTGAAACAAGCGGTCAAGAGTGCCCCTAGTATGGATGAAACAAGCGGTCAAGAGTGCCCCTAGTATCACTGAAACAAGCGGTCAAGAGTGCCCCTAGTATGGATGAAACAAGCGGTCAAGAGTGCCCCTAGTATGGATGAAACAAGCGGTCAAGAGTGCCCCTAGTATGGATGAAACAAGCGGTCAAGAGTGCCCCTAGTATGGATGAAACAAGCGGTCAAGAGTGCCCCTAGTATGGATGAAACAAGCGGTCAAGAGTGCCCCTAGTATGGATGAAACAAGCGGTCAAGAGTGCCCCTAGTATCACTGAAACAAGCGGTCAAGAGTGCCCCTAGTATGGATGAAACAAGCGGTCAAGAGTGCCCCTAGTATGGATGAAACAAGCGGTCAAAAGTGCCCCTAGTATGGATGAAACAAGCGGTCAAGAGTGCCCCTAGTATGGATGAAACAAGCGGTCAAGAGTGCCCCTAGTATCACTGAAACAAGCGGTCAAGAGTGCCCCTAGTATGGATGAAACAAGCGGTCAAGAGTGCCCCTAGTATGGATGAAACAAGCGGTCAAGAGTGCCCCTAGTATCACTGAAACAAGCGGTCAAGAGTGCCCCTAGTATGGATGAAACAAGCGGTCAAGAGTGCCCCTAGTATGGATGAAACAAGCGGTCAAGAGTGCCCCTAGTATCACTGAAACAAGCGGTCAAGAGTGCCCCTAGTATGGATGAAACAAGCGGTCAAGAGTGCCCCTAGTATCACTGAAACAAGCGGTCAAGAGTGCCCCTAGTATGGATGAAACAAGCGGTCAAGAGTGCCCCTAGTATGGATGAAACAAGCGGTCAAGAGTGCCCCTAGTATGGATGAAACAAGCGGTCAAGAGTGCCCCTAGTATGGATGAAACAAGCGGTCAAGAGTGCCCCTAGTATCACTGAAACAAGCGGTCAAGAGTGCCCCTAGTATGGATGAAACAAGCGGTCAAGAGTGCCCCTAGTATCACTGAAACAAGCGGTCAAGAGTGCCCCTAGTATGGATGAAACAAGCGGTCAAAAGTGCCCCTAGTATGGATGAAACAAGCGGTCAAAAGTGCCCCTAGTATGGATGAAACAAGCGGTCAAGAGTGCCCCTAGTATGGATGAAACAAGCGGTCAAGAGTGCCCCTAGTATGGATGAAATAAGCGGTCAAGAGTGCCCCTAGTACCACTGAAACAAGCGGTCAAGAGTGCCCCTAGTATCGATGAAACAAGCGGTCAAAAGTGCCCCTAGTATGGATGAAACAAGCGGTCAAGAGTGCCCCTAGTATGGATGAAACAAGCGGTCAAGAGTGCCCCTAGTATGGATGAAATAAGCGGTCAAGAGTGCCCCTAGTATGGATGAAACAAGCGGTCAAAAGTGCCCCTAGTATGGATGAAACAAGCGGTCAAAAGTGCCCCTAGTATGGATGAAACAAGTGGTCAAGAGTGCCCCTAGTATGGATGAAACAAGCGGTCAAAAGTGCCCCTAGTATGGATGAAACAAGCGGTCAAGAGTGCCCCTAGTATGGATGAAACAAGCGGTCAAGAGTGCCCCTAGTATCACTGAAACAAGCGGTCAAGAGTGCCCCTAGTATGGATGAAACAAGCGGTCAAAAGTGCCCCTAGTATGGATGAAACAAGCGGTCAAGAGTGCCCCTAGTATGGATGAAACAAGCGGTCAAAAGTGCCCCTAGTATGGATGAAACAAGCGGTCAAGAGTGCCCCTAGTACCACTGAAACAAGCGGTCAAGAGTGCCCCTAGTATGGATGAAACAAGCGGTCAAAAGTGCCCCTAGTATGGATGAAACAAGCGGTCAAGAGTGCCCCTAGTATGGATGAAATAAGCGGTCAAAAGTGCCCCTAGTATGGATGAAACAAGCGGTCAAGAGTGCCCCTAGTATGGATGAAACAAGCGGTCAAAAGTGCCCCTAGTATGGATGAAATAAGCGGTCAAGAGTGCCCCTAGTATGGATGAAACAAGCGGTCAAGAGTGCCCCTAGTATGGATGAAATAAGCGGTCAAGAGTGCCCCTAGTACCACTGAAACAAGCGGTCAAGAGTGCCCCTAGTATGGATGAAACAAGCGGTCAAAAGTGCCCCTAGTATGGATGAAACAAGCGGTCAAGAGTGCCCCTAGTATGGATGAAATAAGCGGTCAAAAGTGCCCCTAGTATGGATGAAACAAGCGGTCAAGAGTGCCCCTAGTATGGATGAAACAAGCGGTCAAAAGTGCCCCTAGTATGGATGAAACAAGCGGTCAAGAGTGCCCCTAGTATGGATGAAACAAGCGGTCAAAAGTGCCCCTAGTATGGATGAAACAAGCGGTCAAAAGTGCCCCTAGTATGGATGAAACAAGCGGTCAAGAGTGCCCCTAGTATGGATGAAACAAGCGGTCAAGAGTGCCCCTAGTATCACTGAAACAAGCGGTCAAGAGTGCCCCTAGTATGGATGAAACAAGCGGTCAAGAGTGCCCCTAGTACCACTGAAACAAGCGGTCAAGAGTGCCCCTAGTATGGATGAAACAAGCGGTCAAAAGTGCCCCTAGTATGGATGAAACAAGCGGTCAAGAGTGCCCCTAGTATGGATGAAACAAGCGGTCAAAAGTGCCCCTAGTATGGATGAAACAAGCGGTCAAGAGTGCCCCTAGTATCACTGAAACAAGCGGTCAAGAGTGCCCCTAGTATGGATGAAACAAGCGGTCAAAAGTGCCCCTAGTATGGATGAAACAAGCGGTCAAGAGTGCCCCTAGTACCACTGAAACAAGCGGTCAAGAGTGCCCCTAGTATGGATGAAACAAGCGGTCAAAAGTGCCCCTAGTATGGATGAAACAAGCGGTCAAGAGTGCCCCTAGTATGGATGAAATAAGCGGTCAAAAGTGCCCCTAGTATGGATGAAACAAGCGGTCAAGAGTGCCCCTAGTATGGATGAAACAAGCGGTCAAAAGTGCCCCTAGTATGGATGAAATAAGCGGTCAAGAGTGCCCCTAGTATGGATGAAACAAGCGGTCAAGAGTGCCCCTAGTATGGATGAAACAAGCGGTCAAAAGTGCCCCTAGTATGGATGAAACAAGCGGTCAAAAGTGCCCCTAGTATGGATGAAATAAGCGGTCAAGAGTGCCCCTAGTACCACTGAAACAAGCGGTCAAGAGTGCCCCTAGTATGGATGAAACAAGCGGTCAAAAGTGCCCCTAGTATGGATGAAACAAGCGGTCAAGAGTGCCCCTAGTATGGATGAAATAAGCGGTCAAAAGTGCCCCTAGTATGGATGAAACAAGCGGTCAAGAGTGCCCCTAGTATGGATGAAACAAGCGGTCAAAAGTGCCCCTAGTATGGATGAAACAAGCGGTCAAGAGTGCCCCTAGTATGGATGAAACAAGCGGTCAAAAGTGCCCCTAGTATGGATGAAACAAGCGGTCAAGAGTGCCCCTAGTATGGATGAAATAAGCGGTCAAAAGTGCCCCTAGTATGGATGAAACAAGCGGTCAAGAGTGCCCCTAGTATCACTGAAACAAGCGGTCAAGAGTGCCCCTAGTATGGATGAAACAAGCGGTCAAGAGTGCCCCTAGTATGGATGAAACAAGCGGTCAAAAGTGCCCCTAGTATGGATGAAACAAGCGGTCAAGAGTGCCCCTAGTATGGATGAAATAAGCGGTCAAAAGTGCCCCTAGTATGGATGAAACAAGCGGTCAAGAGTGCCCCTAGTATGGATGAAACAAGCGGTCAAAAGTGCCCCTAGTATGGATGAAATAAGCGGTCAAGAGTGCCCCTAGTATGGATGAAACAAGCGGTCAAGAGTGCCCCTAGTATGGATGAAATAAGCGGTCAAGAGTGCCCCTAGTACCACTGAAACAAGCGGTCAAGAGTGCCCCTAGTATGGATGAAACAAGCGGTCAAAAGTGCCCCTAGTATGGATGAAACAAGCGGTCAAGAGTGCCCCTAGTATGGATGAAATAAGCGGTCAAAAGTGCCCCTAGTATGGATGAAACAAGCGGTCAAGAGTGCCCCTAGTATGGATGAAACAAGCGGTCAAAAGTGCCCCTAGTATGGATGAAACAAGCGGTCAAGAGTGCCCCTAGTATGGATGAAACAAGCGGTCAAAAGTGCCCCTAGTATGGATGAAACAAGCGGTCAAAAGTGCCCCTAGTATGGATGAAACAAGCGGTCAAGAGTGCCCCTAGTATGGATGAAACAAGCGGTCAAGAGTGCCCCTAGTATCACTGAAACAAGCGGTCAAGAGTGCCCCTAGTATGGATGAAACAAGCGGTCAAGAGTGCCCCTAGTACCACTGAAACAAGCGGTCAAGAGTGCCCCTAGTATGGATGAAACAAGCGGTCAAAAGTGCCCCTAGTATGGATGAAACAAGCGGTCAAGAGTGCCCCTAGTATGGATGAAACAAGCGGTCAAAAGTGCCCCTAGTATGGATGAAACAAGCGGTCAAGAGTGCCCCTAGTATCACTGAAACAAGCGGTCAAGAGTGCCCCTAGTATGGATGAAACAAGCGGTCAAAAGTGCCCCTAGTATGGATGAAACAAGCGGTCAAGAGTGCCCCTAGTACCACTGAAACAAGCGGTCAAGAGTGCCCCTTGTATGGATGAAACAAGCGGTCAAAAGTGCCCCTAGTATGGATGAAACAAGCGGTCAAGAGTGCCCCTAGTATGGATGAAATAAGCGGTCAAAAGTGCCCCTAGTATGGATGAAACAAGCGGTCAAGAGTGCCCCTAGTATGGATGAAACAAGCGGTCAAAAGTGCCCCTAGTATGGATGAAATAAGCGGTCAAGAGTGCCCCTAGTATGGATGAAACAAGCGGTCAAGAGTGCCCCTAGTATGGATGAAACAAGCGGTCAAAAGTGCCCCTAGTATGGATGAAACAAGCGGTCAAAAGTGCCCCTAGTATGGATGAAATAAGCGGTCAAGAGTGCCCCTAGTACCACTGAAACAAGCGGTCAAGAGTGCCCCTAGTATGGATGAAACAAGCGGTCAAAAGTGCCCCTAGTATGGATGAAACAAGCGGTCAAGAGTGCCCCTAGTATGGATGAAATAAGCGGTCAAAAGTGCCCCTAGTATGGATGAAACAAGCGGTCAAGAGTGCCCCTAGTATGGATGAAACAAGCGGTCAAAAGTGCCCCTAGTATGGATGAAACAAGCGGTCAAGAGTGCCCCTAGTATGGATGAAACAAGCGGTCAAAAGTGCCCCTAGTATGGATGAAACAAGCGGTCAAGAGTGCCCCTAGTATGGATGAAATAAGCGGTCAAAAGTGCCCCTAGTATGGATGAAACAAGCGGTCAAGAGTGCCCCTAGTATCACTGAAACAAGCGGTCAAGAGTGCCCCTAGTATGGATGAAACAAGCGGTCAAGAGTGCCCCTAGTATGGATGAAACAAGCGGTCAAAAGTGCCCCTAGTATGGATGAAACAAGCGGTCAAGAGTGCCCCTAGTATGGATGAAACAAGCGGTCAAGAGTGCCCCTAGTATCACTGAAACAAGCGGTCAAGAGTGCCCCTAGTATGGATGAAACAAGCGGTCAAAAGTGCCCCTAGTATGGATGAAACAAGCGGTCAAGAGTGCCCCTAGTACCACTGAAACAAGCGGTCAAGAGTGCCCCTAGTATGGATGAAACAAGCGGTCAAAAGTGCCCCTAGTATGGATGAAACAAGCGGTCAAGAGTGCCCCTAGTATGGATGAAACAAGCGGTCAAAAGTGCCCCTAGTATGGATGAAACAAGCGGTCAAGAGTGCCCCTAGTATGGATGAAACAAGCGGTCAAGAGTGCCCCTAGTATGGATGAAACAAGCGGTCAAGAGTGCCCCTAGTATGGATGAAACAAGCGGTCAAAAGTGCCCCTAGTATGGATGAAACAAGCGGTCAAGAGTGCCCCTAGTACCACTGAAACAAGCGGTCAAGAGTGCCCCTAGTATGGATGAAACAAGCGGTCAAAAGTGCCCCTAGTATGGATGAAACAAGCGGTCAAGAGTGCCCCTAGTATGGATGAAATAAGCGGTCAAAAGTGCCCCTAGTATGGATGAAACAAGCGGTCAAGAGTGCCCCTAGTATGGATGAAACAAGCGGTCAAAAGTGCCCCTAGTATGGATGAAATAAGCGGTCAAGAGTGCCCCTAGTATGGATGAAACAAGCGGTCAAGAGTGCCCCTAGTATGGATGAAACAAGCGGTCAAAAGTGCCCCTAGTATGGATGAAACAAGCGGTCAAAAGTGCCCCTAGTATGGATGAAATAAGCGGTCAAGAGTGCCCCTAGTACCACTGAAACAAGCGGTCAAGAGTGCCCCTAGTATGGATGAAACAAGCGGTCAAAAGTGCCCCTAGTATGGATGAAACAAGCGGTCAAGAGTGCCCCTAGTATCACTGAAACAAGCGGTCAAAAGTGCCCCTAGTATGGATGAAATAAGCGGTCAAAAGTGCCCCTAGTATGGATGAAACAAGCGGTCAAGAGTGCCCCTAGTATCACTGAAACAAGCGGTCAAAAGTGCCCCTAGTATGGATGAAACAAGCGGTCAAGAGTGCCCCTAGTATGGATGAAATAAGCGGTCAAAAGTGCCCCTAGTATGGATGAAACAAGCGGTCAAGAGTGCCCCTAGTATGGATGAAACAAGCGGTCAAAAGTGCCCCTAGTATGGATGAAACAAGCGGTCAAGAGTGCCCCTAGTATGGATGAAACAAGCGGTCAAAAGTGCCCCTAGTATGGATGAAACAAGCGGTCAAGAGTGCCCCTAGTATGGATGAAATAAGCGGTCAAAAGTGCCCCTAGTATGGATGAAACAAGCGGTCAAGAGTGCCCCTAGTATGGATGAAACAAGCGGTCAAAAGTGCCCCTAGTATGGATGAAACAAGCGGTCAAGAGTGCCCCTAGTATGGATGAAACAAGCGGTCAAAAGTGCCCCTAGTATGGATGAAACAAGCGGTCAAGAGTGCCCCTAGTATGGATGAAACAAGCGGTCAAGAGTGCCCCTAGTATGGATGAAACAAGCGGTCAAGAGTGCCCCTAGTATGGATGAAACAAGCGGTCAAGAGTGCCCCTAGTATGGATGAAATAAGCGGTCAAAAGTGCCCCTAGTATGGATGAAACAAGCGGTCAAAAGTGCCCCTAGTATGGATGAAACAAGCGGTCAAAAGTGCCCCTAGTATGGATGAAATAAGCGGTCAAGAGTGCCCCTAGTACCACTGAAACAAGCGGTCAAGAGTGCCCCTAGTATGGATGAAACAAGCGGTCAAAAGTGCCCCTAGTATGGATGAAACAAGCGGTCAAGAGTGCCCCTAGTATGGATGAAATAAGCGGTCAAAAGTGCCCCTAGTATGGATGAAACAAGCGGTCAAGAGTGCCCCTAGTATGGATGAAACAAGTGGTCAAAAGTGCCCCTAGTATGGATGAAACAAGCGGTCAAAAGTGCCCCTAGTATGGATGAAACAAGCGGTCAAAAGTGCCCCTAGTATGGATGAAACAAGCGGTCAAAAGTGCCCCTAGTATGGATGAAACAAGCGGTCAAAAGTGCCCCTAGTATGGATGAAACAAGCGGTCAAAAGTGCCCCTAGTTTGGATGAAACAAGCGGTCAAAAGTGCCCCTAGTATGGATGAAACAAGCGGTCAAAAGTGCCCCTAGTATGGATGAAACAAGCGGTCAAAAGTGCCCCTAGTATGGATGAAACAAGCGGTCAAAAGTGCCCCTAGTATGGATGAAACAAGCGGTCAAAAGTGCCCCTAGTATGGATGAAACAAGCGGTCAAAAGTGCCCCTAGTATGGATGAAATAAGCGGTCAAGAGTGCCCCTAGTACCACTGAAACAAGCGGTCAAGAGTGCCCCTAGTATGGATGAAACAAGCGGTCAAAAGTGCCCCTAGTATGGATGAAACAAGCGGTCAAGAGTGCCCCTAGTATGGATGAAACAAGCGGTCAAAAGTGCCCCTAGTATGGATGAAACAAGCGGTCAAGAGTGCCCCTAGTATGGATGAAACAAGCGGTCAAAAGTGCCCCTAGTATGGATGAAACAAGCGGTCAAGAGTGCCCCTAGTATGGATGAAACAAGCGGTCAAGAGTGCCCCTAGTATCACTGAAACAAGCGGTCAAAAGTGCCCCTAGTATCACTGAAACAAGCGGTCAAAAGTGCCCCTAGTATGGATGAAACAAGCGGTCAAAAGTGCCCCTAGTATGGATGAAATAAGCGGTCAAGAGTGCCCCTAGTACCACTGAAACAAGCGGTCAAGAGTGCCCCTAGTATGGATGAAACAAGCGGTCAAAAGTGCCCCTAGTATGGATGAAACAAGCGGTCAAGAGTGCCCCTAGTATGGATGACACAAGCGGTCAAGAGTGCCCCTAGTATGGATGAAACAAGCGGTCAAGAGTGCCCCTAGTATGGATGAAACAAGCGGTCAAGAGTGCCCCTAGTATGGATGACACAAGCGGTCAAGAGTGCCCCTAGTATGGATGACACAAGCGGTCAAAAGTGCCCCTAGTATGGATGAAATAAGCGGTCAAAAGTGCCCCTAGTATGGATGAAACAAGCGGTCAAAAGTGCCCCTAGTATGGATGAAACAAGCGGTCAAGAGTGCCCCTAGTATGGATGAAACAAGCGGTCAAGAGTGCCCCTAGTATCACTGAAACAAGCGGTCAAAAGTGCCCCTAGTATCACTGAAACAAGCGGTCAAAAGTGCCCCTAGTATCACTGAAACAAGCGGTCAAAAGTGCCCCTAGTATCACTGAAACAAGCGGTCAAAAGTGCCCCTAGTATGGATGTAAATCTGCCTCCTACATCAGAGGATCTAAATGTTTCCTCTGCCAGAAAGATTGTGCCAGTTGAACTTCATAACTTACTAGCTTGGTGTGTAGGTGCTAGTGATGAATTGACATTGTCTAACATGGTAATGTATCCGAGGAGGTTGATCTTTGTTTACTGTCAATTTGCCAAGATATATATTTGTCCTCAAAAGGTCAAAATCAAACCAGTCCAATGTCATGGCCTCATGTTAATGTTGTACTTACACATTTTGACAATCATACTTATATCATTCCTCTGTTTGTTTGTATATCCTATTCTGCAGAAAGTTTGCCTTATACTAGATCGAAAGATACACATGTTAATTAGCTTGTTTATCACGATGTAAATACTGCTTTTATGATTGTAATTATTCATATTGTTCATATTGTAAATACATCACATAAAATTATATCCGTTCTATAGAATAAAACTTTTACCAATAGCCTATGTTTTCTTTCTTCAAATGGGCAACTGGTGTTGAAAGGGTTAAAATACTACTTTTATATTATGTTTTTATAGTGTAGTATGAATCAAGACTAGAGCATGTGTCATTGTTGAAGCATCAGTTGAATACTAAATGTGGAGTAAGAGTTTTCAAGTGCGTAACGATAACATGCAAAATTGTTAAAACTGTTTTTTTAACTTACATTTGCACATAAACTAAAGCACCCAGAGTCTCACCACTTTACATCCTCCAAGAAAGTAGTTATGTCTCTGAGAATCTGAATTTCTGAAGTAATCAATCAAAGAATGAAAAAAATAAGAAGGTATGAAGATGGGTGTACAGCCCAATTTGTCACATATTTGGGTAAACTGGCAACTTCGACACCTATTTTCTCAAATACTGGACGGAATCATGCGGAGAACTTTTTCCCCAGCTCAAGTATCTTTGAGATTGTAAAACCACTTTTGAAAAGTAGTCCTGGTGTTGTGGAGCGAAATTCATTTTCTAGGAGTTTCTGAGACGACGGACAGACGGCTCTAACTGCACGGATTTGACGCCTCCATGAAGTCCACTTTGAAGAGAATATTTAGCGGGAAAACGATTGCAACTACAGAGGGAATTAGTCAAGAATCTGTTTTTACAACGGAGCAGCGACGTCAACAGGCCCTGGCAACAGGCCCTGGCAACAGGCCCTGGCAACAGGCCCTGGCAACAGGGTTACCCCCCACTAGTCCGAAGGTTCACTAGTCCGAAGGTTCCTCATAGGCTAAAGTGAAGGTGCATAGACGACATCGGGATATAGTCAGTCTGTAAAATGCGCACGAAGCACGAAGACACGCACTGGGGCTCGTCACGTTTAATGTACCAGCTGCTCACAGGAGGCTGTTGTACTGTGTATGTACAAATAACAAGGGAACATGAGAATCCTCCGTTCTATGCCCTCATTTGATCATAAGTATAGAAATACGCGTGATCCGATCACCGTAGAATTGGTAGTCAAAAAGGAAATTCAGATCGCCAAGACGGGAGTGTCTACAGAGCCGCGGCGCGCGGCCGAAACTGCTGGGCTATTTGAGTTAATTCATTCATTAATAATACGATAAGGAGCTCAGGCTATGCACAGAAACAAGTCGGTTATGGAAAATACGTGAGTTTAATCATAAAAAGTGCATCAACACTAGAAAAGTCTTAAAGGAGCCATAACGTGCTTTTGTTCACGTTTGGTAGTCTATCCTAAGTGTATAATTGATAATAATAATTGTTGTGCAACACCCTTAACATAATAGTTCAGAAATATCACCCAGACCTTGGACCCGCTCACCAACCCGGAAATGCAGACGGCTTGGTTTGATATTCGCCCCCACCCTTGTGAAGAGCCATCTGGCTCCCCCGCCCAACCCGTGACGTAGTCTCAGAGCGTGTGTGTGCCCCGCCCACCCGTGACGTAGTCTCAGAGCGTGTGTGCCCCGCCCACCCGTGACGTAGTCTCAGAGAGAGCGTGTGTGCCCCGCCCACCCGTGACGTAGTCTCAGAGCGTGTGTGCCCCGCCCACCCGTGACATAGTCTCAGAGTTTCCTCGTAAATCGAAGCAGAAAAACTCTGGAATGGGCTTGTAGGGAGACAGCAGCGCGGAGCCGGGGGGAAGAGGGCGGGAGGCGGCAGGGTGAGGGGGGTGGAGAGGGGGGAGGGTGACGCGTGTCTGTGATTATGACGCGGTCTTGCCCCACCCCCCGTCAGTTTGTAGATTGGAGGAAAGGAGATAGTCTGTACTAAAGCTAAACACTGCAGGAATCAATCTAAAAACACTCAGGACATAAATGAAGCACAAATAGCAAAGTAAGAAGGTTAAAAGCTCTGAAAAGTCCATTGTGCATGTTATGGGACCTTTAAAGTGGTGTGTGGGGCAAAGGGAGGCGAGGAGAGCCCGCTGCACGGAGACACACCTTCGGACCAGTGAACCTTTGGACTCGTGGGCAGCCACCGGCAACAGGCCCTGGCAACAGGGCGCCAGAGCGAAAACTCCACTGCCCGGTACAAACCCGCAGGACAAGTTTGGACGGCGGTCAAAGGACGTTTCGTTGGGCAACACAAAGGTGAGAGTTCAAATAATTGAAGAAAAGACAAACGTGGAAGAGTCTAACATTTCACTGTGTTTACAAAAGAATCACCAACAGATGCAGAAATATTCATGACTGAATGTTCTGGCTCCGCTCTAATACACTGCTCGCACTAGGACAGTGTGTGGACAACAGTGGACAGTGTGTGGACAACAGTGGACAGTGTGTGGACAACAGTGGACAGTGTGTGGACAACAGTGGACAGTGTGTGGACAACAGTGGACAGTGTGTGGACAACAGTGGACAGTGTGTGGACAGTGGACAGTGTGTGGACAACAGTGGACAGTGTGTGGACAACAGTGGACAGTGTGTGGACAACAGTGGACAGTGTGTGGACAGTGGACAGTGTGTGGACAACAGTGGACAGTGTGTGGACAACAGTGGACAGTGTGTAATGGACAATGTATGGACAGTGTGTGGAGAGTGTGTGGACAGTGGACAGTGGCTGGACAACTACATTAATGTGTCTATGATAAAAGCTGAAACACAGAGTCTGATGTAGAAACTGAAGTTGTCCCTGTTAACATCGCCCTGCTCTTGAGCAAGACATCTGACAAGGACAGGAACAGTTCTGGACATGGAAAATGACAGTTACAAGCTCGGGACATTACTGTGTGGACATGATGGACATTACTGTGTGGACATGATGGACATTACTGTGTGGACATGATGGACATTACTGTGTGGACATGATGGACATTACTGTGTGGACATGATGGACATTACTGTGTGGACATGATGGACATTACTGTGTGGACATGATGGACATTACTGTGTGGACATGATGGACATTACTGTGTGGACATGGACATTACTGTGTGGACATGATGGACATTACTGTGTGGACATGAAGAACGACTGAGGAAGAAGACAAAATGGACACAAGTGAGAAGACAAAAGTTTGAGAGACACTTCATCATTAGTTTGAGTTTCTGCTGATGAACTTGAGGCTTTAAGGAGGTTCTGGAGACAAAGTCCCACAATGCACTGGGTTCACTGCAAAAGGTCGTAGGTCAAACCAGATGTTCTTCCACCGGCTTCAACGTCTCATGAGCCAGTGGCACCTTCACAGCACTGAGCAGGTCAGGGCAGAGAGACGGGGCGCTGGGACAGAGAGACGGGGCGCTGGGGCAGGGCGCTGGGACAGAGAGACGGGGCGCTGGGGCAGGGCGCTGGGGCAGAGAGACGGGGCGCTGGGGCAGAGAGACGGGGCGCTGGGGCAGAGAGACGGGGCGCTGGGGCAGAGAGACGGGGCGCTGGGGCAGAGAGACGGGGCGCTGGGGCAGAGAGACGGGGCGCTGGGGCAGAGAGACGGGGCGCTGGGGCAGGGCACTGGGGCAGAGAGACGGGGCGCTGGGACAGAGAGACGGGGCGCTGGGGCAGGGCGCTGGGGCAGAGAGACGGGGCGCTGGGGCAGAGAGACGGGGCGCTGGGGCAGGGCGCTGGGGCAGAGAGACGGGGCGCTGGGGCAGAGAGACGGGGCGCTGGGGCAGAGAGACGGGGCGCTGGGGCAGGGCGCTGGGGCAGAGAGACGGGGCGCTGGGGCAGAGAGACGGGGCGCTGGGGCAGGGCGCTGGGGCAGAGAGACGGGGCGCTGGGGCAGGGCGCTGGGGCAGAGAGACGGGGCGCTGGGGCAGAGAGACGGGGCGCTGGGGCAGAGAGACGGGGCGCTGGGGCAGAGAGACGGGGCGCTGGGGCAGAGAGACGGGGCGCTGGGGCAGAGAGACGGGGCGCTGGGGCAGGGCACTGGGGCAGAGAGACGGGGCGCTGGGACAGAGAGACGGGGCGCTGGGGCAGGGCGCTGGGGCAGAGAGACGGGGCGCTGGGGCAGAGAGACGGGGCGCTGGGGCAGGGCGCTGGGGCAGAGAGACGGGGCGCTGGGGCAGAGAGACGGGGCGCTGGGGCAGAGAGACGGGGCGCTGGGGCAGGGCGCTGGGGCAGAGAGACGGGGCGCTGGGGCAGAGAGACGGGGCGCTGGGGCAGGGCGCTGGGGCAGAGAGACGGGGCGCTGGGGCAGAGAGACGGGGCGCTGGGGCAGAGAGACGGGGCGCTGGGGCAGGGCGCTGGGGCAGAGAGACGGGGCGCTGGGGCAGAGAGACGGGGCGCTGGGGCAGGGCGCTGGGGCAGAGAGACGGGGCGCTGGGGCAGAGAGACGGGGCGCTGGGGCAGGGCGCTGGGGCAGAGAGACGGGGCGCTGGGGCAGAGAGACGGGGCGTGCAGGACTGGTGTAAGTTTGAGCTGCTTGGTTCCGGTTCTGGTTCCGGTGGTGACTCCAGGATGTTTGTGTCATTAGGATTTGTCATTTGATGAAGCCAAGTCCAATGAAATAAAAAGTTGGACACAAGACGAGGTGTTTGAGGAAGTTGAGGACAAAGGACAAAAGTGCATGTCCACTGTGTGTGAACTCTAAAAGAGACTGAATGGATTAAATCAAATCAAATCAAATCAATTTATTTTTGTAAGGCCCAAAATCACAACAACAGTTGCCTCTGAGGGCCACAGGGAGAAATGAATCAACAATGTCTGTGGTGGCGATGGAGTCAGACAATGTCTGTGGTGGTGATGGAGTCAGACAATGTCTGTGGTGGCGAGGGACGATGTCCCAGGGTCCTCTGTCCTTAGACTCTCCTTCTCGGCCAGGAAAAACTACAAAAAATCCTCTTTGGGAAAAAAGCGTAGAAACCTGGAGGAGTTCCAGTGAAGGAGAGATCCGACTCTCACAGACGGACAGACGGACACGAGGGAGACTGGAGCTGGACCCACTCTTCAGGCAGAAGAGGGACCGTCTGAGTCGAGCTGGACCCACTCTTCAGATGAGGGACCGTCCACACAGGGCAGGGACCACTTCACCAGGGGAGGGGCATCTGGGTCCACAGGTCCTCAGGAGTGAGAGAAAGAAAAGAAGGCGGTGAACAGTTTGCAAGTGGAATCAAAAAATAAATATTGTTTGATAGCATAAGTAGTCAGAAGAAGAAGAGGATAGTGCTCAAGCTGTCATACTTTCCCCAGCATAGTTACTCCTAGGGCAGCGTAGCTAAAGCTGTGGGTTTATCTTTCTGTTCCTAACTACTCTGACCATAAGCGATTTCGAAGAGGAACGTTTTAAGCCTGGACTTAAATGAAGAGACTGTGTCAGCATATTTAACATGGGTCGGGAGCTGATTCCATAACACAGGAGCTTGGTAGCTAAACACTCTACCTCCTACAGTACTTTTAGAGACTCTTGGCACCACCAGAAGGCCGGCATTCTGAGAGCGAAGAGCTCTGTTTGGATGATATGGTTCTATAGCATCTTTGAGGTAGGATGGGGCCATGTCATTTATGGCTTTGTAGGTCAAGAGTAGAATTTTGAATTTGATTCTAGACTCAACGGGGAGCCAGTGAAGAGACTTCAGCACTGGCGTAATGTGCTCTCTTCTTTTTGTTCCTGTTAGTAATCTTGCTGCTGCATTTTGAACCAGTTAAAGCTTTTTATGGAGCTTTTAGGACACGCTGCAAGCAGGGAGTTACAGTAGTCTAATCTAGTCGTTACAAATGCATGGATAAGTTTTTCGGCATCACTTTTAGGCAGGATTCTTCTGATTTTGGCTCTTGTTGCGCAAATGGAAATAGGCTGTTTTACAAGCTTGATTTATATGAGCTTTAAATGAGAGCTCCTGGTCAAATAAGACTCCAAGGTTTCTTACAGTAGAACTGGAGGCTACACTGACATTGTCCAGTGTGACTATCTGCTCAGATAGAGCGTCTCGTAGATGCTTAGGGCCAAGCAAAATGACCTCGTTTTTTTCAGGGTTAAGAAGCAGGTAGTTTAGTGTCATCCAGGTTTTTATCTCCTTCACACAAGCACTAAGTCTGTCTACTTGATCGCTCTGATCAGGTTTCATTGATAAATACAGCTGAGTGTCGTCTGCATAGCAGTGGAAGTTAATGTCATGTGACCTGATCATGTGACCTAATGGCAGCATATAAAGAGTAAACAGAATTGGACCGAGTACCGAACCCTGTGGCACACCGTAAATTACTTTAGAGCAGGTGAGGAGCTCTGGTTTACATTAACAAATTGGTACCCATCAGATAAATAGGATTTAAACCAGCTGAGGGCGGGGCCTCTGAGGGCGGGGCCTCTGACACCTACATCACATTCTAACCTCTGCAGTAGAATGTTGTGGTCAATGGTGTCAAACGCTGCGTTGAGGTCCAACAGAACCAGGATTGAGACCAGTCCATCGTCAGCGGCTAATAACAAATCATTTGTGACTTTAACTAGTGCAGTTTCAGTGCTGTGGTGGGCTCTGAACCCTGACTGGAAAACTTCAAATAAGTTATTGTCCTGCAGGTGGCGACAAAGCTGTTTTACTACAACTTTTTCAAGGATTTTAGAGACGAAGGGAAGATTTGAAATAGGTCTGTAGTTTACCAATAGGTCGGGATCTAGATTAGGCTTTTTCAGAAGAGGTTTAATGACTGCATGTTTGAAGGACTGTGGAACATAGCCACTTTCGAGTGAAGTATTTATTATATTAAGAATAGGGTCTATAATTAGGGGGAGAATGTCTTTGAGGAGTCTGCTTGGAATGGGGTCTAGGACACAAGTTGAGCTTTTAGAGGACATAATGGCTGAAGTTATCTCTGCTTGATCAACAGCTGTGAACCTTTCTAGGTTTACAGGTGGATTTATATGGGACGTTAGATTTACAGCTTGGGCTAGTTCAGGGCTAATAGCGGGGGTAATTTCATCTAATTTATCTCTGATTGTTTTTATTTTATTATTAAAAAATAGGAGGAAATCATCAGAGCTAAGTGTAGCTGGGATTGAGGGCTCTACTGCACTGTGACAGTTTGTTAGCCTGGCTACAGCGCTGAAAAGGAATTTAGTGTTACTTTTGTTGACTTCTATTAGATTTGAATAATATCTGGTTTGGGCCTTACGCAGAGCCTGCTTATAGGACAGCAGGCAACTTTTCCTGCTTTTAGGGATTCTTCGGTGTGAGAGCGACGAAATTATCCCTCTAACTTTCTAACTCTTTGTTTATGTGAACGCAGTTCTTGGTTGTACCATGGGGAGGCGCACTTTGGCCTAATGACCTTCTGTTTTAACGACGCTACAACGTCAAGAGCAGACTTCAGAGAATTCATGGTCAAGTCGACACATTGATCACTTAAACTGGGACTAAAACTGTTCTCAGCAGGATCACGTGACGTGATCACATGACGTGATCACATGACGTGATCACATGACGTGATCACATGACGTGATCACATGACGTGATCACATGACTTGATCACATGACTTGATCACATGACGTGATCACATGACGTGATCACATGACTTGATCACATGACTTGATCACATGACATGATCATATGACATGTCACTGAATATTGGCTCTATTATTTCTTTGAATTATGAGATAGATTTTTCAGATATTGTCCTTTTCATTATAACTTTATTTTGTGGGACTGGATGATCTTTAAGAATAAACTGAAAGGTAATTATGAAATGATCTGACAATATAGAGTTTTGAGGGAGGACAATGAGGTCACTAATCTCTGTTCCATACGTTAGGACAAGATCCAGAGTGTTCTTGTGAGTGTGAGTCACTTTATTTACATTCTGAGTGAAACCAATGCTGTCTAACAAGGCGCTGAAGGCGTTACTGAGAGAGTCATCACTCATGTTCACGTGGA
Source organism: Eucyclogobius newberryi (assembly GCF_026437365.1). Classification (NCBI taxonomy): domain Eukaryota; kingdom Metazoa; phylum Chordata; class Actinopteri; order Gobiiformes; family Gobiidae; genus Eucyclogobius; species Eucyclogobius newberryi. The sequence goes on along the minus strand of NW_027315768.1, from coordinate 1,702,338 downwards.
TATTAAAGTCTCCAGCTATGACTATTTTAGATTAGAACCAAAAGCTTGTTGTGTGAGGACTTGAGGAACTACAAAAGAACTGTCCACCCTGAGCTCCAGAGGCTGTGAGGAGGACAGTGTCAGGACAATGGAGACTTCGTTCAATGGACATAACGTCTGCTTCTTACAAGGACAGAACCTTCTAGAGACGTTTCATCAGCTCTGGAGGTGGACCATGTGTGTGGTCCAGATCAGGGACAGATTGTCCTCCGAGGGACAGATTGTCCTCCAGGCCTGTAGCGGAGGACGTCCCGTGATCGTTGGTGTGGACAAAATCCCAAACATTAAATATCAAATAAAATATCACTTTTCTGCAAATATAGAATCTATCAATGAATTCATTTCACGTGATGTTTATTAAAGACACAAGTGCCTGAGGGGGACAGAGAGGACAGAGGGGGACACTCTGCTGGTCACTCTGATGGTCTAACCCAGTGAAAAGCAGAATGATTCTAAAGTTGACCCTGTGATGTAACTGGTACTAGCTCCTCATGTTGGGGACTGTCACGCCTCAGATCAAAGTTCAATGTTGCTCGTGAAGTTCAGGGTCACTTTATGTTACAAGTGCAGAAGAGACATTCAGCATTTACATCCCACACCTCTCACACCCTCACAGGGCAGCAGAGCCTCACAATCTGTACTGTACAGTACAGTAGACTGTACAGTACAGACTACAGTACAGACTACAGTACAGACTACAGTACAGACTGTACAGTACAGACTACAGTACAGACTGTACTGTAGTCTGTACAGTACAGACTACAGTACAGACTACAGTACAGACTGTACAGTACAGACTACAGTACAGACTACAGTACAGACTACAGTACAGACTGTACAGTACAGACTACAGTACAGACTGTACTGTAGTCTGTACAGTACAGACTACAGTACAGACTACAGTACAGACTGTACAGTACAGACTACAGTACAGACTGTACTGTAGTCTGTACAGTACAGACTACAGTACAGACTACAGTACAGACTGTACAGTACAGACTACAGTACAGACTACAGTACAGACTACAGTACAGACTGTACAGTACAGACTACAGTACAGACTGTACTGTAGTCTGTACAGTACAGACTACAGTACAGACTACAGTACAGACTGTACAGTACAGACTACAGTACAGACTGTACTGTAGTCTGTACAGTACAGACTACAGTACAGACTACAGTACAGACTGTACAGTACAGACTACAGTACAGACTACAGTACAGACTACAGTACAGACTGTACAGTACAGACTACAGTACAGACTGTACTGTAGTCTGTACAGTACAGACTACAGTACAGACTACAGTACAGACTACAGTACAGACTACAGTACAGTCTGTACAGTACAGACTACAGTACAGACTGTACAGTCTGTACTGTAGTCTGTACTGTACAGACTGATCATGAAGCACAGAGTTGTGTCAAACTGAAGTCTGTTGAGTTGAACTTCAGGATTTTGGTCAAGACAATGACTTCACATGTGAGACTTTCACTGATGCATCTCTGGTCAGATGGAGGAACTCCAGCAGGTTCTTTATGGTTCTGGGTGACACTGGATGTTTCCATCTCAGTCAAAGAGAATCAAGAGAATTGTTACAAGTGAAAGTCAATGTCAGAGGAATCGACTTTACAATCATCTCTGAACTTAACGAGGCAACACTGAACATCCTGTACCAAGAACCTGTGTCACTCATAATGTTTCTCTTCTTCATGCGCTGAAGTCCAAGTCTGTCACAGAAGAACCACTGCCTTTAGAAACAGTTCCATCAAAGAACTCAAACTGAAAAGGTCCTTCAAGTGTTGTGTTCTGGAACATAAGAGCCGCTCACACTCTTAAGGCTCTGCATGAAGGACTCCCCATGAAGGACTCACCATGAAGAACTCCCCATGAAGGACTCCCCATGAAGGACTCACCATGAAGGACTCCCCATGAAGGACTCCCCATGAAGGACTCACCATGAAGGACTCACCATGAAGGACTCCCCATGAAGGACTCACCATGAAGGACTCACCATGAAGGACTCACTATGAAGGACTCACTATGAAGAACTCCCCATGAAGGACTCACCATGAAGGACTCACTATGAAGGACTCACTATGAAGGACTCCCCATGAAGGACTCACCATGAAGGACTCACCATGAAGGACTCACCATGAAGGACTCACTATGAAGGACTCCCCATGAAGGACTCCCCATGAAGGACTCACCATGAAGGACTCACCATGAAGGACTCACCATGAAGGACTCACCATGAAGGACTCCCCATGAAGGACTCACCATGAAGGACTCCCCATGAAGGACTCACCATGAAGGACTCACTATGAAGAACTCCCCATGAAGGACTCACCATGAAGGACTCACTATGAAGGACTCACTATGAAGAACTCCCCATGAAGGACTCACTATGAAGGACTCACCATGAAGGACTCACTATGAAGGACTCACCATGAAGGACTCCCCATGAAGGACTCACCATGAAGAACTCACCATGAAGGACTCACTATGAAGGACTCACTATGAAGAACTCCCCATGAAGGACTCACCATGAAGGACTCACCATGAAGGACTCACCATGAAGGACTCACTATGAAGGACTCACCATGAAGGACTCACTATGAAGGACTCACCATGAAGGACTCCCCATGAAGGACTCACCATGAAGGACTCAACATGAAGGACTCAACATGAAGGACTCACCATGAAGGACTCACTATGAAGGACTCACTATGAAGGACTCCCCATGAAGGACTCACCATGAAGGACTCACCATGAAGGACTCACCATGAAGGACTCACCATGAAGGACTCACCATGAAGGACTCACCATGAAGGACTCAACATGAAGGACTCACCATGAAGGACTCACTATGAAGGACTCACTATGAAGGACTCCCCATGAAGGACTCACCATGAAGGACTCACCATGAAGGACTCACCATGAAGGACTCACCATGAAGGACTCACCATGAAGGACTCACTATGAAGGACTCACTATGAAGGACTCCCCATGAAGGACTCCCCATGAAGGACTCACTATGAAGGACTCACTATGAAGGACTCACCATGAAGGACTCACTATGAAGGACTCACTATGAAGGACTCACTATGAAGGACTCACTATGAAGGACTCACTATGAAGGACTCACACTCATGTGCTGTTGTTTCTTTATAAAAGAGTGAGTTATGTTTCACTTCTCATGCCTGACAGCCAGGGGGCGATACTGTGTCCTGAGGGACCGAGGGGGACGTGGTCTTGAGTTCTCATTAGGACGGACACTCGGGGCAGATGATTCATGTAAATCAATGACATATTGGTTTTAAATGATGTATAACTTGTGATTGATATTGAAAAATAAGAGTGATGTCATTATTGTGCTCAGTTTGAACACTAAATGTCTTGTATCAGATGTAGAATTAGTTTTGTTTTTATTAGGAACAAAATGTCATTAGAATAATTCAAACAGAACGTGAGGTTCAAACCTCTGAAGGTTCAAACCTCCTGAAGGTTCAAACCTCCTGAAGGTTCAAACCTCCTGAAGGTTCAAACCTCCTGAAGGTTCAAACCTCTGAAGGTACAAACCTCCTGAAGGTTCAAACCTCCTGAAGGTTCAAACCTCTGAAGGTTCAAACCTCTGAAGGTCATTTACAACAGAAACTTTTATAATCCAACATCAACAAAGTCGAGCCCCGGCTGCACCTGTCGAGCCCCGGGCTGCACCTGTCGAGCCCCGGCAGGACCCTGTCCCAGGAAACATCTCAAAAAGAACCTACAACACTCAAAGAAGTTCAGCAGGTGCATGAGCCAACAAAAAGAAAAGGCCCAAACTAGAACGGGTGAAGTGGTCAGTCCAGCTCTGCCAATCCACTGCTGACCAGAGGCGTGTGCACCGGCTGACCGTCCTCGTGGTACAAGCGAACTGTGAGCTCTGGTTCCCGCGCCTGCAACACAACAAAGGCCCTTTACTCACTGGTCACTGGTCAGAGGACGTGGAGCGTGTCGTACCACCACAGAGGCCGTGACGTGTCCGTGCAGCAGGTCGATCATGTCCAGAGCCGCCTGGACGCTCCACGCTGGACTGTACGGCAGCATGTGCTCCTGCCTGTTCTCCGACGGAGCCTTGAAGCCTGCCACCTTCACCTTGAGAGCGAGGGTGGGGAACAGGAGCAGCTCTCGGGGCATCTGACGCAGCCTGAGCGAGAAGGACACCATCTATACATTTATATTACTACAGCTCATTGTGTCCAGGATTCATCCTGGGAAACATCTGCTCCCGTGTTTGGAACAAAGACTTTATATTTTAAAAAGTCACATTCTGTCACCTTTGGGCCCCTCAAGGGCCCCTCAAGGGCCCCAGAGCCCTGTCCAGCCTTGTGGAGGTCACACTTCAGTCTCTGGGGTCTTTTGACAGCTCTTAGGTCTTGCCCATGGCAGTGGGAGGAGTCTGTCTGATTGTGGGCGGGGCTTTCTAAAGGCAGACTCACCTGTGATGCTGATTGGCTGCTGTTCAAATCCTTATCTGCAGCAATAACATGTGGGATCGAGCAGACTTATGTGGATGTGGGGCCCTTTAAACATGGGGCACTTCAAACATGGGCCCCTTTAAACATGGGGCCCTTTAAACATGGGGCACTTCAAACATGGGCCCCTTTAAACATGGGCCCCTTTAAACATGGGGCCCTTTAAACATGGGGCACTTCAAACATGGGCCCCTTTAAACATGGGCCCCTTTAAACATGGGGCACTTCAAACATGGGGCACTTCAAACATGGGCCCCTTTAAACATGGGCCCCTTTAAACATGGGGCCCTTTAAACATGGGGCCCTTTAAACATGGGGCCCTTTAAACATGGGCACTTCAAACACGGGGCCCTTTAAACATGGGGCCCTTTAAACATGGGGCCCTTTAAACATGGGACCCTTTAGACATGGGGCACTTCAAACATGGGGCACTTCAAACATGGGGCCCTTTAAACATGGGGCCCTTTAAACATGGGGCCCTTTAAACATGGGGCCCTTCAAACATGGGGCCCTTTAAACATGGGACCCTTTAAACATGGGGCCCTTTAGACATGGGGCCCTTTAAACATGGGGCCCTTTAAACATGGGTCCCTTTAAACATGGGGCCCTTTAAACATGGGGCCCTTTAAACATGGGTCCCTTTAAGCATGGGGCCCTTTAAACATGGGTCCCTTTAAACATGGGACCCTTTAAACATGGGGCCCTTTAAACATGGGGCCCTTTAAACATGGGGCCCTTTAAACATGGGACCCTTTAAACATGGGGCCCTTTAAACATGGGTCCCTTTAAACATGGGACCCTTTAAACATGGGTCCCTTTAAACATGGGACCCTTTAAACATGGGGCCCTTTAGACATGGGGCCCTTTAAACATGGGTCCCTTTAAACATGGGTCCCTTTAAGCATGGGGCCCTTTAAACATGGGGCCCTTTAAACATGGGGCCCTTTAAACATGGGCACTTCAAACATGGGGCCCTTTAAACATGGGGCCCTTTAAACATGGGACCCTTTAGACATGGGGCACTTCAAACATGGGGCCCTTTAAACATGGGACCCTTTAGACATGGGGCACTTCAAACATGGGGCCCTTCAAACATGGGGCCCTTTGAACATGGGGCCCTTTAAACATGGGGCCCTTTAAACATGGGCACTTCAAACATGGGGCCCTTTAAACATGGGGCCCTTTAAACATGGGGCCCTTTAAACATGGGCACTTCAAACACGGGGCCCTTTAAACATGGGGCCCTTTAAACATGGGGCCCTTTAAACATGGGGCCCTTCAAACATGGGACCCTTTAGACATGGGGCACTTCAAACATGGGGCCCTTCAAACATGGGGCCCTTTAAACATGGGGCCCTTTAAACATGGGGCCCTTTAAACATGGGGCCCTTTAAACATGGGGCCCTTCAAACATGGGGCCCTTTAAACATGGGACCCTTTAAACATGGGGCCCTTTAGACATGGGGCCCTTTAAACATGGGGCCCTTTAAACATGGGTCCCTTTAAACATGGGACCCTTTAAACATGGGGCCCTTTAAACATGGGTCCCTTTAAGCATGGGGCCCTTTAAACATGGGTCCCTTTAAACATGGGACCCTTTAAACATGGGGCCCTTTAAACATGGGGCCCTTTAAACATGGGGCCCTTTAAACATGGGACCCTTTAAACATGGGGCCCTTTAGACATGGGTCCCTTTAAACATGGGTCCCTTTAAACATGGGGCCCTTTAGACATGGGGCCCTTTAGACATGGGGCCCTTTAAACATGGGGCCCTTTAAACATGGGGCCCTTTAGACATGGGGCCCTTTAGACATGGGGCCCTTTAAACATGGGGCCCTTTAGACATGGGGCCCTCAGGACCCTCGTGATACCATAAGTATCCGGATATATTTTTGAAAAAAGGCTCTTAAAAATGTGGGTCATGTTTTTATTCTGGATCAGAAAATGTTTCTCCACAAAACATTTTATAAATCCTCCAATAACTTCACTGATCCAAGTGCAAGTACAAGTGCAAGTACAAGTGCAAGTACAAGTACAAGTACAAGTACAAGTGCAAGTACAAGTGCAAGTACAAGTACAAGTACAAGTACAAGTACAAGTACAAGTACAAGTACAAGTGCAAGTGCAAGTGCAAGTGCAAGTGCAAGTGCAAGTGCAAGTGCAAGTACAAGTACAAGTGCAAGTACTGTATGTTTCATGGTCTGATCCTGCAGCAGCATCTCACACCTCCTCACACCTCCTCACACCTCCTCCTCACACCTCCTCACAGCTCCTCCTCACAGCTCCTCCTCCTCCTCACACCTCCTCCTCACAGCTCCTCCTCCTCCTCACCTCCTCACACCAACTCCTCATCCCTCCTCACACCTCCTCTTCCTCCTCACCTCCTCCTACCTCCTCACCTCTTCCTCCTCACCTCCTCCTCCTCTCCTCCACACCTCCTCACAGCTCCTCCTCCTCACACCTCCTCTGCTCCTCCTCACAGCTCCTCCTCACACCTCCTCCTCCTCTCCTCACAGCTCCTCCTCCTCACACCTCCTCCTCCTCTCCTCAAACCTCCTCCTCACAGCTCCTCCTCCTCCTCACACCTCCTCCTCCTCTCCTCACACCTCCTCCTCCTCTCCTCACACCTCCTCCTCCTCTCCTCACAGCTCCTCCTCCTCACACCTCCTCCTCCTCTCCTCACACCTCCTCCTCACCTCCTCCTCACAGCTCCTCCTCCTCCTCACACCTCCTCACCTCCTCCTCCTCTCCTCACACCTCCTCACCTCCTCCTCCTCTCCTCACACCTCCTCCTCACCTCCTCACAGCTCCTCCTCACACCTCCTCCTCTCCTCCTCACAGCTCCTCCTCCTCTCCTCACACCTCCTCCTCACAGCTCCTCCTCACCTCCTCCTCCTCACCTCCTCCTCCTCCTCACAGCTCCTCACAGCTTCTCCTCACCTCCTCCTCCTCACCTCCTCCTCACAGCTCCTCCTCCTCACAGCTCCTCCTCCTCCTCCTCTCCTCCTCACAGCTCCCCCTCACCTCCTCCAGAGGAGCAGCACAAACACATGATCAGAAGTATTATTCCACCTCCTTTAAAGGCGACGCGCCAGAAAAAAACAAACTAAATTTGTTTTTAATTTTTTGTTTAATTAAAAAAAATATCGATACTGACGGAGTCCGTGACGATATATCGTATCGCCGTATCGATATTTTGAACACAGCCCGAACTCGAGGGTCCCGAAGGTGAAGAACACGCTTTTGTTCAAGCTCTTGAACTGAGCAAACATGTTTAAAATGTGACTTCATGAAGGGGTCCGGAGGCTCTATAGGACCCTCGAGGGTCCAGAGGCTCTAAAGGACCCTCGAGGGTCCAGAGGCTTCAAAGGACCCTGGAGGGTCCAGAGGCTCTAAAGGACCCTGGAGGGTCCGGAGGCTCTAAAGGACCCTGGAGGGTCCGGAGGCTCTAAAGGACCCTGGAGGGTCCGGAGGCTCTAAAGGACCCTGAAGGGTCCGGAGGCTTCAAAGGACCCTGGAGGGTCCGGAGGCTCTAAAGGACCCTGAAGGGTCCGGAGGCTTCAAAGGACCCTCGAGGGTCCAGAGGCGAGCAGTCCAGTGTCTATAAACAGTGTTGTTACTTGGCAGTGGTCAGTGTGTCGTCCGAGCCGTAGTCCACATGCTGCAGCAGGACCAGGACAGGGTCCAGACTGATGATGTCCATGATCATCGCTCTGTAGTATTTACCATCACTGTACTCTGCCAGGCAGGGGCCACCTGACAGGAGCAAACAAAGAGCCATACGGTCAGAGAGTCATGCTGTGGGTCAGAGAGCGATGCTGTGGGTCAGAGAGTGATGCTGTGGGTCAGAGAGCCATGCTGTGGGTCAGAGAGCCATGCTGTGGGTCAGAGAGTGATGCTGTGGGTCAGAGAGTGATGCTGTGGGTCAGAGAGCCATGCTGTGGGTCAGAGAGCCATGCTGTGGGTCAGAGAGCCATGCTGTGGGTCAGAGAGCCATGCTGTGGGTCAGAGAGCGATGCTGTGGGTCAGAGAGTGATGCTGTGGGTCAGAGAGCCATGCTGTGGGTCAGAGAGCCATGCTGTGGGTCAGAGAGTGATGCTGTGGGTCAGAGAGTGATGCTGTGGGTCAGAGAGCCATGCTGTGGGTCAGAGAGCCATGCTGTGGGTCAGAGAGTCATGCTGTGGGTCAGAGAGTGATGCTGTGGGTCAGAGAGCCATGCTGTGGGTCAGAGAGCCATGCTCTCTGAGTGATGCTGTGGGTCAGAGCCATGCTGTGGGTCAGAGAGCCATGCTGTGGGGCTGTGGGTCAGAGAGCCATGCTGTGGGTCAGAGAGCCATGCTGTGGGTCAGAGAGTGATGCTGTGGGTCAGAGAGTGATGCTGTGGGTCAGAGAGCCATGCTGTGGGTCAGAGAGCCATGCTGTGGGTCAGAGAGCCATGCTGTGGGTCAGAGAGTGATGCTGTGGGTCAGAGAGCCATGCTGTGGGTCAGAGAGCCATGCTGTGGGTCAGAGAGCCATGCTGTGGGTCAGAGAGCCATGCTCTCTGAGTGATGCTGTGGGTCAGAGCCATGCTGTGGGTCAGAGAGCCATGCTGTGGGTCAGAGAGCCATGCTGTGGGTCAGAGCCATGCTGTGGGTCAGAGCCATGCTGTGGGTCAGAGAGTGATGCTGTGGGTCAGAGAGCCATGCTGTGGGTCAGAGAGCCATGCTGTGGGTCAGAGAGTGATGCTGTGGGTCAGAGCCATGCTGTGGGTCAGAGAGCCATGCTGTGGGTCAGAGAGCCATGCTGTGGGTCAGAGAGCCATGCTGTGGGTCAGAGAGCCATGCTGTGGGTCAGAGAGCCATGCTGTGGGTCAGAGAGCCATGCTGTGGGTCAGAGAGCCATGCTGTGGGTCAGAGAGTGATGCTGTGGGTCAGAGAGCCATGCTGTGGGTCAGAGAGTGATGCTGTGGGTCAGAGAGCCATGCTGTGGGTCAGAGAGTCATGCTGTGGGTCAGAGAGTCATGCTGTGGGTCAGAGCCATGCTGTGGGTCAGAGCCATGCTGTGGGTCAGAGAGTGATGCTGTGGGTCAGAGAGTGATGCTGTGGGTCAGAGAGCCATGCTGTGGGTCAGAGAGCCATGCTGTGGGTCAGAGAGCCATGCTGTGGGTCAGAGAGCCATGCTGTGGGTCAGAGCCATGCTGTGGGTCAGAGCCATGCTGTGGGTCAGAGAGTGATGCTGTGGGTCAGAGAGCCATGCTGTGGGTCAGAGAGCCATGCTGTGGGTCAGAGAGTGATGCTGTGGGTCAGAGAGTGATGCTGTGGGTCAGAGCCATGCTGTGGGTCAGAGAGTGATGCTGTGGGTCAGAGCCATGCTGTGGGTCAGAGAGCCATGCTGTGGGTCAGAGAGCCATGCTGTGGGTCAGAGAGTGATGCTGTGGGTCAGAGAGCCATGCTGTGGGTCAGAGAGTGATGCTGTGGGTCAGAGAGTGATGCTGTGGGTCAGAGAGTGATGCTGTGGGTCAGAGCCATGCTGTGGGTCAGAGAGTGATGCTGTGGGTCAGAGCCATGCTGTGGGTCAGAGAGCCATGCTGTGGGTCAGAGAGCCATGCTGTGGGTCAGAGCCATGCTGTGGGTCAGAGATGGAGCCAATACTGTTCTGTCACAATTCAATTTTGTGTCAATCAGATTTTTTCCCCCAATCTAATGTCAATAACCTGTCTCTCCACAACATGGACGCTCCTGTCGGGCATAAGCTCCTGTCGGGCATAAGCTCCTGTCGGGCATAAGTGGACACGTGGATCAACACAGGAGCACTGCTCAGAAAGGCATCGGCAAAACATCAGCTCCTGGTGAAAGAGTTACAAAGGACTGAACCTGACACGCCCGACACGCCCGACACTGCCTGGATCCATTACAAGAAATCATCTGACTCAATGCCACTCACTTGGATCATTGAATGTTTGGAGTTGTACAACATCAATGGAGCTCTAAGAGCCTCAGAGGGAACTCCATGAAGCTGTGGAAAACCAGCCTTGAGGCCAATGGCACAAGTGACCATCAAATGTGGCATATACCAAGGTGACGTGCTGTCCCCACTGCTGTTCTGCAGAGGTCTGACCCCCCTCACTGCTGTTCTGCAGAGGTCTGAACCCCTCACTGCTGTTCTGCAGAGGTCTGAATCCCCTCACTGCTGTTCTGCAGAGGTCTGAACCCCCTCACTGCTGTTCTGCAGAGGTCTGAACCCCCTCACTGCTGTTCTGCAGAGGTCTGAACCCCCTCACTGCTGTTCTGCAGAGGTCTGAACCCCCTCACTGCTGTTCTGCAGAGGTCTGAACCCCCTCACTGCTGTTCTGCAGAGGTCTGAACCCCCTCACTGCTGTTCTGCAGAGGTCTGAACCCCCTCACTGCTGTTCTGCAGTCCACACAGAGGGAAGGTGGTCCTCACAGAGGGAAGGTGGTCCTCAGAGAGGGAAGGTGGTCCACACAGAGGGAAGGTGGTCCTCACAGAGGGAAGGTGGTCCTCAAAGAGGGAAGGTCGTCCTCACAGAGGGAAGGTGGTCCTCAGAGAGGGAAGGTGGTCCTCAAAGAGGGAAGGTCGTCCTCACAGAGGGAAGGTGGTCCTCACAGAGGGAAGGTGGTCCACACAGAGGGAAGGTGGTCCTCACAGAGGGAAGGTGGTCCTCAAAGAGGGAAGGTCGTCCTCACAGAGGGAAGGTGGTCCACACAGAGGGAAGGTGGTCCTCACAGAGGGAAGGTGGTCCTCAGAGAGGGAAGGTGGTCCTCAAAGAGGGAAGGTCGTCCTCACAGAGGGAAGGTGGTCCTCACAGAGGGAAGGTGGTCCTCACAGAGGGAAGGTGGTCCTCAAAGAGGGAAGGTGGTCCTCACAGAGGGAAGGTGGTCCTCACAGAGGGAAGGTGGTCCTCACAGAGGGAAGGTGGTCCTCAAAGAGGGAAGGTCGTCCTCACAGAGGGAAGGTGGTCCTCACAGAGGGAAGGTGGTCCTCACAGAGGGAAGGTGGTCCTCACAGAGGGAAGGTGGTCCTCACAGAGGGAAGGTCGTCCTCACAGAGGGAAGGTGGTCCTCACAGAGGGAAGGTGGTCCTCACAGAGGGAAGGTGGTCCTCAAAGAGGGAAGGTCGTCCTCACAGAGGGAAGGTGGTCCTCACAGAGGGAAGGTGGTCCTCACAGCGGGAAGGTGGTCCTCACAGAGGGAAGGTGGTCCTCACAGAGGGAAGGTCGTCCTCACAGAGGGGGTCAGAGGACATTGAGGACAGTTACAAGGACCTGAGAATCCCACAGACAAATGGCAACAAAGAGGAAACAAGGAGAGCAGCTACGGCCAAATATCTACAACAAGTGAGGCAAGTCCTGAAGCAGCTCAATGGTAAGAACAAATCCAGGGCATTAAACAGCCACGCCCTGCCAGTGATCAGACCCCTGAGCCACGCCCTGCCAGTGATCAGACCCCTGAGCCACGCCCTGCCAGTGATCAGACCCTGCAGGAATAACCAGTTGACCAAAGGAGGAGATACAGACCACAGATGTTAAGACACGAAAGCTCCTGATCATGGAGGGTTCCACCCCAAATCCAGCACCTGAGACTGTACACTAGCACCCTGAGACTGTACACTAGCACCCTGAGACTGTACACTAGCACCCTGAGACTGTACACTAGCACCCTGAGACTGTACACTAGCACCCTGAGACTGTACACTAGCACCCTGAGACTGTACACTAGCACCCTGAGACTGTACACTAGCCGTAAGAAAGGAGGCGGGACTAGTGAGCGTGAGAGCCACTGTCCAGGACGAAACATCTAAGATCCATAAGTACATCAAGGACAAGGCTCCTACAGAGGACGTGCTCAGAGAATGTCTCAGACAATGAGGGACAGAGGATGATGAGGTGCTGGAGGGACCATCATGAGAGGACACGCCCCTACATGGGAGGACACGCCCCTACATGGGAGGACACGCCTCTACATGGGAAGACACGCCTCTACATGGGAGGACACGCCTCTACATGGGAGGACACGCCCCTACATGGGAGGACACGCCTCTACATGGGAGGACACGCCCCTACATGGGAGGACACGCCTCTACATGGGAGGACACGCCCCTACATGGGAGGACACGCCCCTACATGGGAGGACACGCCCCTACATGGGAGGACACGCCCCTACATGGGAGGACACGCCCCTACATGGGATGTACCATCGGAACATAACTGAAGTGGCTGATATCACAAAATCCTACCAATGGTTAGAAAGAGCCGGTCTGAAGGACAGAGGCCCAGATCTACCACACCAGACAAGACCCAAGACCAAGACCCAAGGTGTAGCTGTGTAAAGGGGCCCCTGAGACCATCCCACACATAACTGCAGGTGCAGATGCTGCAGGGACAGCACACATGGAGCTCCATCATGTAACAATCCAAGTAATTAATGTAATAATCCCGTCTAAAATGATGTTTCCCCACAGAGACAATAATACAAAAGACGATCTGGACTGACCCGCACGTTACTCCCTCAAAGTCCACCACAACTAAACGATGGTCCATGAGAAGACTGTCTCAGGTACATGGCTTTCATGTAATGACTCACAACTGCCACTAGTCCCACGTGACATTTAAATCCCTCTCAGAGTTCTCAGTCAGGGTGCACAAACATACAATTGAAAACCAAGACCATGAAGCATTCTGGGATGCTTGTTTGTATTGTATTTTATACATATACATGTACAATAAACACATTCATAGGTGGAAATCTGGGGGGGGATTAAAAATAAACTATTCAAAAAGAATGTGGCGCTTCTGCGTGACTGCCGCGGTGCTCTCCTGAGGGCCCCGGTTCATCTGAAACACTGCTCTGTCACAGCAGGACCGTGTGATGCTGGAAAGAACAGCTTCATTGATGATGTGGTGTAAATGTAACATGAGTAAGGACCGTGTGCTCAGCGTGTTTGGACGTCCGCTCGACAACGAGGAACTTTACGCGCGTGATGTGTTGGGTTATTAAAGATGGACCAGGTCTCCTCCCGGGACATGTGCACTTTGTTTTAGGCGCGTCTAAATTAATAAGTTAAATTCTCCATGATATGTGTCTGCTTTAGACCCGCTTTATATATATATATATATAGTGAGAATTGTATGGATGCTGTAAGTAAAGTAATATATGATCCGCATGCTCCACCTTCAGCTCCACTAGGTCAGCTTACATTTGAGCGAGCCTCCGCTCTCAATGATGCTGCATTCCGCGCCGCACGTCGCGCCGCACGTCGCCCTGCATGCCACCCAGGGCCACCTGTTGTAAAGTTATGTCCTCTCCGTCTGATAGGGACGGCCTGGAGACTTGTAATGGCAGAAAATGGGTCATGTCATGTCATTCTAATGTTTTAGGCCATGACATGTCACGGAATTAATATCTGTGTTGTTCTCCTGTGTGCAGATGGGATAAGAATATGAGGTCCTGATTATACTGAATATCTACTGTCCGGCGCCTCTTAATCATCAATTAATGCGTCAGGACCGGATTCAGTGGAAATGGTCTTTGATTAAACCTCTGAAGAGATGGAACCGTCACAGACGTGATAGTCTGGTCTATCTCTTTTTGAGCTGATTTGGGTTGTGATTATGTTATGTTTGTTACCACCTATAAAAGGTGTACTTTGTAAATTGTAAAGTTAGGTAGGGACAGAACGAACTTGTCTTAGGGAGAGAGAGGGTGTTTATCCACTGTGCACGTGAATAAACTTCCACCTTTTGAGAGAGACCGAGAGACTCTGTTTCTGCTTCAAGTTATTGCCTGGTTACTCTTTACTTGATCATTGTTTACAGGAAACCGCCGTAACAATTTGGCGTCTTACGAACGACGGCTCCTTCGGCGGCGGTCCATCTTTTCAGGGTTCGTGTGAAGCAGGGCTGGCCACCTGGAACACCACATTCCAGCCTCCATTCTCCACGGTTTGAGACGGGAGGCCTGCGTCACCGGCCCGGAGGAGAGGAGCGCCGACGTTCGGATTCGAAAACAACCACCGCGGTGAGTCTTTTTTTGTCTCTCTCAACTAGGTCGAATCATAGGGTATTAATCTGTTTTTGTAAAAAAATTTTGTACTTTGTTTTACTCTCGGATCTGTTTTGAATATTTCTAGTGATATTTTGCTAAAGTTACATTTACTGGTGTCTGTAGGAGGACATTGTTTGTTTTTATAACACACTCGAGATAACCATAATCAGTCGGCAGAAGGCCACTGCAGAGAAGAGCCCACTTATTTCACTAGCTAAAGCAATTTAAAAATTGTCTTGTAGTCTAGTTTTGCCTGGGGTAAAAATAGTCTTAGCGAGTGGTGGACCCTAGACTAAAGAAGAGTGGAAGGTACGATTTAGCATAACACAGACGTGTGATTTTGACTTAACGTACGGTTACAAAATGGGGAAAAATCAATCGAAGTGTGTAAAAATTCCTGAGACACCAGTAATGTTGATAATGTCAAACAAGTATGGGGCGGAGTGTTTAGAATGCTTGCCGATTTGGACTGAAAAATATGGGTTCCCAGTAGGAGGGTCTTTAAGCATGAGTCAAATTGCAAAACTTAAAACAAACTTAGAGGAAGCACAAGAGAAGCTGTTAAAATCTAAAAAAGTATCAAGTGAGTCGGTTAAGTGGGTGCGGAAACACGAGAAGTGGGTAAAAGTGTGGGAGACGGAAGCGGAGTCACGTGAGCGAAAGAGACTATGTAAACAATTGACTGTGAAGGTTGAATGTGAGGAAGAAGGAGAGAGTCGAAAACCGCCGCAATATTCACATACTGCTGCCAACCCTTATCTCATAGCAGACACCAGCACACACACGGCTGGTGCGCGCCCACGCACACACGCACTCACACTCACACCGCCACAACTGGAAGAACGGATCACTTCGTCTATGCCTTCTCTTTATCCAGATTTGACCGGTCTTTCTGCGGCGCTGCTCGACACCGACCTGGACGCCTACCCCAGCGGTCGACCCCACCCAAACCCACCACCAGAACTCGAGGAGGACGGAGCCACAGGGGGCATCGAGCCAACGCAAGTAAAATACAAAAAACCCAAACCTGCTCAAGTAGAAAAGGACTGGACTAACCTTCTACGGACAGGACAAGATATTGGACCACACATGTCCTTGCCAATGGTGGAGGTGGCAGGCCCGGAGGGACAGATGTTTGTTTATAGACCCTGGAGCCCAGAAGAGGTCCTGGCCAACTCCAAAGCCCTGCCTGACCCAGTGCCCAATGGGACTACATTTGCTAGAGAATTCGAAGAATTTTGCCAAGAGCTAAGACCTTCCGGGTTAGAATGTAGAAACATTTTACTATCTGCTCTGAGGACTAGCGATTTTGCAAAAATTAAAGGAGCCATTCCACCTAATGACATGCGGGCCGACAAACCAGTCTATGAACACAATGTGGGATACATTGCGGCTATAAAGGGGCTGAATACGGCCATCACTGAGGCCTTTCCAATCAAATATGACCCTGAAGCCCTCCTGGGGTGTAAACAAAAGCCAGACGAGACCACAGATGACTATTTTCATAGATTCTCCGTTCTGTATAAAGAAAAGAGTGGCATGGTAGACACACCGGGCTCAGCATATGAAGAAAGCCTTTGTCGGGCCCTCTGCCCTGGCATCCTTCCAGACATTTTTGCTAAAGTGGAAAAGTTGTATATTGGTGGACTTGACCAGCCCAAGCTCGATGACCTGCGCAGATATGCACGTCATGCGCAAAAGCTTATCTCAAAGACACAAAAAAAAAAGGAAGAGAAACGGGCTACGGAACAACACGAGGCCACACTGACACTTTTTTCCGGTAGACCAGAGGGGCATCACCAACGCGGCCGTGGGCGTGGGAGACGAGAACAACGTAGGGGGGCGTGTTTCACATGTGGACAGTTCGAACACTTTGCCAGAGACTGCACAGCTGCACCACAGCAGCCCGGACCTTATGTTAACGATCAACTTCCCACAGCAAATCACGCACCGACCCCCCACGTACCCAGACCACAACATTTTCTCCCCACTATGCAGCCTGGACCTTACTATGCTAACGGACAACTGCCCATGGCCAATCACAGACTCAGATCACAACAAGCTCTGCCCACTCAACCATGTTAAGCTCTTCCAGCTCCTGGACATTATGGGGGGTCGGATTGACTGGCGGGGGCGGAAGGGGGCAGGTCCGAGCACGCAGCAGAGACGACTGGCTCAACGACACACGCACCGGAACAACACCCACAACAACGCCTGCAAGAGGGTAACATGCACCTGGCACAACTCACACACGCAATCACCTATCTTGAGGCATGTGCAGTGGTACCGGAGGGTACCTATTCTAAAATTAGTCAAGCTAAAGCTAAATTTCCAGAGTACCAATTGAACGTTAACGGGGAAAAAATTGATTTTTTGGTGGATTCAGGGGCTACAAATTCAGTGATTAAATGTTCTGCACTAACGAAAAAACCTCGGCTGGGGGGTCGTTACACATTTTCATTATCAGCTTCTGGGGAGACAACGAAGGAGCATTTCACATCTCCTTTAACATGTTTTGATGTCGGTGGTCACTCGTTCAAACATTCATTTCTCTATTCCCCTTTGTGTCCAGTGAACTTGATAGGACGGGATCTGATGTGTCGATTAGGAATTTGCCTTATCTCCACATCAGACGGCCTGCAGGTCACAAATAACAGAGAATTGGTACATGGTTTAAATTTTCTGGCAAAGCCTACAGAGGCTCCGGAATATGACTATTTTTGGAAATTGTCCCCAAATTCCTCAATTCAGTTAATTTCATTAGCCTATGAGAAAGTGACACACAATGAGAATGTTGATTTCAAAGATGTGAGAGAATTGCAGTGCTCGTTTTGTTTGCCCACAGATGCAACAGAAACAGAATGTGATTTTGATGCTTGTTGGAATGAATGCTGTGAGGACTTTTTAAAGACTGAACATTTATTCTGGGGTAGAGACTTTTCTGTTGTCTCCGTGTCACTCCCCGATTCACTTAAAAACTTTAGCCTGTCAAACTCGAATCTGTACGTAGCATTATCAAAACCAAAGAATGCTAATTGGGGGGAGGTACAAGATTTTTGTCCATCAATGTTGAGCTGGGGTTAACTTTATTAATATTTATTATTAATTATTTTATCAATTTTTTATAGCGGAGGACTGGGATAGTGTTCCAAACTCTAATGTGACATTTTCACGGTCTTCGGGCGCATGGCGGGGCAGAGGCGATACCGGAACTAAGAAAGGTGGGGGTTGACCTGTGGGCTAAGAGTCCAACCGATGTCGGCCTGATTCGAGGTTGTCAGCCCGTGGTGATCACCCCGAAATCTGACGCTCGCCCCTGTAGACCACAATATCCTCTGCGCCCAGAGGCGGTTGAAGGTATTACTCCGGTGTTTGAAGCCCTGAGGGAGGCGGGAGTAATAGTTCCTTGTAAATCGGGGGGGGGTTCCGGTTAAATAACAAAGCGAACCTGGGGTACCAG
The DNA here is from genome assembly GCF_026437365.1 of Eucyclogobius newberryi. Classification (NCBI taxonomy): domain Eukaryota; kingdom Metazoa; phylum Chordata; class Actinopteri; order Gobiiformes; family Gobiidae; genus Eucyclogobius; species Eucyclogobius newberryi. Next base: position 1,684,278 of record NW_027315768.1, on the reverse strand, counting down.
AGAAATGGAGGTTTACAAACGATTTGAAAACAGTGAACGAAGCTGTTCAACCTGTCGTTGCTGTGGTGCCAAACCCATACACTATCTTATCTCAGATTCCTCCAGAGGCAAAATATTTCACAGTTGTGGATCTAGCTAATGTTTTTTTCTCTGTCCCCGTTCACCAGGATTCGCAGTTTTGGTTTGCTTTCGAGTTTCAGAATCGACTCTGGACTCTGACAAGGCTGTGTCAGGGGTTCGTGCATTCTCCAACATGGTAAAATGCAGCGCTGCGAGATTCATTGGCTCCCTTGCGACTGGCACCAGGTAGCTGCCTGCTACAATATGTGGATGACATATTGTTGTGCTCGCAAACCGAGGACCAATGTAAACAAGATACGGTGACCTTACTCAAACATTTGCATGCAGAAGGCCACAAGGCCAGTCTCTCAAAATTGCAATATGTTAAAGAGGAAGTAATATTTCTGGGTCATGTGATATCTAAAAATGGCAAAAGCATTACGACGAAGCGCGTTTCAGCCATTCAGAATATTCCGAAACCAATAACTAAGAAACAATTGATGTCATTTCTAGGAATGTGTTCATATTGTCGACAGTTCATTCCAAATTATTCTGTAATGGAGTCTCCTTTAGGTGCACTAATCCATGGAAAAGGCCTTAGGACTAATGACAGACTGACATGGACAGAGGAAGCAGACAAAGCTTTCTGTGAGTTGAAAAATGGCTTTACAGAAGCCTCCAACTCTGGGGTTACCTGACCCAACAAGACCTTTCACACAGACTGTTGACGAACGCAACGGCTGCATGACTTCTGTCCTCTTACAGGCGCACGGGGGCTCCCTGCGACCTGTGGCTTTTTTCTCTGCTAAGCTGGACCCCGTTGCAGCCGGCATGCCACGATGTCTACGCGCGGTGGCGGCTGCTGAAAAAGCAGTCTTGGCCTCGCGTGATCTGGTGGGCTATGCTGAGCTAACACTGCTTGTGCCACATGCTGTCTCTCTGATCCTGCTGGAACAGCAAACTTTGCATCTTTCTGCTTCCCGATGGCTCAGGTACAACACAGTTTTGCTTGAATTACCTAACGTCACAGTAAAACGATGCACACAGCTTAACCCTGCCACCCTCTTGCCCACCTCTGAAGAGGGCGAAGCTCACTGTTGCATTTCTACAATCGAACAGGTGTGCACCCCGAGACCGGATCTGAAAGAGGAACCACTTGTTAACTCTGACTTGTTTTTTTATGTAGATGGATCAGCATCTCGAGACACCAACACGGGACAGAACCGTGTTGGCTTTGCAGTATGCTCTGAGTGGGATGTGGCGGCCTCAGGCCCACTGCCCTCTCATTTCTCTGCACAGACTGCAGAATTGGTGGCTCTGACAGTCGCATGCACATTGGCGAAGGGTCAGTCCGTAACAATTTTTACAGACTCTCGCTATGCGTTTGGTGTATGCCACGACTGGGCGGGGTTGTGGCGACACAGGAACTTTTTGAAATCGGATGGTAAGCCTATTCTGAACTGCACGCATGTTGGGGAACTCCTGACGGCGATCTTGCTCCCATCTGATATTGCTATATGCAAATGTCAAGCTCATACTAACAGAACTGACCCAATTTCACAGGGAAACAGCAGAGCGGACAAGGCAGCCAAGGCCGCATCTTATCTCTGCAGACAAGAGCAAAATTAATGTTTTGTGTCTAATAACACTTCTCTTCCAGAGTCCTTATCAGCCATGCAGGAATTCTCCACGTCAGAGGAAATCTCTGTGTGGAAGAAGGCGGGGGCTGAGAAGTGTGATGGCATTTGGGTTGGGCCTAACAAAAAAACCTGTTTACCTAAACATTTTTTCAGGCAGATGGCGCTGATCTCACATGGACGGGACCATGCGTCAAAAGGGGGGATGGTGACGGCTGTGGGACAGAATTGGTTCACGAAAGGTTTTACCTTTTATGCCCAAAAATGTTGTCAATCTTGTGCTATCTGTTTAAACAATAATCCAGGTAGAGCAAGACAAATTCCACAGGCGGCACACCCACCGCCAGAAAGACATTTTGGGCATATGCAAATGGATTTCATTGAGCTTAATCCATCAGAAGGCAAGAAATTCTGTTTAGTGTTTGTTGACATCTGGTCACGTTATGTCGAGGCGTTTCCTTGTAAACATGCCTCCAGCAACGCAGTGGTTAAAGCTCTGATTACAGAGATTGTGCCACGCTAGGGCGTTCCTGAAAAAAATTCAAGTGACAATGGCAGCCACTTTGTTGCAAAAGTGATAGAGGAGGTGGGTCAATTTCTGGGCATCGATCTCCGAAAACATACTTCTTATCACCCAGAATCTTGTGGTCTCGCGGAGAAATGTAACGGGACACTCAAAACAAAACTGACCAAAATATGTGAGCAAACTGGACTCTCCTGGGTTAAGGCACTGCCACTGGCGTTGATGTACATGAGAATGCGGGTACAGGCAAGATGTAAAATGAGTCCATTTGAAATCCTGTTTGCTCGCCCACCGAACATAGGCCTCGACCCACCTCCGCCACGAGATCTGCCCGATTCCTCCCTGTGCGACAACTCAATGCTAGCTTACTGTAAAGAATTGGATGACCTGTTGTCCTCAATTCCTGCACAGGTGAAAGCCGCTCTCCCAAAGGCAGCAGAAGCTGTCCTCCACAACTTCAAACCAGGTGACTGGATCTTGATCCGAGAGCCGAGGAGGAAAAGGTGGTGTTCCAAAAGGTAGATTGGCCCGGTCCAGGTCCTCCTCATCACTCACACCGCAGTGAAAGTCGCAGAACGGGGCACCTGGGTTCACGCTTCTCACTGCCGAGCCATCTTCAGCACACCTGCGGAGATCAACGACAACGCGGGTGTCGTCCACTCGTGGGTCGGACACAAGGGGCAACCACTGAGGACGTCGTGGGACCTTTTTGCAACGATCTCAAGTTCGAGAAAGTCGGGGTCCGAGCAGGTCGTAAACCTCGAAAGGCACCAGAGCCCACTGATCGAGTGCTCCGAGCACGGGGCAAGTTGCCAAAACCCGGCGCGGTTTAAAGCTCCACGATCTTCTGCATCGTCTGGTAATATCTACACAAATACTGTCTTCATCGTCTTCATGATTCCTGAGGCTCACCCGGCTCCTCCTGGGGGGAGGAGTCCCCCGGAGCGTCAGAGCTCTAAATGGTATCTGACCGACAGAAAGGTCGAGCTCAACATCAGGTTGCTGAACTATAGAATAATGATTTATGCACTGGGTCTGTCAATAGTTCTGGCGTTGGGAATAATATGGTTTATCACTCTGCCTAGCTGGATGTGGCCCCACAGAGAAAACAGAGTAGACCGTAACACTCGTACACTGCACTATGACGACACATCCAAGATCGAGTCTCTCACAGACACTTATAACCATTCCACCGTCTATACACTAAACTATTGGTATCGATATGCTAAATATGTAGCCGACAGTCACAAGCAGAGATTGTTATGTATGTACACACATGCCCATGGCAACCAACCCTCCACACGTGCTCCCTCTCCCTGTGCCTAATTTATCCAACATGTTACCTGGCACTCTAATTTCTAGAGATAATGTTAAACTTCTGAGTAGGATAGTTTGGTCTGCGTGGAGAGCGGTGATTCCTCTTCTCCCACGCAAGATTAAGTTCCGACCTCAGATTCACATCAGACCTCCTAAAAATGTAAAACTAGGGCCGCTTTTTGGACCAGTCCACATTCGACCTGGCTCTAAATTTACATGCTTTGCACAGACTATTGCATCCACCTTATCTATCGGTCCAGGATCTGAACTTAAACCACTCCATGTAGGGCAAATCCCTGATTTATATTGTTCCACAGTGTATGTCCCGTGCACTTATCTGGTGAACAACACCCACTTGAGCACCCACCTGAATAATTCTCAGGCGGGCCCCAAAACCACATGTGCACCTTACTACACTGTTCCAGACATTTTAGGGACCGTTCCAAAAGAGGGGTACATGTTTCTTTGTGGATATTACATGTATGAATGTCTTCCGGCGGGATGGGTTGGCCGATGCGCAGCTGTGATTCCTTCAGATCATTCATACATAATATCCAGCATACCACATCACACACCCAGGACACAAAGGGATCTGGCATCTCATGACGCTGTTTGGGGGTCTGACGTGCCAGATGAACATAAAATTTGGACAACGGGGGAAAAGGTCCTATTTGCATTGTTCCCAAGTGTGGGAGTGGGTAAATTGATGTTGCGTATGGAGACTCTTAGCTATAGATTTACTGCTTTTATCAACACAACATTAGCTACTTTCGAGGCAGAGAGAGAGGAGATGCATACACTTCGCGCAGTAGCACTTCAAAATCGTATTGTGCTGGATCAGATAACAGCCTCCAGTGGGGGGGTGTGCACAGATAACAGCCTCCAGTGGGGGGGTGTGCACTTTACTAAAAGGGAGCTGCTGTACCTACATTCCTGCTAATGATGAGGATGGGGGTGCGATCCAACAGGGACTCGAAAACTTGACCAAACTCCGTAATCTCATGGAATCTGAAACTGTCACTGCCACTCACCCTTTTTCTGTGTTAGGATGGGCTCTTACTTCCTGGCGTGACGTGCTCATAAATTTTGGCATTATTGTAGGGGTAATCTTGATTCTGTTTTCTTGTGTTCTCCCATGTTTGTTCAAAGCGATTGGTAAAATGGTTTCTGCTCAATATGTGTCTGTTCAGGTTCCAGGGCCAGATAGAGACGCGTCTAAGCAAGACACAGGCTACATTAGTGATTCAGATGATGATTCAATCATCAAGGGAATGAGACCTTAAGCCAGTAACGGCATAAACAAGAGCGGAGGCAAATAAAACTTTAACAGTTTTATTAATTTCTTTTAAACTGTTTTTAAAATCACTGATTCAAAGGGAAATTGTAATGACTTAAATTAAGACAAGAGATAGACTGAAATCTTTATTTTGATGAAATTAATCGAGCATTTTGTTTTTCCTTCCAGAAGTCAGCATCAGCCTGTCCGTCCTGAGCCCCATTCACAGGGGAATTCCTCCAGGTTTCTACTTTTATCCCAAAGTGGTTTTGTAGTTTTCTCCTACTCAGGTTTTCTACTTTTATCCCAAAGAGGTTTGGTAGTTTTTTCCTGGCCGGTGGAGGGGGTCTCGGGACGGGGGAGCTGGGGTTGACTTTATTAATATTTTTTATGAGTAATTTTATCTATTTTTTATTATTATTATTATTATTATTTTGGTTATTATTTTATTTCTAATTTCAAGGGTTCAATTTTATTAGTGTTTTTAATCATTAAATTGGTCATTTTTATTAATATTTTTTTTTTGATAATTTATCTAATTATTGTTATTATTCATTTTTTGTTGTGTTATTAATTATTAATTAATATTTTCTCTGATTGGTAATTGATTGATGATATGATATTAAACAGGGGTTTAAGATAATCAAAAGAGTGGTATTGTAATGGCAGAAAATGGGTCATGTCATGTCATTCTAATGTTGTTTTAGGCCATGACATGTCACGGAATTAATATCTTTGTTGTTCTCCTGTGTGCAGATGGGATAAGAATATGAGGTCCTGATTATACTGAATATCTACTGTCCGGCGCCTCTTAATCATCAATTAATGCGTCAGGACCGGATTCAGTGGAAATGGTCTTTGATTAAACCTCTGAAGAGATGGAACCGTCACAGACGTGATGCTCTGGTCTATCTCTTTTTGAGCTGATTTGGGTTGTGATTATGTCATGTTTGTTACCACCTATAAAAGGTGTACTTTGTAAATTGTAAAGTTAGGTAGGGACAGAACAACCTTGTCTTAGGGAGAGAGAGGGTGTTTATCCACTGTGCACGTGAATAAACTTCCACCTTTTGAGAGAGACCGAGAGACTCTGTTTCTGCTTCAAGTTATTGCCTGGTTACTCTTTACTTGATCATTGTTTACAGGAAACCGCCGTAACAGACTCCACACCGGGGATGGCGCTTGGCTTAGTGGTGGAGGCAGGGCTGTCGGGAGCGCTGGGCCTGTTAGCCATGTTAGCCATGTTAGCCATGTTAGCCTCGTTCGCTTGTGAGATGCTCTGTTTTACGCCGAGGCCATAGTCTGTCAGCTTTGGTCGGTTAGCTCCCATAACGTGTTTTCTGTGTTTACTCAGCTCTTAGTCCTCGTTTCGTGGGATTATGTGGGTGAAACAGATTTTTAAGACATTCCTGGGTGAAAGATAAAACCACAACAGACAAACTGAAGCTATTTCCTGACTGCAAAAGGACGACAGGCTCCAAACAAACCATAGAACCAAGTCCTATCCAATGACTACTATTTTGAGAATTGCCCCATTCCCTAGTATTGGGTGTTTGAGTGTGGTACTGTAGGGTAGTGGGTGGTGCTGTAGGGTAGTGGGTGAGTGAGGTACTGTAGGGTAGTGGGTGGTGCTGTAGGGTAGTGGGTGGTGCTGTAGGGTAGTGGGTGAATGTGGTACTGTAGGGTAGTGGGTGGTGCTGTAGGGTAGTGGGTGGTGCTGTAGGGTAGTGGGTGGTGCTGTAGGGTAGTGGGTGGTGCTGTAGGGTAGTGGGTGAATGTGGTACTGTAGGGTAGTGGGTGGTGCTGTAGGGAAGTGGGTGGTGCTGTAGGGTAGTGGGTGGTGCTGTAGGGTAGTGGGTGGTGCTGTAGGGTAGTGGGTGAGTGAGGTACTGTAGGGTAGTGAGTGGTGCTGTAGGGTAGTGGGTGAGTGAGGTACTGTAGGGTAGTGGGTGGTACTGTAGGGTAGTGGGTGGTGCTGTAGGGTAGTGGGTGAGTGAGGTACTGTAGGGTAGTGGGTGGTGCTGTAGGGTAGTGGGTGGTGCTGTAGGGTAGTGGGTGAGTGAGGTACTGTAGGGTAGTGAGTGGTGCTGTAGGGTAGTGGGTGAGTGAGGTACTGTAGGGTAGTGAGTGGTGCTGTAGGGTAGTGGGTGAGTGAGGTACTGTAGGGTAGTGGGTGAGTGTGGTACTGTAGGGTAGTGGGTGAGTGAGGTACTGTAGGGTAGTGGGTGAGTGTGGTACTGTAGGGTAGTGGGTGAGTGAGGTACTGTAGGGTAGTGGGTGAGTGAGGTACTGTAGGGTAGTGGGTGAGTGAGGTACTGTAGGGTAGTGGGTGAGTGAGGTACTGTAGGGTAGTGGGTGAGTGAGGTACTGTAGGGTAGTGGGTGAGTGAGGTACTGTAGGGTAGTGGGTGAGTGAGGTACTGTAGGGTAGTGGGTGAGTGAGGTACTGTAGGGTAGTGGGTGAGTGAGGTACTGTAGGGTAGTGGGTGGTGCTGTAGGGTAGTGGGTGGTGCTGTAGGGTAGTGGGTGAGTGAGGTACTGTAGGGTAGTGGGTGGTGCTGTAGGGTAGTGGGTGGTGCTGTAGGGTAGTGGGTGAATGTGGTACTGTAGGGTAGTGGGTGGTGCTGTAGGGTAGTGGGTGGTGCTGTAGGGTAGTGGGTGGTGCTGTAGGGTAGTGGGTGGTGCTGTAGGGTAGTGGGTGAATGTGGTACTGTAGGGTAGTGGGTGGTGCTGTAGGGAAGTGGGTGGTGCTGTAGGGTAGTGGGTGGTGCTGTAGGGTAGTGGGTGGTGCTGTAGGGTAGTGGGTGAGTGAGGTACTGTAGGGTAGTGAGTGGTGCTGTAGGGTAGTGGGTGAGTGAGGTACTGTAGGGTAGTGGGTGGTACTGTAGGGTAGTGGGTGGTGCTGTAGGGTAGTGGGTGAGTGAGGTACTGTAGGGTAGTGGGTGGTGCTGTAGGGTAGTGGGTGGTGCTGTAGGGTAGTGGGTGAGTGAGGTACTGTAGGGTAGTGAGTGGTGCTGTAGGGTAGTGGGTGAGTGAGGTACTGTAGGGTAGTGAGTGGTGCTGTAGGGTAGTGGGTGAGTGAGGTACTGTAGGGTAGTGGGTGAGTGTGGTACTGTAGGGTAGTGGGTGAGTGAGGTACTGTAGGGTAGTGGGTGAGTGTGGTACTGTAGGGTAGTGGGTGAGTGAGGTACTGTAGGGTAGTGGGTGAGTGAGGTACTGTAGGGTAGTGGGTGAGTGAGGTACTGTAGGGTAGTGGGTGAGTGAGGTACTGTAGGGTAGTGGGTGAGTGAGGTACTGTAGGGTAGTGGGTGAGTGAGGTACTGTAGGGTAGTGGGTGAGTGAGGTACTGTAGGGTAGTGGGTGAGTGAGGTACTGTAGGGTAGTGGGTGAGTGAGGTGCTGTAGGGTAGTGGGTGAGTGAGGTACTGTAGGGTAGTGGGTGGTGCTGTAGGGTAGTGGGTGAGTGAGGTACTGTAGGGTAGTGGGTGGTGCTGTAGGGTAGTGGGTGAGTGAGGTACTGTAGGGTAGTGGGTGGTGCTGTAGGGTAGTGGGTGAGTGAGGTACTGTAGGGTAGTGGGTGGTGCTGTAGGGTAGTGGGTGGTGCTGTAGGGTAGTGGGTGAATGTGGTACTGTAGGGTAGTGGGTGGTGCTGTAGGGTAGTGGGTGGTGCTGTAGGGTAGTGGGTGGTGCTGTAGGGTAGTGGGTGGTGCTGTAGGGTAGTGGGTGAATGTGGTACTGTAGGGTAGTGGGTGGTGCTGTAGGGAAGTGGGTGGTGCTGTAGGGTAGTGGGTGGTGCTGTAGGGTAGTGGGTGGTGCTGTAGGGTAGTGGGTGAGTGAGGTACTGTAGGGTAGTGAGTGGTGCTGTAGGGTAGTGGGTGAGTGAGGTACTGTAGGGTAGTGGGTGGTACTGTAGGGTAGTGGGTGGTGCTGTAGGGTAGTGGGTGAGTGAGGTACTGTAGGGTAGTGGGTGGTGCTGTAGGGTAGTGGGTGGTGCTGTAGGGTAGTGGGTGAGTGAGGTACTGTAGGGTAGTGAGTGGTGCTGTAGGGTAGTGGGTGAGTGAGGTACTGTAGGGTAGTGAGTGGTGCTGTAGGGTAGTGGGTGAGTGAGGTACTGTAGGGTAGTGGGTGAGTGTGGTACTGTAGGGTAGTGGGTGAGTGAGGTACTGTAGGGTAGTGGGTGAGTGTGGTACTGTAGGGTAGTGGGTGAGTGAGGTACTGTAGGGTAGTGGGTGAGTGAGGTACTGTAGGGTAGTGGGTGAGTGAGGTACTGTAGGGTAGTGGGTGAGTGAGGTACTGTAGGGTAGTGGGTGAGTGAGGTACTGTAGGGTAGTGGGTGAGTGAGGTACTGTAGGGTAGTGGGTGAGTGAGGTACTGTAGGGTAGTGGGTGAGTGAGGTACTGTAGGGTAGTGGGTGGTGCTGTAGGGTAGTGGGTGAGTGAGGTACTGTAGGGTAGTGGGTGGTGCTGTAGGGTAGTGGGTGAGTGAGGTACTGTAGGGTAGTGGGTGGTGCTGTAGGGTAGTGGGTGGTGCTGTAGGGTAGTGGGTGAATGTGGTACTGTAGGGTAGTGGGTGGTGCTGTAGGGTAGTGGGTGGTGCTGTAGGGTAGTGGGTGGTGCTGTAGGGTAGTGGGTGGTGCTGTAGGGTAGTGGGTGAATGTGGTACTGTAGGGTAGTGGGTGGTGCTGTAGGGAAGTGGGTGGTGCTGTAGGGTAGTGGGTGGTGCTGTAGGGTAGTGGGTGGTGCTGTAGGGTAGTGGGTGAGTGAGGTACTGTAGGGTAGTGAGTGGTGCTGTAGGGTAGTGGGTGAGTGAGGTACTGTAGGGTAGTGGGTGGTACTGTAGGGTAGTGGGTGGTGCTGTAGGGTAGTGGGTGAGTGAGGTACTGTAGGGTAGTGGGTGGTGCTGTAGGGTAGTGGGTGGTGCTGTAGGGTAGTGGGTGAGTGAGGTACTGTAGGGTAGTGAGTGGTGCTGTAGGGTAGTGGGTGAGTGAGGTACTGTAGGGTAGTGAGTGGTGCTGTAGGGTAGTGGGTGAGTGAGGTACTGTAGGGTAGTGGGTGAGTGTGGTACTGTAGGGTAGTGGGTGAGTGAGGTACTGTAGGGTAGTGGGTGAGTGTGGTACTGTAGGGTAGTGGGTGAGTGAGGTACTGTAGGGTAGTGGGTGAGTGAGGTACTGTAGGGTAGTGGGTGAGTGAGGTACTGTAGGGTAGTGGGTGAGTGAGGTACTGTAGGGTAGTGGGTGAGTGAGGTACTGTAGGGTAGTGGGTGAGTGAGGTACTGTAGGGTAGTGGGTGAGTGAGGTACTGTAGGGTAGTGGGTGAGTGAGGTACTGTAGGGTAGTGGGTGAGTGAGGTGCTGTAGGGTAGTGGGTGAGTGAGGTACTGTAGGGTAGTGGGTGGTGCTGTAGGGTAGTGGGTGAGTGAGGTACTGTAGGGTAGTGGGTGGTGCTGTAGGGTAGTGGGTGAGTGAGGTACTGTAGGGTAGTGGGTGGTGCTGTAGGGTAGTGGGTGAGTGAGGTACTGTAGGGTAGTGGGTGGTGCTGTAGGGTAGTGGGTGGTGCTGTAGGGTAGTGGGTGAGTGAGGTACTGTAGGGTAGTGGGTGGTGCTGTAGGGTAGTGGGTGGTGCTGTAGGGTAGTGGGTGGTGCTGTAGGGTAGTGGGTGAGTGAGGTACTGTAGGGTAGTGGGTGGTGCTGTAGGGTAGTGGGTGAGTGAGGTACTGTAGGGTAGTGGGTGGTGCTGTAGGGTAGTGGGTGGTGCTGTAGGGTAGTGGGTGGTGCTGTAGGGTAGTGGGTGGTGCTGTAGGGTAGTGGGTGAGTGAGGTACTGTAGGGTAGTGGGTGGTGCTGTAGGGTAGTGGGTGGTGCTGTAGGGTAGTGGGTGGTGCTGTAGGGTAGTGGGTGAGTGAGGTACTGTAGGGTAGTGGGTGGTGCTGTAGGGTAGTGGGTGAGTGAGGTACTGTAGGGTAGTGGGTGGTGCTGTAGGGTAGTGGGTGGTGCTGTAGGGTAGTGGGTGAGTGAGGTGCTGTAGGGTAGTGGGTGGTGCTGTAGGGTAGTGGGTGAGTGAGGTACTGTAGGGTAGTGAGTGGTGCTGTAGGGTAGTGGGTGAGTGAGGTACTGTAGGGTAGTGAGTGGTGCTGTAGGGTAGTGGGTGAGTGAGGTACTGTAGGGTAGTGGGTGAGTGAGGTACTGTAGGGTAGTGGGTGAGTGTGGTACTGTAGGGTAGTGGGTGAGTGAGGTACTGTAGGGTAGTGGGTGAGTGAGGTACTGTAGGGTAGTGGGTGAGTGAGGTGCTGTAGGGTAGTGGGTGAGTGAGGTACTGTAGGGTAGTGGGTGGTGCTGTAGGGTAGTGGGTGAGTGAGGTACTGTAGGGTAGTGGGTGGTGCTGTAGGGTAGTGGGTGAGTGAGGTACTGTAGGGTAGTGGGTGGTGCTGTAGGGTAGTGGGTGAGTGAGGTACTGTAGGGTAGTGGGTGGTGCTGTAGGGTAGTGGGTGGTGCTGTAGGGTAGTGGGTGAGTGAGGTACTGTAGGGTAGTGGGTGGTGCTGTAGGGTAGTGGGTGAGTGAGGTACTGTAGGGTAGTGGGTGGTGCTGTAGGGTAGTGGGTGAGTGAGGTACTGTAGGGTAGTGGGTGGTGCTGTAGGGTAGTGGGTGGTGCTGTAGGGTAGTGGGTGAGTGAGGTACTGTAGGGTAGTGGGTGGTGCTGTAGGGTAGTGGGTGAGTGAGGTACTGTAGGGTAGTGGGTGGTGCTGTAAGGTAGTGGGTGAGTGTGGTACTGTAGGGTAGTGGGTGAGTGTGGTACTGTAGGGTAGTGGGTGAGTGAGGTACTGTAGGGTAGTGGGTGAGTGAGGTACTGTAGGGTAGTGGGTGGTGCCGTAGGGTAGTGGGTGGTACTGTAGGGTAGTGGGTGAGTGTGGTACTGTAGGGTTGTGGGTGGTACTGTAGGGTAGTGGGTGGTACTGTAGGGTAGTGGGTGGTACTGTAGGGTAGTGGGTGAGTGTGGTACTGTAGGGTAGTGGGTGGTGCTGTAGGGTAGTGGGTGGTACTGTAGGGTAGTGGGTGGTACTGTAGGGTAGTGGGTGAGTGTGGTACTGTAGGGTAGTGGGTGGTGCTGTAGGGTAGTGGGTGAGTGTGGTACTGTAGGGTTGTGGGTGGTACTGTAGGGTAGTGGGTGGTGCTGTAGGGTAGTGGGTGTGGTACCGCGGGGGAAGCTGCTGAGTGGTGGGACTAGGTCGATGGCAGCGTTGATTCTGTTCAGAGCATCATCTAAACTCTCTCCGTTGATCTCGGGGCCGTTGCTCGCTCCTTCCAGGGGCCACAGAAACAGCTGCAGAGAGATTTACTTGAGTGTGACATTTCTTCAAACAACTTTGTCATCAAACAAACTAACAATAATGCAATTTATGAATCGCAAAGTCAAATGAGTTGTGTGGGTCGCCATACGACCCGTTGGGATGAAAGATGATGGTGGTGCAAGGCTGGTCCACCCCAATTGTGGTTTTAAAAAACTGAATACAATAAAGGGTTTGTGGGAGCCAGGAACTAACTGGACAGATATGAATACATACTTTTACTCAGTTTGAAAATCAGGTACTCCAGCTTTAATATTTGTAATGGTGAGTAGCCGTGGATCCCAGTGTATGTTGTACCTCGTTAGGTGTCCACAGATGCTTCACTCTGACAGGGAAGTCCTCTCCTTCAGGGGGCAACTCGGGGTAAATGAAGGAGCCCAGCAGCTGCTCCTCCTCCAGCAGACCCTTTAAGAGAACACCAGTCACATTCAGACTTTCCACTTTAGCTTTTCAATGTGACAAGCAATATAAACACTAAGACTACAGATTTTGGAAGGCGATGCATAAGATAAAAAACAAGCCAATGCATCAGTGTTATATAGAGGGGAAGCATTGACTTGACTGTGCCTCATAGAGACTATTTATATTCTGAATGTGGACTATTGTATAAACAACTCAATTATGTTCAAAAGAATTGATGAGACGGAACATTAAATTGCCTGCTACGTAGATGATCCAATCTCTGGATACAAATGAAATGAAATGCAGCCCCCTCTGACTTTCAAATAGACCCATTTAAATGGCAAGCGGAATCCCTTAGATATTTAGGTGTGGTACTTCATAGAGAACTATCAACAGTACTGGAGAAAATGTATACCCCTATTTTTACTATTATAAAAGAAGATCTTGAAAAATGTACTCTTATCCCCTACTTAAATCTAAGTGAAAGGACTGAAACTATTAAAATTAATGTTTTGCCCAGGTTTCTCTGTCTGTTCCTGACAAGTCATATTTCCATCCCCAGTCGGCTGTTTGATGAGTAGAATAAAACAATCTTGAGATTTATATGGCAAAACATTGCAATTAACAAAAGAAAAAGGAGGTGGGATTTACCTCTTCTGAAAAATGTATTTCTGCTCAAATCAGAGCGTTGCTGGTGTGATCAAGAATGTCACATTCAGTCAGACATCAATTGTCTTATGCTGAGAGTCATGTGGTGCCGGGGGTTCCTGTACAGGTCTTATACTGAGAGTCATGTGGTGCCTGAGGTTCCTGTACAGGTCTTATACTGAGAGTCATGTGGTGCCTGAGGTTCCTGTACAGGTCTTATACTGAGAGTCATGTGGTGCCGGGGGTTCCTGTACAGGTCTTATACTGAGAGTCATGTGGTGCCTGAGGTTCCTGTACAGGTCTTATACTGAGAGTCATGTGGTGCCGGGGGTTCCTGTACAGGCCTTATACTGAGAGTCATGTGGTGCCGGGGGTTCCTGTACAGGTCTTATACTGAGAGTCTTGTGGTGCCTGAGGTTCCTGTACAGGCCTTATACTGAGAGTCATGTGGTGCCGGAGGTTCCTGTACAGGTCTTATACTGAGAGTCATGTGGTGCCTGAGGTTCCTGTACAGTTCTTACTGCAGATGACAGACGCTTGAGTCATGAGGAGGAAGTGAAGAATCCCTGGGTCAAATCTGTTCTTACAACATGGAAGGAGCTGATCAGAACAAACTAAACAAACATGTTACAAACTTAAACTCGTAAAGTCTTATGACCAAGGATTTGTGTCAAATAGGACTGACCTTAGATTTAAAGTCTGGATTACATGAGGGTTTTTCACCAGATGTAAAAGAGAATCAACTGAAAAGCTTTGATAATTGAAAAAATCCTTTGACTTTGAGAAACAGGACTTTAATAGGTTTTGACAAATAAGGAGTTATAATAACTAAGATTAACAAAGTAATGACAATTATAACCTCTGATTAAGATGTTTATTAAAGGTTGAATAGACGATTTTTTTGACCAAAATCTGAGTCTTATTTCCTCGTGGCGTGGACAGTCGATTAGTCCTGCCACGTATCAATCATAAAACGCACCTACTGTTCACCTGCAGCCGCGTGCGGCTTGTCCCCACGAGCAGCACGGTTCCGCGTGTCTAAGCGCATTGATCTATCATAATATAGTTCCCTCAGTGACGGGACAAAATGAAGACGGAGAAAGACAGTTGGAGCTGACTGAGAAGAAGACGGAAATCTACAGGAAACGAAAGATGTGATGCGATCCGTCGCGCTAATAAACATACGCACGTGTGTGTTGTATCAGTCCACACGGGGGAGTGGCATGAGCACGGGGGAGTGGCATGAGCACGGGGGAGGGGCATGAACACGGGGGAGGGGCCTGCGTTCTCAAATCGCCAAAAAATCGTCCATTGCGCCTTTAAGGCTTATAAATCTGAACTTTCCAGGGGAATTATATCCAAATGATATCATTGCATTTCTAATCTGGACAAATACTCAATTAAATATATTGGGAAGATGTTTGTACTTCCCTGTGGAGGACAAAATCACATGTTTTCAGAGTTTTGTTGGAAGAATGTGTCACGTTTTTTCATAAGTCCATGTGAAAATGCCCATTATTCACAGGGAAATACAGACTGTTGGAGAAACTGTGGCAGTCAGGAAGCAAACCACTATCAGGTGTTCTGGGAATGTCCTGTGGTTCAGGAGTTTTGGACTGAAATTAAGGGTGCACTACAGACTGTTTTTGGAACTATGAACTTGGGCCTGAGGACTCCTGCCATGGACACAATAATTTCCTCTGGGACATAATCTGGCAGCAGCTAAAAAGGCCATCACAAAAAATTGGAAGACACAAATTACACCGACAATAAAGGACTGGACCTTTATTTTATGATCTGTTATTCACTGTCGTCCTCAGTAACTGTTGTTGTGATTTGGGGCGTTACAAAAATAAATTGAATTGAAAATACCTTGGACATTCGTGAAATGGAAAGGATCACTTTTGGACTTAATTTGAAAATAGACAAATTTGACAGACTGTGGATGTTACAGAAAACATATGCTGTGGCCCTCTACTTTGTGACATTATAGACTCCTCAGCTCCTGATCTTACCTGGTCCCTCCCGTCAGCCCATGATTGATAATCACACGTCTGCGCTGACATGCTCTTGAAGAGCTAGCTAGCTGTTCTGCTTGTGTGTGTGAATTTATCTCATGCAAATGTTATCAACTGTCTCCTTCCTTGGTCTTTGTGTCCTTTGTTTTCTTCTACCTGTGCCATTTGCCTTTCTCCTTTAAGAAATGTAAATGTTTCTATTGCAGTAGGTCATGTGACCACCTGTTTGACCTGTAGTCTATAAATGAAGGTGAATCCCTCGATGGGGACCAAATCAGTGAGGGCGAGACAGATCAGTGAGGGCGAGACGGATCAGTGAGGGCGAGACTGATCAGTGAGGGCGAGACGGATCAGTGAGGGCGAGACGGATCAGTGAGGGCGAGACGGATCAGTGAGGGCGAGACGGATCAGTGAGGGCGAGACTGATCAGTGAGGGCGAGACGGATCAGTGAGGACGAGACGGATCAGTGAGGGCGAGACGGATCAGTGAGGGCGAGACGGATCAGTGAGGGCGAGACGGATCAGTGAGGGCGAGACGGATCAGTGAGGGCGAGACGGATCAGTGAGGGCGAGACGGATCAGTGAGGGCGAGACGGATCAGTGAGGGCGAGACGGATCAGTGAGGGCGAGACTGATCAGTGAGGGCGAGACGGATCAGTGAGGGCGAGACGGATCAGTGAGGGCGAGACGGATCAGTGAGGGCGAGACGGATCAGTGAGGGCGAGACGGATCAGTGAGGGCGAGACGGATCAGTGAGGGCGAGACGGATCAGTGAGGGCGAGACGGATCAGTGAGGGCGAGACGGATCAGTGAGGGCGAGACGGATCAGTGAGGGCGAGACGGATCAGTGAGGGCGAGACGGATCAGTGAGGGCGAGACGGATCAGTGAGGGCGAGACGGATCAGTGAGGGCGAGACGGATCAGTGAGGGCGAGACTGATCAGTGAGGGCGAGACGGATCAGTGAGGGCGAGACGGATCAGTGAGGGCGAGACGGATCAGTGAGGGCGAGACGGATCAGTGAGGGCGAGACGGATCAGTGAGGGCGAGACGGATCAGTGAGGGCGAGACAGATCAGTGGACGAGTGAGTGACAAGTCCACAGGGAGCTTAATCCTCAAACAACAGGATTAAACATTCACTTTGGAGGAAATAATCCGTTCTATTGTTTGACTTTATTTCTTAATGATCGTTAGAAGAGAAACCCTCAACTTTAACTTCAACTTCAACCTCAACCTCAACCCTAGCCTTAACCCGTTATAGCCTCATGGCTAACCCTAACCTTAACCTCAACCCTAACCTCAACCTTAACCTTAACCCTAACCTCAACCCTAACCCTAGCCTTAACCCGTTATAGCCTCATGGCTAACCCTAACCTTAACCTCAACCCTAACCTTAACCTCAACCTTAACCTTAACCCTAGCCTTAACCCGTTATAGCCTCATGGCTAACCCTAACCTTAACCCTAACCCTAACCTTAACCTTAACCTTAACCTTAACCTCAACCTCAACCTTAACCCTAACCTTAACCCTAACCTCAACCCTAACCTCAACCCTAACCCTAGCCTTAACCCGTTATAGCCTCATGGCTAACCCTAACCTTAACCTCAACCCTAACCTCAACCTTAACCTCAACCTTAACCCTAACCTTAACCCTAACCTTAACCCGTTATAGCCTCATGGCTAACCCTAACCTCAACCTCAACCTTAACCCTAACCTCAACCTTAACCTTAACCCGGCGCGGTCTAAAACGGCGCTAAAACGTGGTCAAATAGCGGTGCAGTTTCAGGAGCCGCGGCGCGCAGCCGGCACAAAAATAACATGTCAGTTTGGGCCGCGGCTCTGCAGACACTCCCTAAAAACAGATGGCGGAACCTTCTTGAGGCCACTTCACCACAGTTTCTTCAGGCACCGTCTGAGCAGGGATTATACCACTACAGGATTGTCATGCTTTAATCCATGCACAGTTCTATGTTTATGCAGGCAAATAAACCCCAGCCTTACCTCAATGTCAATATCCCAGTCATCCAGAATGGCAGGGGTTGAAAGCTCAGAAGTTCTCTGTAGAACACACTTGTTAGTATTGACCTAGTAAACATCAGACTGACGCAGAGACACTTCTTTGTCATAGTGTTCACTTCAGCTTGTACCTGTAATATATATGTTGTACCTGCAATATATATGTTGTACCTGCAATATATATGTTGTACCTGCAATATATATGTTGTACCTGTAATATATATGTTGTACCTGCAATATATATGTTGTACCTGTAATATATATGTTGTACCTGCAATATATATGTTGTACCTGCAATATATATGTTGTACCTGCAATATATATGTTGTACCTGTAATATATGTTGTACCTGCAATATATATGTTGTACCTGTAATATATATGTTGTACCTGCAATATATATGTTGTACCTGCAATATATATGTTGTACCTGTAATATATATGTTGTACCTGTAATATATATGTTGTACCTGTAATATATATGTTGTACCTGTAATATATATGTTGTACCTGTAATATATATGTTGTACCTGCAATATATATGTTGTACCTGTAATATATATGTTGTACCTGTAATATATATGTTGTACCTGCAATATATATGTTGTACCTGCAATATATATGTTGTACCTGCAATATATATGTTGTACCTGCAATATATATGTTGTACCTGTAATATATATGTTGTACCTGCAATATATATGTTTTTCCGTGGCTCGTATTCAAACCACTGGAAATTTGCCACATTTTGTCACATCACAACTACACATTTAAATAAATTGTATCGCAACATTTTGTGAAAGAGCAACACAAAGTGGCACACAATTGTGAAGGGAAAGGAAAATTACACACAACTTCCAGATTTTTATTCAATAAAAAACTGAAACGAGCAGCGTGCTTAAAGACGCAATGGACGATTTTTCGGCAATTTGAGAACTCAGGCGGAAGTGCACATGCCACTCCCCCGTGATCATGCCACTCCCCCGTGATCATGCCACTCCCCCGTGCTCATGCCACTCCCCCGTGCACATGCCACTCCCCCGTGCTCATGCCACTCCCCCGTGCTCATGCCACTCCCCCGTGCTCATGCCACTCCCCCGTGCTCATGCCACTCCCCCGTGCACATGCCACTCCCCCGTGCACATGCCACTCCCCCGTGCTCATGCCACTCCCCCGTGCTCATGCCACTCCCCCGTGCTCATGCCACTCCCCCGTGCACATGCCACTCCCCCGTGATCATGCCACTCCCCCGTGATCATGCCACTCCCCCGTGATCATGCCACTCCCCCCCTGCTCATGCCACTCCCCCGTGCACATGCCACTCCCCCGTGTGGACTGATACAACACACACGTGTGTTTGTTTATTAGCACGATGGATCACATCACATCTCGTCTCCTGTAGATTTCCGTCCACTTCTGCGTCAGCTCCAACTGTCTTTCTCCGTCTTCATTTTGTCCCGTCACTGAGGGAACTATATTATGATAGATCAATGCGCTTAGACACAGAGAAACATGCTGCTCTGCAGGTGAACGAGGCTCTGCAGGTGAACGAGGCTCTGCAGGTGAACGAGGCTCTGCAGGTGAACGAGGCTCTGCAGGTGAACGAGGCTCTGCAGGTGAAACAGGCTCTGCAGGTGAACGAGGCTCTGCAGGTGAACCAGGCTCTGCAGGTGAGCAGCAGGTGTGTTTTATGATTGACACGTGGCAGGACTAATCGGCCGTCCACGCCACGAGGAAATAAGACTCAGATTTGGGACAAATTGAGGTTGAATCGTCCATTCAACCTTTAAGTATTCAGGCCCTGAGTCTATATTTGTGGAGCTGTCTTTCTCTTGGGGTTTGTCTCTACAGCTTTGCTCACCTGCAGATTTAAAGATTTAACCTTTTGCACTTTCTTCTTTACAAATCAGCTCCAGCTCAGTCAGATTTGATGGAGGGCGTTTGTGAACAGCAGTTTTACAATTGGCTCCAAGTCTGGGCCATTCCAACACATGAATATGTTTTGTTTGAAACATTCCATTGCAGCTCTGGCTTTATGTTTAGGATTGTTGTCCTGCTGAAGGTGAAGCTCCGCCCAGTCTCAAGTCTTTTATAGACGCAAACAGGTTTTCTTCTCAGATTGTCCTGTATTTAGCTCCATCCATCAGCTCTGAGCAGCCCCACAGCACCATGTGGGACAGTGGGACAGACTGTGTTCAGAGTCATGTGGGACAGACTGTGTTCAGAGTCATGTCCCTCCACAATAAGACTACTTAAGGCTGTTTTACTGTTAGCCACACAATAGTTGTCCTGTGGCAGATTCCCTGTTGGACAGCGTCCCTGTTGGACAGAGTCCCTGTTGGACAGAGTCACTGTTGGACAGCTCCCCTGTTGGACAGCTCCCCTGTTGGACAGAGTCCCTGTTGGACAGCTCCCCTGTTGGACCAAGTCCCTGCTGGACAGAGTCCCTGTTGGACAGAGTCCCTGTTGGACAGCTCCCCTGTTGGACAGCTCCCCTGTTGGACAGCGTCCCTGCTGGACAGCGTCCCTGTTGGACGGTCTTGGTAGGTTTGCATGTACTCCTTCCGTTTCAGGATGATGGATTGAACATTGCTCTGAGATGTTCACAGTTGGATAAATCTTTGTAGAACTTAACCCTGTTTAAACTTCTCTTCCTCCCGTTTCCGTGGTGTGCTCCTTGGGCTTCACGAGGCTGTTGGTGTGCTCCTTGGGCTTCATGAGGCTGTTGGTGTGCTCCTTGGGCTTCATGAGGCTGTTGGTGTGCTCCTTGGGCTTCACGAGGCTGTTGGTGTGCTCCTTGGGCTTCACGAGGCTGTTGGTGTGCTCCTTGGGCTTCACGAGGCTGTTGGTGTGCTCCTTGGGCTTCATGAGGCTGTTGGTGTGCTCCTTGGGCTTCACGAGGCTGTTGGTGTGCTCCTTGGGCTTCACGAGGCTGTTGGTGTGCTCCTTGGGCTTCACGAGGCTGTTGGTGTGCTCCTTGGGCTTCATGAGGCTGTTGGTGTGCTCCTTGGGCTTCACGAGGCTGTTGGTGTGCTCCTTGGGCTTCACGAGGCTGTTGGTGTGCTCCTTGGGCTTCACGAGGCTGTTGCTTCACAGAGCAGCTGCTTCTCAGTCCTTCAGCTTCAGGAAGCTTCTAGCTGCAGCTGTCCACTCGGGGAAAAAGGCTGAATACTTGTGCGCGCTGCACTTTTCTAATTCTTTTTGAATCTGTAAATCATGTATCATTTTGTGTCGCTTCATGTTGCTCTTTCACAGATAAATGCCAATATAATCTATTTAAGTTTGTGATCTTGACATGACTGAATAAGGAAAAGTTCCACAAGCCCCTGCATTATGTCCATGCAGCATTTATCATTCCTGTTTATTCAGTTGACCTCATTCATGCCGCACGGAGACGCCGCACAGACACGGAGACGCAGCACAGACACGGAGACGCCGCACAGACACGGAGACGCCGCACAGACACGGAGACGCCGCACAGACACGGAGACGCAGCACAGACACGGAGACGCAGCACAGACACGGAGACGCAGCACAGACACGGAGACGCCGCACAGACACGGAGACGCAGCACAGACACGGAGACGCCGCACAGACACAGAGACGCCGCACAGACACGGAGACGCAGCACAGACAGAGACGCAGCACAGACACAGAGACGCCGCACAGACACAGAGACGCCGCACAGACACAGAGACGCCGCACAGACACAGAGACGCCGCACAGACACGGAGACGCCGCACAGACACAGAGACGCCGCACAGACACAGAGACGCCGCACAGACACGGAGACGCCGCACAGACACAGAGACGCCGCACAGACACAGAGACGCCGCACAGACACAGAGACGCCGCACAGACACGGAGACGCCGCACAGACACAGAGACGCCGCACAGACACGGAGACGCCGCACAGACACAGAGACGCAGCACAGACACGGAGACGCCGCACAGACACAGAGACGCAGCACAGACACAGAGACGCCGCACAGACACAGAGACGCCGCACAGACACAGAGACGCCGCACAGACAGAGACGCAGCACAGACACGGAGACGCCGCACAGACACGGAGACGCAGCACAGACACGGAGACGCCGCACAGACACGGAGACGCCGCACAGACACAGAGACAGAGACGCCGCACAGACACAGAGACGCCGCACAGACACAGAGACGCCGCACAGACACAGAGACGCCGCACAGACACAGAGACGCCGCACAGACACAGAGACGCCGCACAGACACGGAGACGCAGCACAGACACGGAGACGCCGCACAGACACGGAGACGCAGCACAGACACAGAGACGCCGCACAGACACGGAGACGCAGCACAGACACGGAGACGCCGCACAGACACAGAGACGCCGCACAGACACGGAGACGCAGCACAGACAGAGACGCAGCACAGACACAGAGACGCCGCACAGACACAGAGACGCCGCACAGACACAGAGACGCCGCACAGACACAGAGACGCCGCACAGACACGGAGACGCCGCACAGACACAGAGACGCCGCACAGACACAGAGACGCCGCACAGACACGGAGACGCCGCACAGACACAGAGACGCCGCACAGACACAGAGACGCCGCACAGACACAGAGACGCCGCACAGACACGGAGACGCCGCACAGACACAGAGACGCCGCACAGACACGGAGACGCCGCACAGACACAGAGACGCAGCACAGACACGGAGACGCCGCACAGACACAGAGACGCAGCACAGACACAGAGACGCCGCACAGACACAGAGACGCCGCACAGACACAGAGACGCCGCACAGACAGAGACGCAGCACAGACACGGAGACGCCGCACAGACACGGAGACGCAGCACAGACACGGAGACGCCGCACAGACACGGAGACGCCGCACAGACACAGAGACAGAGACGCCGCACAGACACAGAGACGCCGCACAGACACAGAGACGCCGCACAGACACAGAGACGCCGCACAGACACAGAGACGCCGCACAGACACAGAGACGCCGCACAGACACGGAGACGCAGCACAGACACGGAGACGCCGCACAGACACGGAGACGCAGCACAGACACGGAGACGCCGCACAGACACGGAGACGCAGCACAGACACGGAGACGCCGCACAGACACGGAGACGCCGCACAGACACGGAGACGCTACACGGAGACGCCGCACAGACACGGAGACACCACACGGAGACGACCGTGCCGCTCAGACACGCTGCACGGAGACGCCGCACGGACACGGACGCGCCGCACGGACACGGACGTGCCGCACGGACGCGCCGCACGGAGACGCCGCACGGACACGGAGACGCCGCACAGAGACGTCGCACGGAGACGCCGCATGGAGACGCCGCACGGAGACGCCGCATGGAGACGCCGCACGGAGACGCCGCACGGACACGGACGCGCCGCACGGAGACGCCGCACGGAGACGCCGCACGGACACGGACGCGCCGCACGGAGACGCCGCATGGACACGGACGTGCCGCACAGAGACGCCGCACGGAGACGGACGTGCCGCACAGAGACGCCGCACGGAGACGCCGCACGGACACGGACGCGCCGCACGGACACGGACGCGCCGCACGGACACGGACGTGCCGCACGGAGGCGCCGCACCACACGTGACCCCATGCTGCCGTACCAGGGGGGACGGGAACATCTGCTCCAAGGTGCCATGCTTATTTTCACTCATGATGGTGCTGAGGCTTAGCCCGTTCACAAACACCTCCACAGTCAGAGGCTCCCGGGGGCCCACGGGCAGCTCCTACACCAGAAACAATACATTTTATGGTTAGCGTGGACTCAAACAAGTACACACTGCAGCATTACCATAATGTTCACATCCACACAGCGGTTCAGTAAGAGCTCTGTGAGAAGAGCGACAGCGTCCCTCTGCCAGCGTCCGCCCACCTGCACATGTGGACATGTCCAGAGGACGGCCAGTTAAACAGCTGCTATGCATCTATAGCTGCTGTTGCGTTGTGGTCTTACCGGAACTATGCCCTGGAGCTGACAGGGCACACACAGCTGAGGGACGTCCTCAGACAGGAGCCTGGGGTGAACGTGAACAACAGGGATGCTCTCCACATGCCCATAGTCAATGTACTGAACCTGCAAAACACCATCAGCACTGGAGCAGCTTGTGCAGCTTTATATTTCATGGAGTATAGGTTTGTGTGGTAATTCACTGCACATAAACATGCCCAACGACCAAACTAGAATGTGGATGTGATGTTGTGGTCAGACCTTGAGGTGGCCTCCCAGCACCTCCAGCCGCTGCCCTCTGTACCACAGCATGTCCGGGCCATAAATGACACAGCCCTGCACGCTCTTCCACGTGTACTTCTTCTGACACGGGTTACACTTCATGCTTTGCTGAATCGTTTTCTTCAGCTGCTCCAGCTGTCGTTCTACGCACACACAAGAGGCTTTCTATGTACCAGATTTTCCCCACTATAAGTCGCACCTTTTTTTCATCGTTTTGGCCGGGGTGTGACTTATACTTATATTTATACTTACATACTTATACAAGATATTGTTTGTTATTTTCACACTTTCACACATTTCATACTCCAGTGCAACTTACATATGTTTTTTTCTTCCCTATTATGCATTTTTTGTTTGGTGCGACTTATAGTCCGGAAAATATGGTAATTCTGTCCATCTATAAAAACTTCACATTGTTATTCTACAGTTGATATTTACAGTATTTGACCTCAGAAGGCCAGAAAAAGTTCCATGACTGATGGGCTCACCTGCGTTTGTGGTTCGGGCGTAGATGGTTCCATCTTCTCCGATGGCAGACACTGTCATGAGTAAGTGACCAGGGCAGGGCAGCTCAGGGGCGCGGTACAACGGGGTTTGAATCTACAACAAAAAATAATGATTCATGATCTTAATGATCTGCTTCTTAACCCTGAAAAACCCATCATTGTGGTGGAGGTCATTGTGCTGGAGGTCATTGTGCTGCAGGTCATTGTGCTGGTCCTAAACATGTACGAGACGCTTTATCTGAGCAGATAGTCACACTGAAGCCTCCAGTTCTACTGTAAGAAACCTCAGAGTCTGATTGGACCAGGAGCTCTCATTTAAAGCTCAGATAAATCAAGCTTGTAAAACAGACTCTTTCATTTGTGTAATAAAGATCAAATCAGAAAAAAAAGGGACTAAACATGGACCGGCCTCCTGCTGGTGCCAGAGTCAGGACTAAACATGGACCGGCCTCCTGCTGGTGCCAGAGTCAGGACTAAACATGGACCGGCCTCCTGCTGGTGCCAGAGTCAGGACTAAACATGGACCGGCCTCCTGCTGGTGCCAGAGTCAGGACTAAACATGGACCGGCCTCCTACTGGTGCCAGAGTCAGGACTAAACATGGACTTGCCTCCTGCTGGTGCCAGAGTCAGGACTAAACATGGACCGGCCTCCTGCTGGTGCCAGAGTCAGGACTAAACATGGAGCGGCCTCCTGCTGGTGCCAGAGTCAGGACTAAACATGGAGCGGCCTCCTGCTGGTGCCAGAGTCAGGACTAAACATGGACCGGCCTCCTGCTGGTGCCAGAGTCAGGACTAAACATGGACCAGCCTCCTGCTGGTGCCAGAGTCAGGACTAAACATGGACCGGCCTCCTGCTGGTGCCAGAGTCAGGACTAAACATGGAGCGGCCTCCTGCTGGTGCCAGAGTCAGGACTAAACATGGAGCGGCCTCCTGCTGGTGCCAGAGTCAGGACTAAACATGGACCGGCCTCCTGCTGGTGCCAGAGTCAGGACTAAGCATGGACCGGCCTCCTGCTGGTGCCAGAGTCAGGACTAAACATGGACCGGCCTCCTGCTGGTGCCAGAGTCAGGACTAAACATGGAGCGGCCTCCTGCTGGTGCCAGAGTCAGGACTAAAGATGGACTGGCCTCCTGCTGGTGCCAGAGTCAGGACTAAACATGTCAGCTGTGCATATGACTGAAATTATTTTCTTTGCACTCTTCTTTTTAGGTCTTAAAATGTTTTGTGATTTCAATGCATTTTTCCTGTTTAGTGAAGCACTTTGAATTGCCCACTCTTAAAAATGAAATGACCTCGCCTTGTCACTTGACTGACTGGACTAAATAAAGTATATTTATATTGGACTTGGTGCGCCTTAGTTTAAGTTCCATTTGGATGTATTTTTTGTATCTTTCTTTTATTTGCTATGGTCTCTGGTCTTGTTCTTTTTCATTTTTTTTTTTTTGGTTAACTGTTGAAATAATAATATATATATATATATATATATATATATATATATATATATATATATATATATATATATATATATATATATATATATATATATATATATATATATATATATATATATATATAAAACTTTCAACATATTCAGCCTAAAGATAATTGAACACATTCAGCCAAGAGAGTGGTCTAAACAAATTTTCCTCAAGTCAGCAAGTTCAGTCTTTATCAAGCAAACACTTTCACCTTTGGGACAATGACACTGCAAAGAAGATTCACACACACTGTTTCACCTTGTTCTTTTGGTTTGAACTGGGCATGTTGGAGTTTAGTCTATAACAGACTGTGAGAGGCGAAGATCGTTCTCAAGGTCTTTATTTGGTGCAAACAGGGAAAAGAGTAGGAACTCCGTTTAATGAAGTTTTATATAGATGTGTCTTGGGTCTGATGTAATGGCCTGACCTCAGCTTTAAGACTTTTTATACCAGTTCACAGATAATGAGAAAGTACACAGTAAAAATATCATGTCCCATATGATAAATATGACACAGAAATATAAGAAATGACAATAGCTTGGTCAATATTCACAATTCCCCCTTTTGATCACATCCACATGTGATCACACTAAAGAAGTGCCAGACACAACCTCACAAAATAGAATGTAAACCCCATCTCAAATAGTAGAAAAAGCTTCAGTTGTTTCATCTGGACTCAGAAAAAATAGACGTTTCGACTCTCATCCAAGAGTCATTGTCAATAACAGAATTTAGGTCGAGAACTCCGATATTAATACTGTTCTGTGGTAAGACCCGCCCATTGGGAGGAGCCTTCCTGAAGTAGAAAGAGTTGTTTGTTTCAACAGAAACTTCCCCCTTGTATCTACCGAGCCTATTCAGAATCTTAATGGGCTATTAGAATCCTCTTTGTCTTTGTGAGACCCTGGCTCAACCACCCTGAGGACCTGATTAGCATTTAAATATCCTGGTCCTGGTCCTCTACCTTTCCAGGGGTTCAGTAACCCATTATAGATACCAGGAAGATAGAATCTTAGCCCTCCATTTCTGTTTAAAGAAGGTCTTTCTTTTTTAACAAAAATAGCTTCCTTGACTCCTCTTTCAAACCATCTTTTCTCCTGCTTAAAACCTTCACCTCACCGTCTTCAAACGAGTGATTAGAGGCTTCAAGATGGAGATGCACGGCACTCTGAGGTCCTGAACTTGTATTTCTTCTGTGCTGATAAAGCCTCTTGTGTAGAGGCTGTTTTGTCTCACCTATGTAACGTTCTTTACAACTTTCTTCACTCCAATGCAATGGAGGGCTAAGATTCAATCTTCCTGGTATCTATAATGGTATACTGAACCCCTGGAAAGGTAGAGGACCAGGACCAGGACATTCAGATGCTAATCAGGTACTCAGGGTGGTTGAGCCAGGGTCTCACAAAGACAAAGAGGATTCTAATAGCCCATTAAGATTCTGAATAGGCTCGGTAGATACAAGGGGGGAGTTTCTGTTGAAACAAACAACTCTTTCTACTTCAGGAAGGCTCCGCCCAATGGGCGGGTCTTACCACAGAACAGTATTAATATCGGAGTTCTCGATCTAAATTCTTTTATTGACAATGACTCTTGGATGAGAGTCGAAACGTCTATTTTTTCAAACTGAGTCCAGATGAAACAACTGAAGCTTTTTCTACTATGGAACACACCTGGACGAATGAGGGATTACACCGACATATTTCCCATCTCAAATGTTAAAAATCTATTTATATCATTGTATACTTCAGCAAATCCATTAAAAAAAACATTTAATTAAAATAACCAATCATGGACATAAAACTGTGAGACAATCCCCAATTAAACACATGGTGGGATGTAGTAATCAGATTAGTCAGATTCAGGATAGAGTAGGAGTCTTGTTTGGCAGAGTAATAGTCAGCAAGTGTCATCAGGGTCAGAAGATGTGCAGGTTGTTTAGTAAGAGCAGATGCAACACAGATTCCAATCACAGTCAATGCACAGGCAATAATAATAATATTGGTGAAAAACAGAAACAGTGCCCGCCCAAGGCCCAAAGATGTGGTATAACCAGGCAGACCACGAGGGGCATGGGTGGTGGTAGATGATTCTGGCTTGACATGGGTTGACTCACATTTGTGTCCCCTCTGGGGACACTTTAGTGCCCAATGTCCAGTCCCAAAGCAGTTTAAGCACTGATTAGGAGCCATATTGAACCTGTTTTGTCCTCTTCCAGCTCCTGCCCCACCTCCTCTTCCCAGAGAGAATGTGTTATGTCCACGTCCTTGATGGTAGATGGCTGAAGCAGGTGTTTTGGCGTTTGCATTGTAGTATGTGGCCAGTGGTGCCACCCGTGGTTGTGCCATAGCGGGTTCTACGTGTGTCATGACCATTTTAATTGCCGTAGCCAGCTGTTGGTCACTGTCTGACACTGGATTCTCTTCTGTTGCCACAGTCATTATCTTGAACTAGACTTATTTTCCTTCTTTTTATCATTCACGTCTTCTTGGAGCTTTTTAAGTTGTAGTTTGAGCACTTCCACATCCATTTTTTCCATATCCTCACTCAGTCCTTTCTTTTCCTTCAGGTATTTGGCAACATGATGTTGGCAATGGGCATCAAACTCTTCTTGTTTTGGAGTAGAGGGCAACGACATCAGTCAAATGATCCTGGACAGAGTTGGGTTGTCCTTTGACCAGAGTCGTACAGAATATGCTGGTGTTGCTGGTTCCTGGTTGTGTGGACTCTCCTGTTGCACCATGGAACTGTGCTTTAGCTCTTTGCTTGTAGGTGAAATAGTCTTCATCACTTTTCATTTCCAGAGCCATCAGAGCCTTGGCGTCTTTGTGGACGGGGAGTGGTACAAGTTCTTGGCTCAGGAAAGTGTAGTTGTATCCATGCTCATCCACCACTGCTGTGAATGCTCCACCACATATTGATTAGGTTTGAGTTTCCCACAATTTTCTTCTGTTGTTCCTCTTTGCATGAGGAGTTTCTCCTGTGCTTTTGAGCTTCCATCAGCGCAGCTTCCATGAATCTGTCCCCCTTTTGTACATGTTTCTTTGCTTCTTGTTTTCGGTGTAGATTTGTTCTGCTCTCTTCATCTGTGTCTTTGTTATTCACTCCAAAAGGGATGTGTTTATCGGCTCTGTTTTTCTGTTTCATTGTGTTTCTTCTGATTGGAGAGACTTGTTTGATGCTCTTTTGGTTTCACCTGAATATTGTCCAGAAATCATCTCTTTTCTGATTAGAATGTCTTTTGCCATTTTATGTAGTTGTAGTTTATGTAGTTTCACTGAAAATAATAGTGTTTCTTCATGTTCTTTCACTGTCCAGATATGAAGTGTTTTGTAATGCAGGACCTTAGATTGATATTCATTAATACAATTCTATTCTTGTTCTGTGGGAGCCACTGCTTCGTTACCTTGAGAAATCAATCTTTTCTCTGCATATTTTTGCATCATTTGTGTAGTTTGCTTTTTGCTTCCTTTGGGTTTTCTTCATTTGCGCAGATTGTGTTTGAGATTTAAAAATGCATTCATTTACATTTTTATTTGAGTTATGATTCATGAGTGCCAAAAAGCAAACGCGCAGACTCAACAATGAGTTGTTTATTCATATTTCTTTAATGTGATATTTTCTTATTTTGCACGGGCTCTGTATTGAATCTTTTTTTTTATTTAAATAAAACAATTCACCTAACAGAGGTTAGTTAATCCTGTCAGTAGAGTGCAGGTAGCAGCTTTTTAAGTTACCTTTAGTTACCCACATGTCCAACCTTTTTAGAGTCCTGCTACCTTTTCAAATCAGTCCAACTGATTATACGTGTATCTACATGTCCAACGTGTTTTCTGAGTCCTCCTCCTCTTTAAGTCAGTCCCACGGTCTCGTCTCATGAGCTCACATTCACTCATTCAGACTTGTGCAATGTGGAAATTTCAGTTTAAGTTTAAAGTTTTGGCAAAACTCATCAATTTAGTATTATCAATGTGCAGATTTTGGTCATAAATACAAGAGGTTTCTGCCTTACTTTTACTTGTCCCGGTCACAAATGTAGGTGAAAACTGAACATGCTCACTGTCCTTGTTCTCTCATTCCCAGCTGAACGTTACTGGACGCTGTGGGTCAGCCGACATCCAGAAGGGAATCGTTTAGAGCACGATTCGACTGCTTCTTTTCCAAGCACGAGGAGAGACCTGCATCCTCCACCAATTCTACTGGAGTTTAGTCTCTAACAGACTGAGAGGTCTTAAGGTCTTAAGGTCTTTATTTGGTGCAAAAGGGAAAAGAGGCAGAACAGCAGCATGTTGTTGGTCTGCAGCTGAGCTCCTCCTCCCACACTTTCACTTCTTATATCCATGTGTCTTGGGTCTGATGTAATGGCCTGACCACAGCTTTAAGACTATTTGTACCAGTTCACAGAGAGTGAGAAAGTACACAGTACAAATATTGTGTCCCATATGATAAATATGACACAGAAATATAAAATAAATGCATGACAAAAGCTTCAACATTCACAGGTGAGGCATCTGCTCCAAGTCATGTTCCAATGTTCATGTCCTCCAGAGACATGTGTCCTGGTTAGCATGGAGACACTTTACCAAGGACACACAAGTGTGGCCTTCACTGCCTACAACTGGGGAATTTACCCACAATGCACCATGCTTTTGAATCAACTTAAGGTTAAAACATACAAACTATACTTTTATTTAAAAAGGATAATACATGAATATGGAATATTGCAGGAAAAATGCATTAGAATCACAACGACAAGACAGAAATCACTAAACAGTTGAAGTATATATATGTATGTATATATGTGACCCCCTGAATGTGCCCATTGCGCCCCCAGGTGTACATTTTGGGTTATTGGTGTGCCTGGGGCTGGCCTGTTCCATTAGCCGTGTTTGTGGCTGGAGCGAGACACTGGCCTTTAGAGCGGAGGCAGGTACACAGGCTTCTGAGAAACACTTTGACTACATGAAGAGCAGAGAGGAAAGGGGCGGGGCTATAGGTAGTTTTGTTCTGTTTGATTGGCTCTTGTGTGACACATCAAATCCATGGAGCAGAATGAAATCATCCTCTGATAGAGTAGAGTCACCACACGCACATCTGCATTAAACAACCATTAAATAAGTATAGAACTCCTATATCTGGTTCCCGGACCAGACCAACATCACATGATCTCTGTGGGTGGAGTCTGCATGTTCTCCCCGTGTTACCGAGGGTTCTCTGGCTCCTCCCACCGTCCAATCACAATCATGTGTGAGGAGAGAGGGGTGAGTCTAGTGAATGAATGTGAGAGTGAAC
This sequence comes from Eucyclogobius newberryi, assembly GCF_026437365.1. Lineage (NCBI taxonomy): Eukaryota > Metazoa > Chordata > Actinopteri > Gobiiformes > Gobiidae > Eucyclogobius > Eucyclogobius newberryi. Next base: position 1,653,500 of record NW_027315768.1, on the reverse strand, counting down.
TGGCTGTAATGTTCCTGTGTGTTCCTGCGACGAGTTGGCCACTGTCCAGGGTGCTCCCCGCCTAAGGCCCAAAGTCACTGGTCCTATATCTCAAATAAATATAATAATTTAATAAAACTGAGATCACATTAGATGAAATACAACAGAACGTTTGAGCCATCACACTGCTGATGTCAGCGATATCATCAAAAATAGCAACTATTTGGTATAAAAATAATGGTGCTATTCTTTACTGTAACAGATTTAAAAATGGTGTTTTGAGATGCCTGACTTTGTGGGTGCTCCTCACCATCTCTGTGGTCCCAAAGCAGCGTGGAGGCGGTTTGGGTCGTGGGGCAGAGTTGGTGGGATTGTTGAAGGTGGTGGAAGCAGAGCTCTGTTTCTCACAGTCTGGACCATCACGTGTCCTGCTCTCTGGGACATCAGCGTCCTCTGGGCTCTCTGTCTTAGGACCAGCAACACTGTCAAACAAGAGCACAAATGGATGCACCATGGCAGAGCAGTTAGCACTCCTCCCAATAAGGACATTGTGTGTTTGATTCCCGAGCCAGACCAACATCACATCTCTCTGGGTGGAGTCTGGGCGGAGTCTGGGTGTAAATGTGTTCTCTCCTGGCACACGTGCATGTAATATTGTACATGTCTGTCAGGACGAGCGCCCCCTGTCCAGGTGCACTAAGACTTCTAATGTAGGGATGCAGAGCTAAACCCAGGTTCAGGTTCAGGTCCAGATTCTAATCCAGAGGTTCAGGTTCAGACCTAATGAGTCCGGACCTGAACCAGGCCATATTTGCATCATGTTATAACAGCGTAACACAAGACACTTGGCTCAATTAAGTTAAGACACTTGAACAAGGACGACTATCAAACACAAGGCTTAACTGCAGTGAAATAAACTCAACTTGTCTGATTTATTCACTGTTTTTAACAGAAGTTACAACTTACACATCACAAGCTACGAGCTACGAGTTAGCAGCTAAACTATAGCGTAACAGTTGACACACATTCATGTGTTTCACTTGAGGAACAAGATCCTGTTGAGTGTTGTTGACAGGGTCAGTCTGGGTCAAAGGTCAAAGCAGCTGTTTCATCTGATACAATGTTTCGTCTTTAGACACATTTCACTCTTTAATAGTCGGATCAAACCTTCAAACACAAAACACCAGTGTCAATAATGAAGTCAGTGTAAAATAACAGAGTTACAAAAACTATCATAAAAGTCAACTAGAATCACTATAAAGCATCAACTTATAGAACTATAGCAGTATTAAAAGTAGAATATGAAAATATTTTACACAACACATCAAAATAATACATCATATTAGCAGCATTAAACACCAGACCATATTTAACAACTGTAGAATACAAATACTATTACAAAATATAAGCTCCAATCAATGAATGCAGCAATTAAACAATATTACTTTGACTTTACTTAATGCCAAATACATCACACCACAACAAGTCATTTCATTCATATTTACACCCAGACCACGCTGACCCCGCCCCTTTAACACGCGGCCACGCCCCTTTAACACGCGGCCACGCCCCTTTAACACACGGCCACGCCCCTTTAACATGCGGCCCCAGTTTAAAACAGTTTTAAAAAAGCCAGCGATCTTACCAGCGCTCCTCTCTCACACGTACGAGGCGCTCCTCTCACACGTACGAGGCGCTCCTCTCTCACACGTACGAGGCGCTCCTCTCACACGTACGAGGCGCTCCTCTCTCACACGTACGAGGCGCTCCTCTCTCACACGTACGAGGCGCTCCTGTCTCACACGTACGAGGCGCTCCTCTCTCACACGTACGAGGCGCTCCTCTCTCACACGTACGAGGCGCTCCTGTCTCACACGTACGAGGCGCTCCTCTCACACGTACGAGGCGCTCCTGTCTCACACGTACGAGGCGCTCCTGTCTCACACGTACGAGGCGCTCCTGTCTCACACGTACGAGGCGCTCCTCTCTCACACGTACGAGGCGCTCCTGTCTCACACGTACGAGGCGCTCCTCTCTCACACGTACGAGGCGCTCCTCTCTCACACGTACGAGGCGCTCCTGTCTCACACGTACGAGGCGCTCCTGTCTCACACGTACGAGGCGCTCCTGTCTCACACGTACGAGGCGCTCCTCTCTCACACGTACGAGGCGCTCCTCTCTCACACGTACGAGGCGCTCCTGTCTCTCACGTACGAGGCGCTCCTGTCTCTCACGTACGAGGCGCTCCTGTCTCACACGTACGAGGCGCTCCTGTCTCACACGTACGAGGCGCTCCTGTCTCTCACGTACGAGGCGCTCCTGTCTCTCACGTACGAGGCGCTCCTGTCTCACACGTACGAGGCGCTCCTCTCTCACACGTACGAGGCGCTCCTGTCTCACACGTACGAGGCGCTCCTGTCTCACACGTACGAGGCGCTCCTGTCTCACACGTACGAGGCGCTCCCGTCTCTCACACGTACGAGGCGCTCCCGTCTCTCACACGTACGAGGCGCTCCCGTCTCTCACACGTACGAGGCGCTCCTGTCTCACACGTACGAGGCGCTCCCGTCTCTCACACGTACGAGGCGCTCCCGTGTCTCTCACGTACGAGGCGCTCCCGTCTCTCACACGTACGAGGCGCTCCCGTGTCTCACACGTACGAGGCGCTCCCGTCTCTCACACGTACGAGGCGCTCCTGTCTCACACGTACGAGGCGCTCCTCTCTCACACGTACGAGGCGCTCCTCTCTCACACGTACGAGGCGCTCCTGTCTCACACGTACGAGGCGCTCCTGTCTCACACGTACGAGGCGCTCCTCTCTCACACGTACGAGGCGCTCCTCTCTCACACGTACGAGGCGCTCCTCTCTCACACGTACGAGGCGCTCCTGTCTTACACGTACGAGGCGCTCCTCTCTCACACGTACGAGGCGCTCCTGTCTCACACGTACGAGGCGCTCCTCTCTCACACGTACGAGGCGCTCCTGTCTCACACGTACGAGGCGCTCCTGTCTCACACGTACGAGGCGCTCCTGTCTCACACGTACGAGGCGCTCCTGTCTCACACGTACGAGGCGCTCCTGTCTCACACGTACGAGGCGCTCCTGTCTCACACGTACGAGGCGCTCCTGTCTCACACGTACGAGGCGCTCCTGTCTCACACGTACGAGGCGCTCCTGTCTCACACGTACGAGGCGCTCCTGTCTCACACGTACGAGGCGCTCCTGTCTCACACGTACGAGGCGCTCCTGTCTCACACGTACGAGGCGCTCCTGTCTCACACGTACGAGGCGCTCCTGTCTCACACGTACGAGGCGCTCCTGTCTCACACGTACGAGGCGCTCCCGTCTCTCACACGTACGAGGCGCTCCCGTCTCTCACGTACGAGGCGCTCCCGTCTCTCACACGTACGAGGCGCTCCTGTCTCACACGTACGAGGCGCTCCCGTCTCTCACACGTACGAGGCGCTCCTGTCTCACACGTACGAGGCGCTCCCGTCTCTCACACGTACGAGGGCTCCTGTCTCACACGTACGAGGCGCTCCCGTCTCTCACACGTACGAGGCGCTCCTCTCTCACACGTACGAGGCGCTCCCGTCTCTCACACGTACGAGGCGCTCCTGTCTCACACGTACGAGGCGCTCCCGTCTCTCACACGTACGAGGCGCTCCCGTCTCTCACACGTACGAGGCGCTCCCGTCTCTCACACGTACGAGGCGCTCCCGTCTCTCACACGTACGAGGCGCTCCCGTCTCACACGTACGAGGCGCTCCCGTCTCTCACACGTACGAGGCGCTCCCGTCTCTCACACGTACGAGGCGCTCCCGTCTCACACGTACGAGGCGCTCCCGTGTCTCACACGTACGAGGCGCTCCCGTCTCTCACACGTACGAGGCGCTCCCGTCTCTCACACGTACGAGGCGCTCCTGTCTCACACGTACGAGGCGCTCCCGTCTCACACGTACGAGGCGCTCCCGTCTCTCACACGTACGAGGCGCTCCCGTCTCACACGTACGAGGCGCTCCCGTCTCTCACACGTACGAGGCGCTCCCGTCTCTCACACGTACGAGGCGCTCCCACTCTCACACGTACGAGGCGCTCCTGTCTCTCACACGTACGAGGCGCTCCTGTCTCTCACACGTACGAGGCGCTCCCGTCTCTCACACGTACGAGGCGCTCCCGTCTCTCACACGTACGAGGCGCTCCCGTCTCTCACACGTACGAGGCGCTCCCGTCTCTCACACGTACGAGGCGCTCCTGTCTCACACGTACGAGGCGCTCCTGTCTCACACGTACGAGGCGCTCCCGTCTCTCACACATACGAGGCGCTCCTGTCTCTCACACGTACGAGGCGCTCCTGTCTCACACGTACGAGGCGCTCCTGTCTCACACGTACGAGGCGCTCCTGTCTCACACGTACGAGGCGCTCCCGTCTCTCACACGTACGAGGCGCTCCTGTCTCACACGTACGAGGCGCTCCCGTCTCTCACACGTACGAGGCGCTCCCGTCTCTCACACGTACGAGGCGCTCCTGTCTCACACGTACGAGGCGCTCCTGTCTCACACGTACGAGGCGCTCCTGTCTCACACGTACGAGGCGCTCCCGTCTCACACGTACGAGGCGCTCCTGTCTCACACGTACGAGGCGCTCCCGTCTCTCACACGTACGAGGCGCTCCTGTCTCACACGTACGAGGCGCTCCCGTCTCTCACACGTACGAGGCGCTCCCGTCTCTCACACGTACGAGGCGCTCCCGTCTCTCACACGTACGAGGCGCTTCGGGGCAGAGGCGTGCGTCTCTATATAGGGTCCGTGTGCTCTATTGACAGCGGCGCATGGCAGTGTTTACGTCTTTTCCAGCGTGAATTTCGCGATCTATGGAATGTTTACGATGGTCTAGTTTTTAGAACAGAAAGGATATAGTTTGTGAGTGCTAAATGTTGTACGAGTCCAGAACCGAATTACGAGGGTTTCGGGTTTTTTTGGACTTGGACCGAAATGATTTTACAAGTCTGGTCCGTGGTAGCGGTCCACATCCCTATAGACATGTAAGTATTTTTGACTTATTCTTACTGAGCAGGTGCAATGTATTGTTGTCACTTACCCGCACAAGCACTTTATTGGGGTGATGCATTAATGTTATGGCCATATGTTTCTGTGTTGAAATTGTGCAGAGCAGCTGTATGTTGTCAGGGACAACCTAACCCATCCATCCATCTTCTGCCGCTTTATCCGGGGCCAGGTCGCGGGGGCAGCAGTCTGAGCAGGGACTCCCAGACTTCCTCCTCCCCAGACACTTCCTCTAACTCCTCCGGGGGGATCCCGAGGCGTTCCCAGGCCAGCCGAGAGACAGTCTCTCCAGCGTGTCCTGGGTCTTCCCCGGGGCCTCTTCCCGGTGGGACATGCCTGAAACACCTCCCGAGGGAGGCGCCCAGGAGGCATCCGGAACAGATGCCCGAGCCACCTCAGCTGGAGGAGCAGCGGCTCTACTCCGAGCTCCCCCCGTGTGGCCGAGCTCCTCACCTTATCTCTAAGGGAGCGCCCAGCCACACGGCGGAGGAAACTCATTTAGACCGCTTGTATCCGCGATCTTGTTCTTTCGGTCACTACCCAAAGCTCATGACCATAGGTGAGGTCAGAACGTAGACCGACCGGTAAATCTAGAGCTTTGCCTTTCGGCTCAGCTCCCTCTTTACCACAACGGTCCGATGCAGCGACTGCATCACTGCAGCCGCTGCACCGATCCGCCTGTCGATCTCACGCTCCATCCTTCCCTCACTCGTGAACAAGACCCTGAGATACTTGAACTCCTCCACTTGGGGCAAGGACACCCCACCCACCTGGAGAGGGCAAGCCACCTTTTTCCGGTCGAGAACCATGGCCTCGGATTTGGAGGTGCTGATTCTCATCCCAGCCGCTGCACACTCGGCTGCAAACCGTCCCAGTGCATGTTGCAGGTCCGGGTTTGATGGAGCCATCAGGACAACATCGTCTGCAAACAGCAGAGATGAGATCCTGTGGTCCCCAAACCGGACACCCTCCGACCCCTGACTGCGCCTAGAAATTCTATCCATAAAAATTATGAACAGAACCGGTGACACAGGGCAGCCCTGGCGGAGTCCAACATGCACTGGGAACAGGTCTGACTTACTGCCGGCAATGAACACAGCTCCTGCTCCTGTCAGACAGGGACCGGACAGCCCTGACCAAAGGGCCCCGGACCCCGTACTCCCGGAGCACCCCCCCAAAGGACACCCCGAGGGACACGGTTGAAAGCCTTCTCCAGATCCACAAAGCACATGTGGACTGGTTGGGCAAACTCCCATGAGCCCTCGAGCACCCGATGGAGGGTATAGAGCTGGTCCAGTGTTCCACGACCGGGACCAAAACCACTCTGCTCCTCCTGAATCCGAGGTTTGACTATCGGTCGGATTCTCCTCTCCAGTACCTTGGAATAGACCTTATGGGAGGCTGTAGTTGGAACACACCCTCCGGCCCCCCTTCTTAAACAGAGGGACCACCACCCCGGTCTGCCAGTCCAGAGGCACGGTCCCCGAACGCCACGCGATGTTGCAGAGACCTGTCAACCAAGACAGTCCTACAACATCCAGATACTTTAGGTACTCAGGGCGGATCTCATCCACCCACAGAGCCCTGCCACCGAGGAGTTTGCGAACAACCTCAGTGACTTCAGCTTGGGTGATGGATGAGCCAGCCGCCGAGTCCCCGGTCTCTACTTCCTCTTCGGAAGACGTGACTGAGGGATTAAGGAGATCCTCAAAGTATTCCTTCCACCGTCCGACGACATCCCCAGTCGAGGTCAGCAGGCCTCCACCCGCACCGTAAACGGTGTTGGTGAGGCACTGCTTCCCCCTCCTGAGGCGCCGGACGGTTTGCCAGAATTTCTTTGGTGCCGACCGATAGTCCTCCTCCATGGCCTCCCCGAACTCCTCCCAGGCCCGGGTTTTTGCCTCTGCGACAGCACGAGCCGCGGCTCGCTTGGCCTGCCGATACCCGTCGATGACCTCCGGAGTCCTACAAGCCAGAGTGGCCTGATAGGCCTCCTTCTTACTTCCTTACTTCCGGTGTCCACCACCGGGTTCGGGTGTTGCCGCCACGACAGGCACCGGAGACCTTGCGACCACAACTCCGAGCAGCCGCATCAAAAATGGAGGCGGAGAACATGGTCCACTCGGACTCAATGAGCCCAGCCTCCCCCGGGACATGGGAGAAGCTCTCCCGGAGGTGCGAGTTGAAGACCCTCCTGACAGAGGGCTCCACTAGACGTTCCCAACAGACCCTCACAATGCGCTTGGGTCTGCCAAGTCTGTCCGGCTTCCTCCTCCGCCAGAGGATCCAACTCACCACCAGGTGGTGATCGGTTGACAACTCTGCCCCTCTCTTCACCCGAGTGTCCAAGACAATATAGGGTTAGGGCAACCTAACCCTATATTGTTTTAATTTTTACTGTCAAAAGCTAAAAGCTTTTTTTTGCAGTCATAGTTCAATAATGAGACCAGGGTCCAGCAACTATTGAAGGCACAATAATTCATGACCTTTATTTAACAAGGAAAGTTCCACTGAAATGTAGCAGCTCTTTATGAGGGGAGTCCAGGCCCCAGAGGGGAAGAGCCTATTGTGCATGTCCTACTGTGCATGTTCTATTGTGCATGTTCTATTGTGCATGTTCTATTGTGCGCATGTTCTATTGTGCGCATGTTTTATTGTGTGCATGTTTTATTGTGTGCATGTTTTATTGTGTGCATGTTTTATTTTGTGCATGTTTTATTTTGTGCATGTTTTATTGTGTGCATGTTCTATTGTGCATGTTCTATTGTGCATGTTCTATTGTGCATGTTCTATTGTGCATGTTCTATTGTGCATTTTCTATTGTGCATGTTCTATTGTGCATGTTCTATTGTGCATGTTCTATTGTACATGTTCTATTGTACATGTTCTATTGTACATGTTCTATTGTACATGTTCTATTGTGCATGTTCTATTGTACATGTTCTATTGTACATGTTCTATTGTGCATGTTCTATTGTACATGTTCTATTGTGCATGCGTTTAGTGGGAAACCAGAGCACCCAGGGAGAACTTCATGGGGGAAATCACAGGGAGAACATGCAAACCCCACGCCACCCGAGAATAGACCTCCTAGAATGGAGGTTTCGCTTTCATCTCCCACAAGGATCTAACTGTAACTCCCCTCCCACTACCAGAGCTGACATTTGAATGTCTTCATTTCAAATGTGAACTATATAAGAAACAATATCAATACTCCTCATTTATCGCCCTCCAAAACCACACCCTGGTTTTATTAATGAACTGCAGGATCTTCTTACATCACTCTGTGCCACAGCCCACAACACACTTATACTGGCAGACTTGAGTCTGCGTGTAGACTTGAGTCTGCGCGTAGACTTCAGTCTGCACGTAGACTTCAGTCTGCACGTAGACTTCAGTCTGCACGTAGACTTCAGTCTGCACGTAGACTTCAGTCTGCGTGTAGACTTCAGTCTGCACGTAGACTTCAGTCTGCACGTAGACTTCAGTCTGCACGTAGACTTCAGTCTGCACGTAGACTTCAGTCTGCACGTAGACTTCAGTCTGCACGTAGACTTCAGTCTGCACGTAGACTTCAGTCTGCACGTAGACTTCAGTCTGCACGTAGACTTCAGTCTGCGTGTAGACTTCATGAAGTCTGCGTGTAGACTTCATGAAGTCTGCATGTAGACTTCATGAAGTCTGCATGTGGACTTCAGTCTGCGTGTAGACTTCAGTCTGTGTGTAGACTTCATGAAGTCTGCATGTGGACTTCAGTCTGCGTGTAGACTTCAGTCTGTGTGTAGACTTCATGAAGTCTGCATGTGGACTTCATGAAGTCTGCATGTGGACTTCAGTCTGCGTGTAGACTTCAGTCTGTGTGTAGACTTCATGAAGTCTGCATGTGGACTTCATGAAGTCTGCATGTGGACTTCAGTCTGCATGTGGACTTCAGTCTGCATGTGGACTTCAGTCTGCATGTGGACTTCAGTCTGCGTGTAGACTTCAGTCTGCGTGTAGACTTCAGTCTGCGTGTAGACTTCAGTCTGCGTGTAGACTTCAGTCTGCGTGTAGACTTCAGTCTGCGTGTAGACTTCAGTCTGCGTGTAGACTTCAGTCTGCGTGTAGACTTCAGTCTGCGTGTAGACTTCAGTCTGCGTGTAGACTTCAGTCTGCGTGTAGACTTCAGTCTGCGTGTAGACTTCAGTCTGCGTGTAGACTTCAGTCTGCGTGTAGACTTCAGTCTGCGTGTAGACTTCAGTCTGCGTGTAGACTTCAGTCTGCGTGTAGACTTCAGTCTGCGTGTAGACTTCAGTCTGCGTGTAGACTTCAGTCTGCGTGTAGACTTCAGTCTGCGTGTAGACTTCAGTCTGCGTGTAGACTTCAGTCTGCGTGTAGACTTCAGTCTGCATGTGGACTTCAGTCTGCATGTAGACTTCAGTCTGCGTGTAGACTTCAGTCTGCATGTGGACTTCATGAAGTCTGCATGTGGACTTCAGTCTGCATGTAGACTTCAGTCTGCGTGTAGACTTCATGAAGTCTGCATGTGGACTTCAGTCTGCATGTGGACTTCAGTCTGCATGTGGACTTCATGAAGTCTGCATGTGGACTTCAGTCTGCATGTAGACTTCAGTCTGCATGTAGACTTCAGTCTGCGTGTAGACTTTAGTCTGCATGTGGACTTCATGAAGTCTGCATGTGGACTTCAGTCTGCATGTAGACTTCAGTCTGCGTGTAGACTTCATGAAGTCTGCATGTGGACTTCAGTCTGCATGTGGACTTCATGAAGTCTGCATGTGGACTTCAGTCTGCGTGTAGACTTCAGTCTGCGTGTAGACTTCAGTCTGCGTGTAGACTTCAGTCTGCGTGTAGACTTCAGTCTGCGTGTAGACTTCAGTCTGCGTGTAGACTTCAGTCTGCGTGTAGACTTCAGTCTGCGTGTAGACTTCAGTCTGCGTGTAGACTTCAGTCTGCGTGTAGACTTCAGTCTGCGTGTAGACTTCAGTCTGCGTGTAGACTTCAGTCTGCGTGTAGACTTCAGTCTGCGTGTAGACTTCAGTCTGCGTGTAGACTTCAGTCTGCGTGTAGACTTCAGTCTGCGTGTAGACTTCAGTCTGCGTGTAGACTTCAGTCTGCGTGTAGACTTCAGTCTGCGTGTAGACTTCAGTCTGCGTGTAGACTTCAGTCTGCGTGTAGACTTCAGTCTGCGTGTAGACTTCAGTCTGCGTGTAGACTTCAGTCTGCGTGTAGACTTCAGTCTGCGTGTGGACTTCAGTCTGCGTGTAGACTTCAGTCTGCGTGTAGACTTCAGTCTGCGTGTAGACTTCAGTCTGCGTGTAGACTTCAGTCTGCGTGTAGACTTCATGAAGTCTGCGTGTAGACTTCATGAAGTCTGCATGTGGACTTCAGTCTGCGTGTAGACTTCAGTCTGCGTGTAGACTTCAGTCTGCGTGTAGACTTCAGTCTGCGTGTAGACTTCAGTCTGCGTGTAGACTTCAGTCTGCGTGTAGACTTCATGAAGTCTGCATGTGGACTCCCCCACAAACCGCCATGCTGGAGCTCCTTGAACTCCTGGACTGTTTGCATCTCACACAACACGTCACAGTACCCACGCACACTAAAGGTCACACACTGGATCTGGTTATTACTGACAGTGCTTCCATCACCAACCTGCAAGTAAATGACTTAGGCATGTCAGACCATAAATACATCTTCATGGAGCTGCCTTTAGCAGCCCCATACAATAAAATAAAACGCCAAATCCATTGTAGAAACATAAAAGCAATGGACAGTGAACTTTTCAACCAGGATCTACAAGGCATCTCATTAGTCACACAGTTCACATCAGTTCATGCACCAATCAAAACAAGAACAGTTACATTTTCAAGTCAGCTCCCTGGTTCACCACAGAGCTCCGCAAGATGGAAACCGCTAGCCGTGCCCTGCAGCGGAAACACACCTCCAGTGGATTACAAGTATTCAAACAGGCCGTGATCATCAAAAATCATACACCAGAGCACGCGCCACAGCTTAGTCCCAATATCTTCACAACAAATCTCAAACAGTACTGGAACCTCTAAGCAGCTGTTCTCAACAATAAACTCTGTTAAAACCTCCCACACACGCACACGCCGACAGCAGTGCAGATCCATGCAATCGGTTTATGGACTTCTTCACAAATAAGGTGGCATCAAACCTTCAGCCCTTCTGCTCCAGCCCCATCTTCCTCTGACATCACTCAACTCCACTTAAGAGTTCTCTGTCTTCTCAGGCGTCACTCACAGAAGTGGATCCTCTCCCCACAGCACTGTTCAAATGTCACATCACACTGTGGTCAGGTTCCTCCAGTCCTCAGAACTGCAGTCATTACACTGTGGTCAGGTTCCTCCAGTCCTCAGAACTGCAGTCATTACACTGTGGTCAGGTTCCTCCAGCCCTCAGAACTGCAGTCATTACACTGTGGTCAGGTTCCTCCAGCCCTCAGAACTGCAGTCATTACACTGTGGTCAGGTTCCTCCAGCCCTCAGAACTGCAGTCATTACACTGTGGTCAGGTTCCTCCAGCCCTCAGAACTGCAGTCATTACACTGTGGTCAGGTTCCTCCAGTCCTCAGAACTGCAGTCATTACACTGTGGTCAGGTTCCTCCAGTCCTCAGAACTGCAGTCATTACACTGTGGTCAGGTTCCTCCAGTCCTCAGAACTGCAGTCATTACACTGTGGTCAGGTTCCTCCAGTCCTCAGAACTGCAGTCATTACACTGTGGTCAGGTTCCTCCAGCCCTCAGAACTGCAGTCATTACACTGTGGTCAGGTTCCTCCAGTCCTCAGAACTGCAGTCATTACACTGTGGTCAGGTTCCTCCAGTCCTCAGAACTGCAGTCATTACACTGTGGTCAGGTTCCTCCAGTCCTCAGAACTGCAGTCATTACACTGTGGTCAGGTTCCTCCAGCCCTCAGAACTGCAGTCATTACACTGTGGTCAGGTTCCTCCAGTCCTCAGAACTGCAGTCATTACACTGTGGTCAGGTTCCTCTACACTGTGGTCAGGTTCCTCCAGCCCTCAGAACTGCAGTCATTACACTGTGGTCAGGTTCCTCCAGCCCTCAGAACTGCAGTCATTACACTGTGGTCAGGTTCCTCCAGTCCTCAGAACTGCAGTCATTACACTGTGGTCAGGTTCCTCTACACTGTGGTCAGGTTCCTCCAGCCCTCAGAACTGCAGTCATTACACTGTGGTCAGGTTCCTCCAGCCCTCAGAACTGCAGTCATTACACTGTGGTCAGGTTCCTCCAGCCCTCAGAACTGCAGTCATTACACTGTGGTCAGGTTCCTCCAGCCCTCAGAACTGCAGTCATTACACTGTGGTCAGGTTCCTCCAGCCCTCAGAACTGCAGTCATTACACTGTGGTCAGGTTCCTCCAGCCCTCAGAACTGCAGTCATTACACTGTGGTCAGGTTCCTCCAGCCCTCAGAACTGCAGTCATTACACTGTGGTCAGGTTCCTCCAGCCCTCAGAACTGCAGTCATTACACTGTGGTCAGGTTCCGATCAGCTCACAGTCACAGCCCTGGCCCGCGTCATGAACGACCTGCTGATGACTGTGGACCAGGGCTCACATCACTCCTCATATTATTGGACTTATCTGCTCATTACTCTCAATATTTCCATTGAGCATCATATTCTGGCTCACACCAGCCACGCTCTGATTTGAGCTGAAACAAAGTCATTTTTTCAGACAACATTAATTTTCATGTTTTCAATCTTTAATTATGGGATAAGAGACCACTTAAGGTTCTTCTCTAGGATTGTTGCTAGGACCACACCTAAATATTTGAGGGATTCCGTTTGCCATTTATATGGGTAAGTCTTTGTAGAGGAGAGGGGGATGCATCGACATAAACTTTAAACAGAAGAAAGGATACATTGAAAAACAAAAAGGTTCATGACAAAAACATGCATTAAACCCAAAACCTACTTGTGTAGAAGAGTTTAAAAAGGGGAGGGAGGACATTCCTAATGAGGGGCCCAAATCCTGCCCCAGCCTGCTCCTTGTACCAATCCCCTCAAGAGAACTGGCTCCTCCCCAAACCGCGACGCTCCTCTGCCATCTTCAGTATTTATACAGTTTTCCACAGACCTTATCTCCCACATGCAAATAGACACTGGGTGTCTCAAAAGTATAAGGCACATGTGTATATAAATACCATCTTCAATCTGGTGACATGGCGTTACTGACAGCAGAAATGTGAGCATGGGGTGGGGCACCCCGATTCAACCAATTGTAATGCGACATAAGGGAGCTGAAAGCGGGGGGAAGAAACGGAGCTCACATCAATGAAGCTGAAAAGCGCATTAGACACAATATGGATGATCTGCAGCCACTGAGGGCCGAGATGGTGATGCTGCAGATATGAAAACATCCTGGATTTAGACTCCAGATCACTCGGAACAATCTCAGACTAGTGGGGGTTCGTGAGGTAGAGGAGGGAGTCACACTGAACGTTTCCTGGAGGTGGTGATCCCAGAGATCATTTGGGCTCGGGAGTTGTGGTCTTGGACGTGTCAAACTCAAGAAGCACTGGACGAATAAATATGTTTTGTAAATGAATGAAGAATATAGGACTGATTGACATCTGTACTCTCTATGCACCAGTATAGTCATTTTTCTATTCTACACAATCTATTCCAGAATAGAAGTCTAGAGAAGTCTGGTCCTTTTTTTTTCATTTAATCTTTATTTTTATTAGATTTTAAGGAAAAACAAGGCCCCAGAGTGGAGGAACCTATTATACACAATTTAGTGTTCGGGGAAACCGGAGTCCAAACCAGGACCTGCCGTTTGCCACTTTAAATTATTAACACTGTCCATTTGATTTCACTGCGGGTGCTGCGGGGTCCCGGGCCGTTTTACTGCACCTTTAACAGCTAAGCCACTCACTCAGACACAGGTCTTCTTTCTCGGAGCGCCAGGCCGTGGCTCACCAGAGAGTCTGCGATGCATACAAACTGGCCCATGGTGTTGGAGCAGGACAGAGTGACCGCCAGGGGGCGCTCCTCACTCACCTCCTGTAAAGACATTACAGATATACATAAGACATTGTCTGGACAACATACGTAACATTTTGGAGGAATTTTGGTCTGTTTTACTACGCTGTGCTGTCTATTCACTAGCAAGAACCACGCCACAAAAATGGAATATGAAAGAATATGAAAGAAGAGCGACGATGGATCGACGATGGATCGACGATGGAGCGACGATGGAGCGACGATGGAGCGACGATGGATCGACGATGGAGCGACGATGGAGCGACGATGGAGCGACGATGGAGCGACGATGGATCGACGATGGAGCGACGATGGAGCGACGATGGATCGACGATGGATCGACGATGGAGCGACGATGGAGCGACGATGGAGCGACGATGGAGAGACGATGGCGCGACGATGGAGCGACGATGGAGCGACGATGGATCGACGATGGAGCGACGATGGAGCGACGGATCGACGATGGAGCGACGATGGAGCGACGATGGAGCGACGATGGAGCGACGATGGAGCGACGATGGAGCGACGATGGAGCGACGATGGATCGACGATGGAGCGACGATGGAGCGACGATGGATCGACGATGGAGCGACGATGGAGCGACGATGGATCGACGATGGAGCGACGATGGAGCGACGATGGATCGACGATGGAGCGACGACGGATCGACGATGGAGCGACGACGGATCGACGATGGAACGACGATGGAGCGACGATGGAGCGACGATGGAGCGACGATGGAGCGACGATGGAGCGACGATGGAGCGACGATGGATCGAAGATGGAGCGACGGTGGAGCGATGGTGGAGCGATGGTGGAGCGACGATGGATTGATGACAGTTGGCTGGGTAGAGACTCAGGATGGGGGCTCTGTCTCGAGTAATTGAAACAGCAGATTCAGAACCCCTAAAGAGGATTAAAAATGAGCAAAGATGATCTGGATCTCAATATAAAGCCTGGCTGAAAATGATGTGAACTGAGTGGCACAAGAGAAGAGGAGCTGGATAGTCAAGGACTCTCTGAAGAGAAGCTGGATGGAATCTAAAAGCAGTCTGTCCATTACTGGAGACGAGGATTAATACTGGTGGATTGAAGAAGAGTTTTGAAAGAGTTTTAGGCAATGAATTTGGAAGATACGGAGAGCAGGCGAGTGCAAAAGACTTGGCGGTGCCGTAATACGGTCACAAGTCGACCGGTTGGTGTTAAAGACGATGCTTTTGTGGGTCGTCGATGGAAGTACATGGGTATGAATAAGAGTGAGAGTGAGTGACGGGGTTGAGCTTTGGACGAGCAATTGTTAGAACTGGATCATGTGGTGGAGTGGAGAGAAAGGTTGAGGAGAGCGGAATACTTGCATGGATGTAGGAGCTGACGAACTGCAGATAGTGATGAAGTCACTATGAGCGATGGAAGAGGGAAATTTATTGAGCCGAATGAGATTGAGAATGAGTGGAATGAAAGATAGATGAGAGGGTCGTCTGGTTTAAGATGGCTCCTGAAAGAAAGAAGAGGAATTGAGGCGATCGTCGAAGTTCAGATTTTGGGACAGTGAATCGTGAGTAGGATTTGGTGGATTATGGTGACTTGAGTATAAGCGATGCAGGTGACGGATTGATAGAGGGGAGTAGACCAGACTCTAGAGTATTATGAGGTGCGGCATAATAGAACATCTCTTACTGATCTTCTAAAGAGAAGCTGTCGAATGAGTGCCTTCTGACTGATCGAACCCCCAAAGAATGTCTGGAACGATAGTGGGGTATAATTCGAACAGACGTGGAGGACCCGTTAGAGGTGTGGATCGGAGCGAGCGTGGTTGCCGCGGTGGATCGGCGTAAGCCTGGCCGTGACGACTGAAGACACTTAAAGTTCAGACTGGGAACAGGTCAGAATCTGAAAGAAAACAGCTCATGATTCTTGTTCAAGTGAACGCTCTGGCTGACTGTCTCTCTGTCGAGAGCAGAGACAAAAAGAGATGCTGGGATTGGCCTGTATAAACAGGGCTGCTGGGTAATTAGAGGTGTGGTTAAAGAGTGGAGGCGTGGTTACTGGAGGAGTAGCAGGTTGAGGCGTGGTCCAGCTCCTGAACCTCAGTTAACAATTAACATCTCCTACTATCTGCCTTTCAACAAATTCGTCTTGTTTTTAGTTTTTTTTTCATAAAATGTGAGAACACTAAACAAAAACAAAAAGGGAGAACATGGTGAAGGTGAAAATGTCTATTAAGTCCAAATGTGATTTTTTTCATTTCCCGTATGTCAATTATAATATCAGTCCAGTCCTTGATCGTCAGTTCACTTTGACGATCTCTGAACACAATGAATCATATATAAAATGAACCGAACAAAGTTGTAATAATTTTGTAATCAATAGTTTGGACACTGAGAAGGCTTTTGATTGTTAGACTGCCTTATTCATTTAAAGCGCTAAACCAATTTTAAATAGACGACTTCATTATAAAATGTATTGGGGCTCTTTACAATGGTCCAGCATCAAGAATTAAAATCAATGGTCATCTGACAGATCCACTGATTCTGGAAAGAGGGATGAGACAGGGCTGTGCCTGGTCTCCCCCTATATCACTCCCTGGTGGCGCAAACGCAAACCATTCCTTTAAATTGATCCCTTAACTAGTACATATTAACCCCAACACGTTTTTATATTGCTTGAATGTGTGTACTATCAGTAAATAATGTCTATTTTCAATATGCCGTTAATGTTAAAGGAAGCTACTTGCAACTCTTCCAATGCCATTGGGTTGATCGTTTTGATTTTACTCTGATCAATTTACCAATTCTACAACTATCGAACACAACACACAAATTATAGGAACATGAAAAAAAATGATAAAATCAAACACAAAAAGGTTAGTGCAGGGACTCCCACAAGTCTTAGATCGTTTCTGCAGGACCTGGACTCATTCTTCATAGTCTTGTTCTCCCTCAGTTCCATTGTATCGGCTTCTACTCTGTCCAGCTGGGTACAGTTCTGACCTCGACTTCTCAACTCTCGATTACGCATGTCCCACTGCATGTGACGCAACATAATGGCCATCTCTTGTGAAGTCATGTCCACTGACCCTTCACTGGGGATGGGGTTTCGGCTGTGAGCCGGGGGCCGGTCTCTCTGGAGCCATGATGTTCATGTTAGCAATGTTAGCCTTGTTAGCTTGTGAGACTGTTTTCCACCGAAGCTGTGGTCCATTAGCTTTTGACCTTCCCTGTTTTTTCTGTGTTTACTCATTATGTGGGTGATAGAGAGGCTGACTGTTGGAGAAACTGTGGCACCAGGAGGAAAACCACTATCCCGTGTTCTTGGAGTGTCCTGCTGCTCACAAATATTGGACTGAGATCAATAAAATGTTAGGACTGTTTTTGAAATCATCATCTCATTCAATTTCAGAACTATGTATTTAGGCCTCAAAACTCAAGCCATGGACACAAATGGGTATCATGGGAGAATACTCCTGGTGGCAAGAAAAAAGGCCTTTAAGAAAATGGATGACAGGATCCACACCCACACACAAGGACTGCACTGACATTGTAACAAAAAATAATATTCAGACTTAATTTGGGAAGTCATATTCAGACTAAATTTACCGCACTGGATTATAAATCCAGCAATGGTCTATTTTGGATCATTTTTCATATATAAGACGCACAGGATTACAAGGCACATTAAGTGAAACAAAACAGACGGATAAGTCAGTCGTTCAACTCATTCAGCTCAACATTGTTCACACGTTAATGAGTATTCACAATAACTCCCAGCCCAGTTATGACACGTACAATACAACACAATACACTCACTTTTTCAGATCATTTCTCGTCCACAAATCTCTCAAATTCTCGGCGACGTCTCCCAGTCTTTGTGAATGTGTGTTCTTCTGTCATCCACTGCTCCCACGCAGCTCGCAGTTTCACTTTGAACGCCCTGTTGATGCCAATATCTTGCGGCTGGAGTTCATTAGTTAATCCACCGAGAATGATGGCAAGCATCAAATTAGTTTGCTTCACTTGGTATTTGACAGCATCGGGGAGATGGGCGTGCATAGTGTCTCTTGATAGGAGCCATTTGGGGTACTCATTTTGGGGTCCTTATCACTCCATGATGCTGCTGACTATGGCAGCCGTAATGTTGTAGTTTACATTTTGACCACACAAAACCACTTCGAGGTCAGTAAGCACAACCAGAATGAATCCATAAATATGACTCACTGGATTATAAGGCGCCCTGTCGTTTTTGGAGTAAATTAAAGCCTTTTAAGTGCGGAAAAAATGGTACTAGACTTGGGACAAGGTGGGACCTTTTTTGTTAAAGTTTGGTTCGTCATGCTTTTTTTCTTGGTTGATGATTGTTCTGTGCTGCTCGTGTTCTTATGTGTGTTATTTGCTCTCTGGTTGTTTTCTGTGTTCTTTATATTCTCAAATCAAAATAAATATATTTTTTTAAAAGCGCTTTATAAAGTGTGCATGTTTGATTGTATGTGTGCTCAGTATGTGGGATGTTGAGTAGAACACACCTTTGCAGCGAGTATGGCAGAAGCTCCGCTCAGGTGGAGTGAGATGAAGTCACAGGCAGTAGCGGTCCATGTGGAGCGGCCTCCAGCCGGTCTGACCAACACATTTGGAGTGAAGACACATTAGTTTCACATTGGATTACAATATTAAGTATCATATTAGTGTGTCACAAGTAAAATCATTTGGATTAGGGCTAACTAACGATTGTTTTAATAGTTCACCAGTCAGCAAATATTTTTTATATTGACTAGTGATTCCTCTTCATCGTCAGCACCACCAACTCCTCCAAAAATAAATTGCTGTTCCGACATATTGGTAGAACTAAACGAGCGCTTATCCAACGTAGATGCCAGACTTTCCGTAAAGAACTCTAAAACCTGAAACCATTCTGAAATACAGTCAACAAGTCGATTCACTCACAAAAGAACAAATCATTATAAAGCTCCATGGACAACATCGTTTAAGACAGAAACTTTCCAACTCCACCCGACCCAGACACATCATCGTCAAATTTGAACATTTCAAACTAAAAGAACGGGTTCAGGGACAAGGCAGGCAGCTCAAAGGGACTCATTAAGGACTCAACGAGCAATTTCTATTAGAGATCATCCACATACGGAAGATGCTCTTTTCCATCTGCAAAACAATGATTAATCAAGGTAAAAAAGCAGTAATTACAGTAGATAAACTATATATTCTATATATACTACATGTCCCGGGGGAGGTTGGGGACATTGAGTCCGAGTGGACCATGTTCTCCGCCTCCATTGTTGATGCGGCTGCTCGGAGCTGTGGTCGCAAGGTCTCCGGTGCCTGTCGTGGCGGCAACACCCGAACCCGGTGGTGGACACCGGAAGTAAGGGATGTCGTCAGGCTGAAGAAGGAGGCCTATCAGGCCACTCTGGCTTGTAGGTCTCCGGAGGTCATCGACAGGTATCGGCAGGCCAAGCGGGCGCAGCTCGTGCTGTCGCAGAGGCAAAAACCCGGGCCTGGGAGGAGTTCGGGGAGGCCATGGAGGACTATCGGTCGGCCCCAAAGAAATTCTGGCAAACCGTCCGGCGCCTCAGGAGGGGGAAGCAGTGTCTCACCAACACCGTTTATTGTGCAGGTGGAGACCTGCTGACCTCAGCTGGGGATGTCGTCGGACGGTGGAAGAAATACTTTGAGGACCTCCTTGATCCCACGTCTTCCGAAGAGGAAGTAGAGATCGGGGACTCAGAGGCTGACTCGTCCATCACCCAAGCTGAAGTCACTGAGGTTGTTAAACTCTTCAGTGGCTCCAGGGGTGGATGAGATCCTGAGGACCTAAAGTCTCTGGATGTTGTAGGACTGTCTTAGCTGACACGTCTCTGCAACAGGGCGTGGCGGTCGGGGACAGTGTCTCTGGGCTGGCAGACCGGGGTGGTGGTCCCTCTGTTCAAGAAGGGGGACCAGAGGGTGTGTTCCAACTACAGAGGGATCACACTCCTCAGCCTCCCATAAGGTCTATTCCAGGTCCTGGAGGAGAATCTGACCAATAGTGGAACCTGGGATTCAGGAGGAGCAGGTTTAGGTCCTGGTGGTGCAACACATGTACACCCGCGCGCACATATACACCCGAGGAAAACCAAATTAAGTTTTCCACTCATTCTCTGGGATGCAGCAGAGGCACTTTTGAGGGGCAGGGTTATTGCCGTCGCCTCGGCCCAAAAAAAACAATTTACAGAACATATTAAAGCGGTTGGAAGCTAAACTTTTTAATCCTTCTACAAAAAACTTTTCACCAAAATATCAGCACACAAGGAGAAAACAATCTTTTTTGGAGACTCTTGTATCTGGTCCAAAAGGAGGATATCTGTGTTTTCTGTTCTGTAGTATTCTGACATTGGGGACTCTTGATTTACACCAGGACATGCTATAGAGATCTTCCAACTTCTGGAAGAGAGGGCCTCACATGGCGTCACCATGGATACCATCTGGGTGAGGGCATGGAGGTCAAAGGGCAGTCTAAGGGCTGTTTGTTTGTGTGGGATGACTATAAGATCTGCTGTTAAGCTTTGTTCACGGTTCTTCGATTCGACCGAGCTGAAGTTCCCAGGCAATGACGATTGTCTGTTTGTATTGATGCTGCCTCCTGTGAATAAATATCCTTAGAAAACACAGAGCAAGTGTCAGCGAGTCTTCTTCCTCTTCTACTGAACCACCTCGGTGAAACCTTTGGACACTACACTCTCAATTTACCAGCACCCAAAAATGAGATGCTGAAATAACTACTGAAATTCAAAGTGCAATCAAAAGATTAAAGAACAATAAATCTCCGGGGAGTGGCGGGTTCACCTCAGAGTGTTATAAAGCTCTAGAGACACACCTCAGAGTGTATAAAGCTCTAAAGACACACCTCAGAGTGTTATAAAGCTCTAGAGACACACCTCAGAGTGTATAAAGCTCTAAAGACACACCTCAGAGTGTTATAAAGCTCTAGAGACACACCTCAGAGTGTATAAAGCTCTAAAGACACACCTCAGAGTGTTATAAAGCTCTAGAGACACACCTCAGAGTGTATAAAGCTCTAAAGACACACCTCAGAGTGTATAAAGCTCTAAAGACACACCTCAGAGTGTTATAAAGCTCTAGAGACACACCTCAGAGTGTATAAAGCTCTAAAGACACACCTCAGAGTGTATAAAGCTCTAAAGACACACCTCAGAGTGTATAAAGCTCTAAAGACACACCTCAGAGCGTATAAAGCTCTAAAGACACACCTCAGAGCGGTATAAAGCTCTAGAGACACACCTCAGAGTGTATAAAGCTCTAAAGACACACCTCAGAGCGGTATAAAGCTCTAAAGACACACCTCAGAGTGTTATAAAGCTCTAAAGACACACCTCAGAGTGTATAAAGCTCTAAAGACACACCTCAGAGTGTATAAAGCTCTAAAGACACACCTCAGAGCGGTATAAAGCTCTAGAGACACACCTCAGAGCGTATAAAGCTCTAAAGACACACCTCAGAGCGTATAAAGCTC
The DNA here is from genome assembly GCF_026437365.1 of Eucyclogobius newberryi. NCBI lineage: Eukaryota > Metazoa > Chordata > Actinopteri > Gobiiformes > Gobiidae > Eucyclogobius > Eucyclogobius newberryi. The sequence goes on along the minus strand of NW_027315768.1, from coordinate 1,631,908 downwards.
TAAAGACACACCTCAGAGCGGTATAAAGCTCTAGAGACACACCTCAGAGTGTATAAAGCTCTAGAGACACACCTCCGAGTGTATAAAGCTCTAAAGACACACCTCAGAGTGTATAAAGCTCTAAAGACACACCTCCGAGTGTATAAAGCTCTAAAGACACACCTCAGAGTGTTATAAAGCTCTAAAGACACACCTCAGAGTGTATAAAGCTCTAAAGACACACCTCAGAGTGTTATAAAGCTCTAAAGACACACCTCAGAGTGGTATAAAGCTCTAAAGACACACCTCAGAGTGTATAAAGCTCTAAAGACATACCTCAGAGTTTATGAAGCTCTAAAGACACACCTCAGAGTTTATGAAGCTCTAAAGACACACCTCAGAGTTTATGAAGCTCTAAAGACACACCTCAGAGTGTATAAAGCTCTAAAGACACACCTCAGAGTGTATAAAGCTCTAAAGACACACCTCAGAGTGGTATAAAGCTCTAAAGACACACCTCAGAGTGTTATAAAGCTCTAAAGACACACCTCAGAGTGTGTAAAGCTCTAAAGACACACCTCAGAGTGTATAAAGCTCTAAAGACACACCTCAGAGTGGTATAAAGCTCTAAAGACACACCTCAGAGTGTATAAAGCTCTAAAGACACACCTCAGAGTGTTATAAAGCTCTAAAGACACACCTCAGAGTGTATAAAGCTCTAAAGACACACCCCAGAGTGTATAAAGCTCTAAAGACACACCTCAGAGTTTATGAAGCTCTAAAGACACACCTCAGAGTGTATAAAGCTCTAAAGACACACCCCAGAGTGTATAAAGCTCTAAAGACACACCTCAGAGTTTATGAAGCTCTAAAGACACACCTCAGAGTGTGTAAAGCTCTAAAGACACACCTCAGAGTGTATAAAGCTCTAAAGACACACCTCAGTGTATAAAGCTCTAAAGACACACCTCAGAGTGTATAAAGCTCTAAAGACACACCTCAGAGTGTGTAAAGCTCTAAAGACACACCTCAGAGTGTATAAAGCTCTAAAGACACACCTCAGAGTGTATAAAGCTCTAAAGACACACCTCAGAGTGTATAAAGCTCTAAAGACACACCTCAGAGTTTATGAAGCTCTAAAGACACACTTCCTTTCCTTTTGGACACTTTTAGCTGGTCACTTAATAAAACTCCTCCCCTCCTAGTGTGAAAGAGGACATCATGTCCCTGAGACCAAAAGAAGGGAAGGAGCGACTGGACTGTGCCTCATAGAGACTATTTCTATTCTGAATGTGACTATCGTTTATTCCAAAATAATGGAACAAATCCTCCCAAACTGAATCCACAAAGATCAGACAGGATTCATGACAAACGACAAACACAAGACGACATAAGACCATCTTTACACACAATGAGACACACACAAACACACAACTAAACAAAGATGTAATAATGAGTTTGGACGCTGAGAAGACTTGATTCTGTAGCTGGACTAACAAGTGCTAACCAAATATAAAATGGATGATTTGAAAAAATTGGGGCTCTTTACGATGGCCCAACATCAAGAATTAAAGTTAATGGTCATGTGACCGATCCACTGACTCTGGAAGGAGGGGTGCGTCAGGGCTGTGCCTGGTCTCTCCTCCTGTTTGCTTTGTATTTAGAACCATTGGCCCAATTTATTAGACAATTAAAAACAATTCACAGTGTTACAATTAATGAGACGGAACATTAAACTGCCTGATGCAGATGATGTTATTGTATTTGACCAAACCAGACATTTCCATCCTCTATGTGATGAATTTTGAAGTTTTTTCTCTTACTGGCGCCCCCCTAAAAAGACCTCCCCATTTAAATGGCAAGTGGAATCTCTAAGATATTTAGGTGAAGTACTCCAGAACTATCAACTATTCTGGAGACAAATTATACCCCTCATTTTATTACTATAAAAAAGATCTTGAAAAATGGAACCATATCCCATACAGAGGGTTGAAAAGATAAAAATGAATCAGTCTGAGAAATAGATTTTCAAAGTTAGGGGCCCCCCAGCAATTTCAGGGGCCCACAAGCGCGCAGCATCGCGGCGTCATAAGAACAAGATAAATGTGTTTTAAACCTGGGTATTATCATGTAAAACAATTGAAAGTACTTTAATCTTGTATTTGATATGAAGAGCACAAATACTGCATCATATAAACCAGAGATCATGATCTTTAAAACTGTTTAATTTAATATAATCATGTTTCTTATAAAATAAATACTGTTTACAGCATTTGACACAAGGAGATCTTGTGGAATATATAAAATCACAGCCTGACACATGAACGCAACACGAACGCAGCGCGCAGCTCGCACCGTTCGGCCAATGAGAAGCGAGAAGACGTGCGAAGTGGGCATGTCTGTCAACACGAAACTTAAGCGATGAAAATGCCCCGAATATGGCCAAATTACTAGTTAAATCTCATTTTTTTTCGAGGAGGGGCACGGCGGGCCCCCTCCTATTTCAAACCACAGGCCCGCCGGAGATTCAACTGCTTGCGGGCCCCGGGCCCCTGTCTATTTCGCAGCCTGTGAATGTTTTGCCCAAACTGCAGCAAACTGTCAAGTCCCGGATCTGAACCCACAACGCCGCCGCCCGCTCCACATGGCAATGCCATCCACTCGACCACGAGTGACACACGGGTACTATTTTCAAAATGTGATTATTTTATTGCTCAACCAGTCCGGTTATTTGTAACAGCTCTAATTGTCACTGTAGTTAAGAATGGTGAGTAAAGAGTTAACTTTATAGTAATGGATCCTGGAAGACATGTATACGATTGTGTTTACATTTATGTGGGTTGTTTTTCACAAAGATATTTAATTAATCTAATCATTTAATCTTGATCATCAAAATGCATTCTAGGTGCTCAGACTCCTAGGTTGTTTTTTTTTATATACTTGGCATGTTTGGCGGGCCAGATTATAAAGACAAGCGGGCCGTATGTGGGCCGCGGGCCGTAGTTTGCCATGGTTCACCTGATGTTGCAGAGAGTACACTCCAGGGCCAGAGATCCAACCAGTTCAGGCGGCAGGGGCAGGAGGCCGCTCATGTGCAGCTTTACTTTGTTGCCATGGTCACAGCGGATGACCTATTGGTGGAGAAAAAGGCAAAAGTAAGGCCCTCGAAAACACTGTTCAAAGCTGCTCCACAACAAATGCCTAAATCATGTGCAACTGGATCCAGACAGAGCTTTAAGAGCCTATACATTACCAGCTCATCTGCCATTGTGTTCACGTCATGAACCATAAGAAACAACTACACAAAGCTGTAATAATGAGTTTGGACGCTGAGAAAGCTTTTGATTCTGTAGCTGGACTTACTTATTTAAAGTGCTGAACAAATTTCAAATAGACAATTTAATTATAACAAAATATTGACCCTCTTCACGATGGTCTAACATCAAGAATTAAAATCATTGGTCATCTCATCTTTTCATGAGTTTTGGAGGGATGTCCAGTTCTTGGTAATGTCACTGAGCCATATTTCCTCCACTTGATGACCGTCTTCACTGTGTTCCATGGTTTATCTAAAGCCTTGGACATTCTTTTGAAGCGGTTTCCTGACTGAAACCTTTCAACAATGAGCTCCCTCTGATGCTTTGGGCCGTGGCTTTGGCCGTAAGATGCGACAGAGAAAATGTCAGGAAAAGCCTACTAGAACAGCTGAACTTTGTGAGGTTAATCAGAGACAGTTTAAATGATGCTGATGTGTATTGACTCTTCTTTAACGAGTTTGAATGTGATTGGTTGATTCTGAACACAACCACATCTCCAGTTATAAGAGAAGTAGCGGCTTGAAGTCTGAAAGTACAGCAGTTTAAGGGTGTGCACACTTAAGCAACTTCATTACAGTATTTGAGTTTTTTATTTTTACTCCCCCCTCAAAGGATTACTTCTTTTTACCAACTGAATCATACAGGTTATAGGTCACATTAAAGGTGGAAAAGGTTCTGAAATATTTGTTTTTACTTATGTTATTTTAACAGATGTGTAGACGTTTTATACCCGCTGTGTAATTGGCCCTCAAAACGCCTGCCATAGACAAAATAAACAGTATATAATAGACAAAATAAACAGTATACTCTTGAGTATACTCTTGAGTATACTCTTGAGTATACTCAAGAGTATACTCTTGGCAGTGGTGAAAAAGGCACAAATTGCACTGACAATCATGGACTGGACCGACATATTGGAAATTTGCTAAAAGGAAAAAATGAGTTCGGACTTGATATGAAAAGGGTCAAATTTGAAAATCTTGGGACTAAATGGAAAGTTTGGATTGGTTTGTGCCTTGATTTTCTTTTTCAGTGGATGTCAGCTGGTTTTGATTTTTGCTTACTGTTCTTTATTTTTTCTCTTTATTCATCATATATATTTTTTTTTTTGGTGACTTGAAAAAATAAAAAACACTAGTTGGACTGGATCGAGGCCGGTTCGCGTTCACACCACAAGCAAACCCCTGCACTGGAGTTCACTTGGACCCGTACCAAGACCCACGTTTGGGGGAGGTCTTGGTAAAGTGAACTCCAGTGCGGTTCTCTAGTCCGGACCAAATCAACTGATCTGCTTTCATACCAGCCCAAACAAACCCTACTTGCTGATAGAGGTGTAGCGAATCCTTAAATGCCACGATACACATGGTCCTCCTGTCTCCATGTGAAACACATGTGAACAGCACCGCAGCCATGTCCCGATGGCCTGCTGAGCGTGAAGTATCTCTGCAGCATCTCCTTGCAGCGTCTCCGCACACACATGCCAGCATTATCATCACTCAAACATGCTCGACACCGTTTTGATGTTGCGTTGAGTCAGAAACAGTTCTGTGCATCAAACTTGGTCTGTGTTTGTGAGAGCAGCACTGAGCAGGAAAGGAGGCAGAGACACAGACGTGTGCACAGAGGGAGAACTGCACTGAGCGCGTGCACGGACAAAGCAGCTGGTCAACAGCGTTTTCAACCAGTAAATCTGGCCAAACATTTCACCAAACTGCAGTAAAGATGCAGAAAGACAGCTCACATGTGCAGCACAGGCTACAAATGGTCTGTGCCGTGGGCCGCACGGTTATCTTGATACCTGGCAGTATCTTTTGGACATGGCGGTGACCAGCCGGAGCGTGGCGGGCCGCCATGCCAAAACCCCTCAGCGAGAACACTGAACAGTTACTCTGTTCTGTTAAAAGAGGGGGGCAGCATGTCGGATTGAAGACAAACTTTCGGGAAATCAAACATTATAAAATCAAATAACGCAGAGTCAGTAAGTACGACTTTAGCGCTTGCACACAGCACCACAACTTCTAGCTCAGATCCAGCACCATGTGGATTACAGTTAAAATTGGGCCATTTAATCCAGGCTGAACCAGCCTAAACTTGCACACAACCTGCACAGCCGCACATTCAAAGAACACGTTACCTTAAAGTGACGTTTATGTTTGGTGTAGAGTTTTAATGGCAGCACCCCTGGCAATCCTTCTCTCTCCCCTTTACACTCCTGTTTCAGACCATTTGTATCTTCTTCTGGGTCAAAGCTCCTGCAGGCGCCATGCCAGGCACTTTTATTTACATGTCTTTGGTGCTAAATGCTTTGTCAGGATAACATTGTGGTGTTGACTGAGCAGAGTGCGCGCACCTGTAGCAGTGGGGGGACCATAGGGGAGGGGACAATGTGCAGACAGAGTGGCCCTGGACCCTGGACATGTAAGATCCATTGTGGATATAATGACCAGCCAGACCAGAACTAGTGTAGTCTTTAAACAACACAAAATGGACTAATGGAAAATTTCCCCAATTTCTTGTAACAGCAGAAATCCATTGTAGCAACGGAGAACTTGAAGCAGTGTACTACACACATGAGCACAGCCCCCATGGTGCAGTGTGTGGAGTGTAGCTGGTGTTTACCTCTGCAATGTCATCGGACAAGACATCAGCACAGAGTTGAGCCCTTTCCCAAACCCCGTTTATGTGAGCGGCACAGTACATGTCCTCCTGCCACAGCACCAGCTCAGGCTCTCTGTGGGCACACGCCTGCTTCAGCAGCTCATACACCCTGAAAGCACAGAGCACCTCATACACAAGCTCACAGTAGTGGAGCTACTGTGAGCTCACAGTAGTGGAGCTCACAGTAGCGGAGCTCACAGTAGCGGAGCTCACAGTAGCGAAGCTCACAGTAGCTCCACTACTGTGAGCTTACAGTAGCTCCACTACTGTGAGCTCACAGTAGCGGAGCTCACAGTAGTGGCGTTGCCAGGCAGACTGACCGTTGAAGCCAGGGGTCGTACTTGATGAGCTGCACGTAGAAGCTGCTGGGGGAGTTGACGTGGCTGACCCGCACTTTGACCTCTTTGAGCAGAGCGGGCAGTTGGAGTTTAGGTTGAAACTCGGAGGGGCCGTCATTGTTGTCACCTGCTGCATTGGCCTCGTCTGACTCCAGAGGGGGGTCCCACATGGTACAGTCCTCACAGTCTAACAAGGATGACCTGGTAGGGCAACAGTGCAGATGCTAAGCACACATTGGGGTGACGGAGGTCATTGCCAATATGCTGAAAGAGGTGCTGGGTCATGGCAAGTGCCTAGAGAATCTCTTTGTTCTCCAGACGTAAAGCCAAGTGTGTGCGGTTAGTTTACCCCAAAACAGAGGGTTAGGGTTAGCAGTGAGAGGGTGAAAGTGTGAATACTGCCCAAGGCCGTGAAAAGCAGAGCTTCATTCTCATCTTGGACTGAACTGGCTGGTGGCTGTCAGGCTTCACTTCAATAAATGAACAGAAACTTCCAAACTGCATTTGCAGGTAAAGGAAACGCCCTCACCCGTCTCGTGAACAGGCAAGCTCCTCCTCCACCAGCTTCTGCCCAATATTGTCCAGAGGTCCATTCAGGCTACTCTCAAACAGCTTCACAGGGACAGGTCCATGTCGAGGTCCTTTGGCTGCAGGGACAGAGAAGATCGAGGACTGAGAAGTGGACAACATGATTACTACAGTGCATTTGGAAGTATTCACAGCGCTTCACTTTGTCCATATTATGTTATATTACAGCCTTATTCCAAAATGGATTAAATTCAGGATTTGCCTAAAAATCCTGAGAAAAACACAAACAAGAAGGTAGTTTGAATTGTCTGCAAATGAACAAATATATATATTAGGCTGAGCAAAATAATATGTCTGTTTGCGGTAACCCGCCCGACCCGGTATAAACTAGCCGACTGAATTTTTATCAGCATTTTGTCAAAATGACGGCAATTTTTTTTCTTCTAATTTTTTGCCGTCTCACCGCCGTGTAGAATAATTTTATCGCACTTGTTTACATCTCAAGGACAAATAACACATTGCACGACACATTTACGTAAACATTTTGGTCCTCCACATGTTTCTGTATTGAACAGACCAGGCAGGAATGAACCTGTATTTTCCTTTTACTTTGTTGATTTGCCTCCGTCTGTCCACTGTTCTCACCGCCCACGTCGTTCTGCATCATGGTGTGGATTTCATATTGAATTTGACATGCGCACTTTCACGCTTTGCATTCTGGGACAGAAACACGCCCAGCAGCGTAATCACAACAAACATGGCGGCGCCCGTGTCCCCCACATGTCCCCCCCACTCGCCTTCACTACCAAAATAAAGGATAACGGCTACAAAAGGTCCATTGAAATATCTTAAAATCAGGAGATTTAGTCTCTTGATCGGGTTGAAGCCTCTGACCCCTGGACTGTTGAAGCCTCTGACCCCTGGACTGTTGAAGCCTGACCCCTGGACTGTTGAAGCCTCTGACCCCTGGACTGTTGAAGCCTGACCCCTGGACTGTTGAAGCCTCTGACCCCTGGACTGTTGAAGCCTGACCCCTGGACTGTTGAAGCCTGACCCCTGGACTGTTGAAGCCTGACCCCTGGACTGTTGAAGCCTCTGACCCCTGGACTGTTGAAGCCTCTGACCCCTGGACTGTTGAAGCCCGACCCCTGGACTGTTGAAGCCTCTGACCCCTGGACTGTTGAAGCCTGACCCCTGGACTGTTGAAGCCTGACCCCTGGACTGTTGAAGCCTGACCCCTGGACTGTTGAAGCCTGACCCCTGGACTGTTGAAGCCTCTGACCCCTGGACTGTTGAAGCCTCTGACCCCTGGACTGTTGAAGCCTCTGACCCCTGGACTGTTGAAGCCTGACCCCTGGACTGTTGAAGCCTCTGACCCCTGGACTGTTGAAGCCTCTGACCCCTGGACTGTTGAAGCCTCTGACCCCTGGACTGTTGAAGCCTCTGACCCCTGGACTGTTGAAGCCTCTGACCCCTGGACTGTTGAAGCCTCTGACCCCTGGACTGTTGAAGCCTCTGACCCCTGGACTGTTGAAGCCTCTGACCCCTGGACTGTTGAAGCCTCTGACCCCTGGACTGTTGAAGCCTCTGACCCCTGGACTGTTGAAGCCTGACCCCTGGACTGTTGAAGCCTGACCCCTGGACTGTTGAAGCCTCTGACCCCTGGACTGTTGAAGCCTGACCCCTGGACTGTTGAAGCCTGACCCCTGGACTGTTGAAGCCTGACCCCTGGACTGTTGAAGCCTCTGACCCCTGGACTGTTGAAGCCTCTGACCCCTGGACTGTTGAAGCCTGACCCTTGGCAGTCACTCAAAAAAATCAAAATTATTTTGATCTTTTTTTACCTTCAATGTAAAAAAAAATAAGAATTTACCGACCGACCCACTTGAAAAATGTTGGGTTGAAATGTTGAACCACAGGATCACATGTTTGAACCACAGGATCACATGTTTGAACCACAGGATCACATGTTTGAACCACAGGATCACATGTTTGAACCACAGGATCACATGTTTGGACCACAGGATCACATGTTTGAACCACAGGATCACATGTTTGAACCACAGGATCACATGTTTGAACCACAGGATCACATGTTTGAACCACAGGATCACATGTTTGAACCACAGGATCACATGTTTGAACCACAGGATCACATGTTTGGACCACAGGATCACATGTTTGAATCACAGGATCACATGTTTGAACCACAGGATCACATGTTTGGACCACAGGATCACACGTTTGGACCACAGGATCACATGTTTGAATCACATGTTTGAATCACAGGATCACACGTTTGAACCACAGGATCACACGTTTGGACCACAGGATCACATGTTTGGACCACAGGATCACATGTTTGGACCACAGGATCACATGTTTGAATCACAGGATCACATGTTTGAATCACAGGATCACATGTTTGAACCACAGGATCACATGTTTGAACCACATGATCACATGTTTGGACCACAGGATCACATGTTTGAATCACAGGATCACATGTTTGAACCACAGGATCACATGTTTGAATCACAGGATCACATGTTTGAACCACAGGATCACATGTTTGGACCACAGGATCACATGTTTGAATCACAGGATCACATGTTTGGACCACAGGATCACATGTTTGAATCACAGGATCACATGTTTGAACCACAGGATCACATGTTTGAACCACAGGATCACATGTTTGAACCACAGGATCACATGTTTGAACCACAGGATCACATGTTTGAACCACAGGATCACATGTTTGAACCACAGGATCACATGTTTGAACCACAGGATCACATGTTTGAACCACAGGATCACATGTTTGAACCACAGGATCACATGTTTGGAGGGAATTCTGTTGGAAAAGTGTGTCTGGTTTCTTTCTAAGCCTATGTCAAAGTGCCCATTAGTCACAGGGAAATTCCAATTGCTGGAGAAAGTGTGGCAGCAGGAGGCAGACCATTGTCATGTGTTTTGGGACTGTCCAGTTTTAGATTTACTGGAATAAGACCAGTAACGCTCTGCAGGTCATATTTGACACATCCCACTGGATTTCAGAACTCTGTATTTGGGCCTAAAAAAAAAAAAAATGACAAATTGCACCGACACTCAGGGACTGGACAGACATCACATTGGACATTCGCAAAATGGGAAAAAATTACATTCGGGCTCGATTTGAAAGGGGACAAATTTGAAGGACTGTAGATTGAATTGAGCGTTTGGTTTGATTTGTTTATGCCCCAATTTTCCTGTATTTATTCAGTTGGATGTCTAAGGATTTAGATTTGTGTCTCTTTGGACTGGTTCTGTTTTGTTGTGTTTCAAAAAGAAAGTATAAAAAAGAAAATGTGATTTTAAGGGCAAATGCCAGCACCAGGGCGTGGCAGTACAACACGACAGTCCACACCAGAGCTGGAAAACTGCTTCTATAAGAGGCTTTACATTTCTATCATATTAAACGGTACGTCTAAAAAAGGCGGTCATAATTCACACAGGTCCAAATGATAAATGCCAGGTTTTCTCAACAAGACGTTTTTACTTGTTTTAACATGTTTGTTTAACAAGTGGCAGGAAAGAGGAGAGCGTTCTGTGTCTGTCTTCATCAGGGGACAGAGGGACAAGGCAGAGCGGATACAGAGTAACATATTTATAGTCTCATAAATGATGGAACAAATTAGAACTTCTTTACGGACATCCAGACCGCGCGGGGTGAAAACCTGATGTAATCCCATTTCAAGAAATAGTAACAGTGTTTTCTTCTGTGGAAAAAATCACAACTAAAGCTCGTCCGGCGCATTTCTCTGTCCATAACAAAACACTGGTTTGATTTCCAAGATAGTGTTTGTACTTTCCACAGTTGTCATGACAACAGCATGTGCAGTGAACAGCATAAGCACACAATGAAGTATGTCATGCTCAGGACCATTACAAATGGACAATATTCAGGCGAGAGATGTATTTTGTATGTTTGGGCTTCTAATCTAATGATGCATCACACTCGCATGTGGAACATCCTCTTTTAAGAAGCAATGACATTTGGGTCCAGGGGCACACGCCCTCATTTACTTTCAAGCGCTTTACAAGACAGACAGACAGACAGACACACACCAGGGGCGAGTCAGGTTAAGTGCCTTGCAATTGCACCGGCAACCTGCGGGCCAGTGGATCTGACCACTCTACCTGAGCGGGCGTCGAACCGACCGACCGATCACAAGACGAGCACTCTACCACTGAGCTAACACTGAGCTACTGCCGTCCAAGTAAAATGGACATAATCATAATAATGTTTTTTTTAATGAAACATTCTGAGCTGTCGCCTAAATCATTCAAACAAACAAACAAACTCCTGACTTCACATGACTACATTAAAGCAGTAATATTGTAATGTATTGAAAAGCTGGGTTTTATTCACACAAAGCCCTGGTGAAGTGCACATCAAAACATGAAAAGAATTGAGAGCCCTGCACTTTATAGCGGCTCGTCGTGAACGTGGATTTGAGTGTTGGGACAGGGCATTAGACGTGTAGCGTGAGTCATCTGTATTTGTGAAACACACACAATATATATATATAAAAATATAAAATACCTGTAGCCAATATTGTCACCAGTTTCTGGTTGGCCAGGCTGATAAAGCGCGAAGAGCACGCTTCACTCCAGTTCTTTCCATCCAGAGGAACAACGTCAGACAGACAGCAGTGGAGCGCCTAGAGAACCAGAAAGCTCCATTAACAATGTAAATGATGAAGTGTGTTCACATTTTGCTTTAAAAAGGTCCATATCATGCAAAATGGACTGTTCAGAGCGTCTAAGCTTCTTACAGAGCTATAGGTGCCTCATATATGAGCCCAAAGTTGTTTTTGATTGATTCCTGCAGTTTTTAGCGAGAGAACAGTCTCTCCTCCTCGGATGAGCAGACAAACGGGGCCTACCTACGGGGACATGTCACACCTACGGGGGCGCGTCACACCTACGGGGACATGTCACACCTACGGGGGCGCGTCACACCTACGGGGACATGTCACACCTACGGGGGCGCGTCACACCTACGGGGACATGTCACACCTACGGGGGCGCGTCACACCTACGGGGACATGTCACACCTACGGGGGCGCGTCACACCTACGGGGACATGTCACACCTACGGGGGCGCGTCACACCTACGGGGACATGTCACACCTACGGGGGCGCGTCACACCTACGGGGACATGTCACACCTACGGGGGCGCGTCACACCTACGGGGACATGTCACACCTACGGGGGCGCGTCACACCTACGGGGACATGTCACACCTACGGGGACGAGTCACACCTACGGGGGCGCGTCACACCTACGGGGGCGCGTCACACGTACAGGGACAAGTCACACGTACAGGGACAAGTCACACGTACAGGGACGAGTCACACGTACAGGGACGCGTCACACGTACAGGGACGCGTCACACGTACAGGGACGAGTCACACGTACAGGGACGCGTCACACGTACAGGGACGAGTCACACGTACAGGGACAAGTCACACGTACAGGGACGAGTCACACGTACAGGGACGAGTCACACGTACAGGGACGAGTCACACGTACAGGGACGCGTCACACGTACAGGGACGAGTCACACGTACAGGGACGAGTCACACGTACAGGGACAAGTCACACGTACAGGGACAAGTCACACGTACAGGGACGAGTCACACGTACAGGGACGCGTCACACGTACAGGGACGAGTCACACGTACAGGGACGCGTCACACGTACAGGGACAAGTCACACGTACAGGGACAAGTCACACGTACAGGGACAAGTCACACGTACAGGGACAAGTCACACGTACAGGGACAAGTCACACGTACAGGGACAAGTCACACGTACAGGGACAAGTCACACGTACAGGGACGCGTCACACGTACAGGGACGAGTCACACGTACAGGGACGAGTCACACGTACAGGGACGAGTCACACGTACAGGGACGAGTCACACGTACAGGGACAAGTCACACGTACAGGGACGAGTCACACGTACAGGAACGCGTCACACGTACAGGGACGAGTCACACGTACAGGGACGAGTCACACGTACAGGGACGAGTCACACGTACAGGGACGAGTCACACGTACAGGTTTTGTTTGCCCATGAAACTTCACTAAAGGGCGCAGACAAAAAACTAAGTATTCCAGGGGTCAGCGGAGGCAGGTGGGGAGAGGACGTGGGGAGAGCCACCGCGGTGAGAGGACGCGAGGAGAGGACACGAGGAGAGGACGCGAGGAGAGGACGCGAGGAGAGGACGCGAGGAGAGGACGCGAGGAGAGGACGCGAGACTATGTCACAGGCTGTGCGGGGCACACACGCTCTCACTGAGACTACGTCACAGGGTGGGCGGGGCACACACGCTCTCACTGAGACTACGTCACAAGGTGGGCGGGGCACACACGCTCTCACTGAGACTACATCACGGGGTGGGCGGGGCACACACGCTCTCACTGAGACTACATCACGGGGTGGGCGGGGCATACACGCTCTCACTGAGACTACATCACGGGGTGGGCGGGGCACACACGCTCTGAGACTACGTCACGGGTGGGCGAGGGTGGGGGTGAATCTCTAACTAAGCTGTCTGCATTTCCGGGTTTGTGGGCGGGTCCAAGATATGGGTGATATTTCATAACTATTATGTTCTGGGTGTTGTACTTATGTTAGTTACGCAACACTTATGATCAAATAAACCCTTAGACTACGGAATGGGAAAAATAGCATAATATGGGATCTTTAACCATAAGGTGGAGTCCTACATTTGAAGGCAGCAGATGACAAAGGTACAGTAGTCTCTCTCAACATAAGGAGATTTGGTGGTGTATTTACCATGGCCGGGAGGGTGAAAAACTCATCCTTGATCTTCCTCAGGTCGGTCACTGGCAGGATCTTCTTCCTACCAAGGTCCACATACACCACCTCTACTCTTCTGCCTCCTGGTTGACCTGGACACAGAAACAAGTAGTGCTGGAATCACTGTATCTCACATACAATACGACACGCGATAAGATATCGCGATACTGCGATTATCGATATATCGTCTATAACTCGCGACATACATGTTTAAAAGAAATACTTATTTTTGTAAATTTATCTCAATTTATTTTTTGTTTAAACACAATGACAAACAACTTGTATCCTATTTCTTACAAAGGCTCCATGAGAGACTGTCATGCTGGCCCTTTAAGGGGCGGAGCCTAGATCACTGGTGAGCAGAGCAGTGTGCGAGGGAGAGGAGAGTTTGGTGCGTTGGAGTTTGCCATTTAAGTTTACAGTTTAAATGAGCAGTTGGTTTGCCTCCCCAGCAGTGTGTGTGTGACAGAAGAGGCACGTTTATTTGTAGAGCACATTTCATACACAAGGAAAAGAGGAAAAATGCATTCAAAACACAAAGAAATGACACATAGCATTCCAGACACTCTTTCCCATGTTTATTTGACGTGTCCATCCTGGAGACACCTGTCACCATGGCAATATCATTTTTAAAAACGATGATTTCAGTCTTGTTTGAGTTCAGCTGGAGAAAGTCGTTTTGCCTCCACACACTGACTCTGGCACCAGCGGGAGGCTGCCCTCTGGCACCAGCAGGAGGCTGCCCTCTGGCACCAGCAGGAGGCTGCCCTCTGGCACCAGCAGGAGGCTGCCCTCTGGCACCAGCGGGAGGCTGCCCTCTGGCACCAGCGGGAGGCTGCCCTCTGGCACCAGCGGGAGGCTGCCCTCTGGCACCAGCGGGAGGCTGCCCTCTGGCACCAGCGGGAGGCTGCCCTCTGGCACCAGCAGGAGGCTGCCCTCTGGCACCAGCAGGAGGCTGCCCTCTGGCACCAGCAGGAGGCTGCCCTCTGGCACCAGCGGGAGGCCCTCTGGCACCAGCAGGAGGCCCTCTGGAACCAGCAGGAGGCCCTCTGGAACCAGCAGGAGGCCCTCTGGCACCAGCAGGTGGCTGCCCTCTGGCACCAGCAGGAGGCCCTCTGGCACCAGCAGGAGGCCCTCTGGCACCAGCAGGAGGCCCTCTGGCACCAGCAGCTGGCTGCCCTCTGGCACCAGCGGGAGGCCCTCCGGTCTATGGGAGATACCAGGTGAAAGGCGAGGGGGGATGGGTGGTGGGGCTTTTGTTGGTGTAGTCGGCTTGTGCGGGGAAGAGATAAGTAATGACATAACCCTTGATCTTGCTATATTGGGCTTGAGTGGAGCCATCTTAAGTCCTGATTTGATCAGACTTTCAAGATGGCTGTGAAGGCCCCTGGGTGAAGGTGGAGATGAGAAGGAGAGTGAGGAATTTGTAGTGGGAGTAGATGTTGTAGGGGAATCCAGGGCTTGTCTGAAGGCAGGGGCGATGACAGGGGCGATGACAGGGATGTTGTTGGGCCTGTCACGGATGGGTCCGAGGCCTTTGAAGATTGTTGTGGTGCTGTTGCTGATGAGTCCTTTGGTGGAGGCTGAGGTTGTGGTGCTGTTGATGTTGAAACATTGGCTCTGGCTGATGGAGCAGGAATTCTTCTCTCATTCCTCTCTTCTCTAACTCTCTGCTCAGGACCCTGTCCAGGCCCAGTCCAATGCCTCAGAGCGTGGAGCAGGTTCTGTGTCAGCACCCTCACTCCTCCTCTGCACCCTCACCCCTCCTCTGCACCCTCACTCCACCTCTGCACCCTCACTCCACCTCTGCACCCTCACTCCACCTCTGCACCCTCACTCCACCTCTGCACCCTCACTCCACCTCTGCACCCTCACTCCACCTCTGCACCCTCACTCCTCCTCTGCACCCTCACTCCACCTCTGCACCCTCACTCCTCCTCTGCACCCTCACTCCTCCTCTGCACCCCCACTCCTCCTCTGCACCCTCCCTCCACATCTGCACCCTCACTCCACATCTGCACCCTCCCTCCACATCTGCACCCTCCCTACACCTCTACACCCTCACTCCTCCTCTGCACCCTCACTCCTCCTCTGCACCCTCACTCCTCCTCTGCACCCTCCCTCCACATCTGCACCCTCACTCCATATCTGCACCCTCCCTCCATATCTGCACCCTCCCTCCATATCTGCACCCTCCCTCCATATCTGCACCCTCACTCCATATCTGCACCCTCCCTCCATATCTGCACCCTCACTCCTCCTCTGCACCCTCACTCCTCCTCTGCACCCCCACTCCTCCTCTGCACCCCCACTCCACCTCTGCACCCTCCCTCCACATCTGCACCCTCACTCCATATCTGCACCCTCCCTCCATATCTGCACCCTCACTCCATATCTGCACCCTCCCTCCATATCTGCACCCTCACTCCACATCTGCACCCTCCCTACACCTCTACACCCTCACTCCTCCTCTGCACCCTCACTCCTCCTCTGCACCCCCACTCCTCCTCTGCACCCCCACTCCACCTCTGCACCCTCCCTCCACATCTGCACCCTCACTCCATATCTGCACCCTCCCTCCATATCTGCACCCTCACTCCACATCTGCACCCTCACTCCATATCTGCACCCTCCCTCCATATCTGCACCCTCACTCCACATCTGCACCCTCACTCCATATCTGCACCCTCCCTCCATATCTGCACCCTCACTCCATATCTGCACCCTCCCTCCACCTCTACACCCTCACTCCTCCTCTAGGTGCACACTCTTTGGACAGCCATGTGTTCAGCTGAAGCAGCCGAATAAACTGTCGATGATTAGAACAGGTCGATTTATGAATGTTTTGATTTCCATTTCATCAGCACAAAACATTAGGAATGACTGACGTGATCTCACTCACTGTGGCACTTGGAAAACTGTGTGTTAACAAGGGTCTAGTGTTTGTTGTAAATATAATGTTTGATTTTTTCATAATTTAGTTAATCACTCCGGTTTAGTTATTAGTTTATTCTTAGTGCTAGTCTTTATATTTCTATTTACTATTTAGTAACCTGATCTCCAGCGATAGTTCAGCCAATCACATCGTCTCACTTTCAACCAATCACAGTTTAGCACCTGACGGGACTTCTGCGTGTTTTAGCAAAGTCAGTGTTGTTTTCCCCTCGTCTGGCACCGTCGCCTCCATCTGCCCCTCGCTCCTCGTGTGCTCTTCTTGTGGCTCCCCGCTCCTCGTGTGCTCTTCTTGTGGCTCCCCGCTCCTCGTGTGCTCTTCTTGTGGCCCCTCGCTCCTCGTGAGCTCTTCTTGTGGCTCCTCGTGTGCTCTTCTTGTGGCCCCTCGCTCCTCGTGTGCTCTTCTTGTGGCCCCTTGTGTGCTCTTCTTGTGGCTCCCCGCTCCTCGTGTGCTCTTCTTGTGGCCCCTCGCTCCTCGTGTGCTCTTCTTGTGGCTCCTCGTGTGCTCTTCTTGTGGCCCCTCGCTCCTCATGTGCTCTTCTTGTGGCTCTCCGCTCCTCGTGTGCTCTTCTTGTGGCTCCCCGCTCCTCGTGTGCTCTTCTTGTGGCTCCCCGCTCCTCGTGTGCTCTTCTTGTGGCCCCTCGCTCCTCGTGTGCTCTTCTTGTGGCTCCCCGCTCCTCGTGTGCTCTTCTTGTGGCCCCTCGCTCCTCGTGTGCTCTTCTTGTGGCTCCCCGCTCCTCGTGTGCTCTTCTTGTGGCTCCCCGCTCCTCGTGTGCTCTTCTTGTGGCTCCCCGCTCCTCGTGTGCTCTTCTTGTGGCTCCCCGCTCCTCGTGTGCTCTTCTTGTGGCCCCTCGCTCCTCGTATGCTCTTCTTGTGGCTCCCCGCTCCTCGTGTGCTCTTCTTGTGGCTCCCCGCTCCTCGTGTGCTCTTCTTGTGGCCCCTCGCTCCTCGTGAGCTCTTCTTGTGGCTCCTCGTGTGCTCTTCTTGTGGCCCCTCGCTCCTCGTGTGCTCTTCTTGTGGCTCTCTGCTCCTCGTGTGCTCTTCTTGTGGCCCCTCGCTCCTCGTGTGCTCTTCTTGTGGCTCCTCGTGTGCTCTTCTTGTGGCCCCTCGCTCCTCGTGTGCTCTTCTTGTGGCCCCTCGCTCCTCGTGTGCTCTTCTTGTGGCTCCTCGTGTGCTCTTCTTGTGGCCCCTCGCTCCTCGTGTGCTCTTCTTGTGGCTCCTCGTGTGCTCTTCTTGTGGCCCCTCGCTCCTCGTGTGCTCTTCTTGTGGCTCCCCGCTCCTCGTGTGCTCTTCTTGTGGCCCCTCGCTCCTCGTGAGCTCTTCTTGTGGCTCCTCGTGTGCTCTTCTTGTGGCTCCCCGCTCCTCGTGTGCTCTTCTTGTGGCTCCCCGCTCCTCGTGTGCTCTTCTTGTGGCTCTCTGCTCTCCTCGTGTGCTCTTCTTGTGGCCCCTCGCTCCTCGTGTGCTCTTCTTGTGGCCCCTCGTGTGCTCTTCTTGTGGCTCCCCGCTCCTCGTGTGCTCTTCTTGTGGCCCCTCGCTCCTCGTGTGCTCTTCTTGTGGCTCCTCGTGTGCTCTTCTTGTGGCCCCTCGTGTGCTCTTCTTGTGGCCCCTCGTGTGCTCTTTTTGTGGCTCCTCGTGTGCTCTTCTTGTGGCTCCTCGTGTGCTCTTCTTGTGGCCCCTCGCTCCTCGTGTGCTCTTCTTGTGGCTCCTCGTGTGCTCTTCTTGTGGCCCCTCGTGTGCTCTTCTTGTGGCTCCCCGCTCCTCGTGTGCTCTTCTTGTGGCCCCTCGCTCCTCGTGTGCTCTTCTTGTGGCTCCTCGTGTGCTCTTCTTGTGGCCCCTCGTGTGCTCTTCTTGTGGCTCCCCGCTCCTCGTGTGCTCTTCTTGTGGCCCCTCGTGTGCTCTTCTTGTGGCTCTCCGCTCCTCGTGTGCTCTTCTTGTGGCTCCCCGCTCCTCGTGTGCTCTTCTTGTGGCCCCTCGCTCCTCGTGTGCTCTTCTTGTGGCCCCTCGCTCCTCGTGTGCTCTTCTTGTGGCTCCTCGTGTGCTCTTCTTGTGGCCCCTCGCTCCTCGTGTGCTCTTCTTGTGGCTCTCCACTCCTCGTGTGCTCTTCTTGTGGCTCCCCGCTCCTCGTGTGCTCTTCTTGTGGCTCCCCGCTCCTCGTGTGCTCTTCTTGTGGCTCCCCGCTCCTTGTGTGCTCTTCTTGTGGCTCTCTGCTCCTCGTGTGCTCTTCTTGTGGCCCCTCGCTCCTCGTGTGCTCTTCTTGTGGCTCCTCGTGTGCTCTTCTTGTGGCTCCTCGTGTGCTCTTCTTGTGGCCCCTCGCTCCTCGTGTGCTCTTCTTGTGGCTCCTCGTGTGCTCTTCTTGTGGCCCCTCGTGTGCTCTTCTTGTGGCCCCTCGTGTGCTCTTCTTGTGGCTCCTCGTGTGCTCTTCTTGTGGCTCCTCGTGTGCTCTTCTTGTGGCCCCTCGCTCCTCGTGTGCTCTTCTTGTGGCTCCTCGTGTGCTCTTCTTGTGGCCCCTTGTGTGCTCTTCTTGTGGCTCCCCGCTCCTCGTGTGCTCTTCTTGTGGCCCCTCGCTCCTCGTGTGCTCTTCTTGTGGCTCCCCGCTCCTCGTGTGCTCTTCTTGTGGCCCCTCGTGTGCTCTTCTTGTGGCTCTCCGCTCCTCGTGTGCTCTTCTTGTGGCTCCCCGCTCCTCGTGTGCTCTTCTTGTGGCCCCTCGCTCCTCGTATGCTCTTCTTGTGGCTCCCCGCTCCTCGTGTGCTCTTCTTGTGGCTCCCCGCTCCTCGTGTGCTCTTCTTGTGGCCCCTCGCTCCTCGTGAGCTCTTCTTGTGGCTCCTCGTGTGCTCTTCTTGTGGCCCCTCGCTCCTCGTGTGCTCTTCTTGTGGCTCTCTGCTCCTCGTGTGCTCTTCTTGTGGCCCCTCGCTCCTCGTGTGCTCTTCTTGTGGCTCCTCGTGTGCTCTTCTTGTGGCCCCTCGCTCCTCGTGTGCTCTTCTTGTGGCCCCTCGCTCCTCGTGAGCTCTTCTTGTGGCTCCTCGTGTGCTCTTCTTGTGGCTCCCCACTCCTCGTGTGCTCTTCTTGTGGCTCCCCGCTCCTCGTGTGCTCTTCTTGTGGCTCTCTGCTCTCCTCGTGTGCTCTTCTTGTGGCCCCTCGCTCCTCGTGTGCTCTTCTTGTGGCCCCTCGTGTGCTCTTCTTGTGGCTCCCCGCTCCTCGTGTGCTCTTCTTGTGGCCCCTCGCTCCTCGTGTGCTCTTCTTGTGGCTCCTCGTGTGCTCTTCTTGTGGCCCCTCGTGTGCTCTTCTTGTGGCCCCTCGTGTGCTCTTTTTGTGGCTCCTCGTGTGCTCTTCTTGTGGCTCCTCGTGTGCTCTTCTTGTGGCTCCTCGTGTGCTCTTCTTGTGGCCCCTCGCTCCTCGTGTGCTCTTCTTGTGGCTCCTCGTGTGCTCTTCTTGTGGCCCCTCGTGTGCTCTTCTTGTGGCTCCCCGCTCCTCGTGTGCTCTTCTTGTGGCCCCTCGCTCCTCGTGTGCTCTTCTTGTGGCTCCTCGTGTGCTCTTCTTGTGGCCCCTCGTGTGCTCTTCTTGTGGCTCCCCGCTCCTCGTGTGCTCTTCTTGTGGCCCCTCGTGTGCTCTTCTTGTGGCTCTCCGCTCCTCGTGTGCTCTTCTTGTGGCTCCCCGCTCCTCGTGTGCTCTTCTTGTGGCCCCTCGCTCCTCGTGTGCTCTTCTTGTGGCCCCTCGCTCCTCGTGTGCTCTTCTTGTGGCTCCTCGTGTGCTCTTCTTGTGGCCCCTCGCTCCTCGTGTGCTCTTCTTGTGGCTCTCCGCTCCTCGTGTGCTCTTCTTGTGGCTCCCCGCTCCTCGTGTGCTCTTCTTGTGGCTCCCCGCTCCTCGTGTGCTCTTCTTGTGGCTCCCCGCTCCTTGTGTGCTCTTCTTGTGGCTCTCTGCTCCTCGTGTGCTCTTCTTGTGGCTCTCTGCTCCTCGTGTGCTCTTCTTGTGGCCCCTCGCTCCTCGTGTGCTCTTCTTGTGGCTCCTCGTGTGCTCTTCTTGTGGCTCCTCGTGTGCTCTTCTTGTGGCCCCTCGCTCCTCGTGTGCTCTTCTTGTGGCTCCTCGTGTGCTCTTCTTGTGGCCCCTCGTGTGCTCTTCTTGTGGCCCCTCGTGTGCTCTTCTTGTGGCTCCTCGTGTGCTCTTCTTGTGGCTCCTCGTGTGCTCTTCTTGTGGCCCCTCGCTCCTCGTGTGCTCTTCTTGTGGCTCCTCGTGTGCTCTTCTTGTGGCCCCTTGTGTGCTCTTCTTGTGGCTCCCCGCTCCTCGTGTGCTCTTCTTGTGGCCCCTCGCTCCTCGTGTGCTCTTCTTGTGGCTCTCTGCTCCTCGTGTGCTCTTCTTCGATCCCATTAGTGATTGATTTTGCTCTTGCAGAAGGTGGCAGCTTTGCCTGGAAAAGGGAGTTTATGCCGGGCTGTGTCGGCTTTGAGGCAGCAACAACCACAGCTTTCTCACACAGCTGCAGGTGATGAGGTGGCTGAGCATGTCGTGTTTCCCGTGCACCGAACTTTTGAAAAGCAGCTCTTGCATATTGCATAGTCCTTTGAGCTTTGTCCCATTTGTGCTGAAATAGAAGCCAAAGTGAGTCCATACTTTGGACTTAAATGTTGCTGGTGCGTCTCGCGTCTCACTTTTGTTTTCCTCATCTAAGGCCGTCATTTCCGTGTCCATGTACCACTTCTTCTTCCGCCCACAGCCAATTTGGCCCTGTGCTAACGCCAAAGTAGTGTCTCAACAAAGGAATGGTGAATAGAGCAATTTATAGCGGCTTTTTAAAACGTTAAAGGATCGATACTTGACAAGAACGCATCGAGAATCGATCGCGGGAGTAAACATTACGATATATCGCCATAATCGATATTTTGGCGCGCCCATAAACACAAGCCTCATTATTGTTATCCCGCACGCACTGTGCGTGTGCATATATGAACTAGAGCTCATAACCTCATCACGTTGTTGCCTGTGCGTGTGCATATATGAACTAGAGCTCATAACCTCATCACGTTGTTGCCTGTGCATATATGAACTAGAGCTCATAACCTCATCACGTTGTTGCCTGTGCGTGTGCATATATGAACTAGAGCTCGTAACCTCATCACGTTGTTGCCTGTGCGTGTGCATATATGAACTAGAGCTCATAACCTCATCACGTTGTTGCCTGTGCGTGTGCATATATGAACTAGAGCTCGTAACCTCATCACGTTGTTGCGTGTGCGTGTGCATATATGAACTAGAGCTCGTAACCTCATCACGTTGTTGCCTGTGCGTGTGCATATATGAACTAGAGCTCGTAACCTCATCACGTTGTTGCCTGTGCATATATGAACTAGAGCTCATAACCTCATCACGTTGTTGCCTGTGCGTGTGCATATATGAACTAGAGCTCATAACCTCATCACGTTGTTGCCTGTGCGTGTGCATATATGAACTAGAGCTCGTAACCTCATCACGTTGTTGCCTGTGCGTGTGCATATATGAACTAGAGCTCGTAACCTCATCACGTTGTTGCCTGTGCATATATGAACTAGAGCTCGTAACCTCATCACGTTGTTGCCTGTGCGTGTGCATATATGAACTAGAGCTCGTAACCTCATCACGTTGTTGCCTGTGCGTGTGCATATATGAACTAGAGCTCGTAACCTCATCACGTTGTTGCCTGTGCATATATGAACTAGAGCTCGTAACCTCATCACGTTGTTGCCTGTGCGTGTGCATATATGAACTAGAGCTCGTAACCTCATCACGTTGTTGCCTGTGCATATATGAACTAGAGCTCGTAACCTCATCACGTTGTTGCCTGTGCGTGTGCATATATGAACTAGAGCTCGTAACCTCATCACGTTGTTGCCTGTGCGTGTGCATATATGAACTAGAGCTCGTAACCTCATCACGTTGTTGCCTGTGCGTGTGCATATATGAACTAGAGCTCGTAACCTCATCACGTTGTTGCCTGTGCGTGTGCATATATGAACTAGAGCTCGTAACCTCATCACGTTGTTGCCTGTGCGTGTGCATATATGAACTAGAGCTCATAACCTCATCACGTTGTTGCCTGTGCGTGTGCATATATGAACTAGAGCTCATAACCTCATCACGTTGTTGCCTGTGCCTGTGCATATATGAACTAGAGCTCATAACCTCATCACGTTGTTGCCTGTGCGTGTGCATATATGAACTAGAGCTCATAACCTCATCACGTTGTTGCCTGTGCGTGTGCATATATGAACTAGAGCTCGTAACCTCATCACGTTGTTGCCTGTGCGTGTGCATATATGAACTAGAGCTCATAACCTCATCACGTTGTTGCCTGTGCGTGTGCATATATGAACTAGAGCTCATAACCTCATCACGTTGTTGCCTGTGCGTGTGCATATATGAACTAGAGCTCATAACCTCATCACGTTGTTGCCTGTGCGTGTGCATATATGAACTAGAGCTCATAACCTCATCACGTTGTTGCCTTTGCGTGTGCATATATGAACTAGAGCTCATAACCTCATCACGTTGTTGCCTGTGCGTGTGCATATATGAACTAGAGCTCATAACCTCATCACGTTGTTGCCTGTGCGTGTGCATATATGAACTAGAGCTCATAACCTCATCACGTTGTTGCCTGTGCATATATGAACTAGAGCTCATAACCTCATCACGTTGTTGCCTGTGCGTGTGCATATATGAACTAGAGCTCATAACCTCATCACGTTGTTGCCTGTGCGTGTGCATATATGAACTAGAGCTCATAACCTCATCACGTTGTTGCCTGTGCGTGTGCATATATGAACTAGAGCTCATAACCTCATCACGTTGTTGCCTGTGCGTGTGCATATATGAACTAGAGCTCGTAACCTCATCACGTTGTTGCCTGTGCGTGTGCATATATGAACTAGAGCTCGTAACGCCGGGCCCAGATCATCTTAATTAGAGTGCATTTTGTTAACGTGGAAGCCGTCCAGGTTGGATGGCGAGCTAGGAACTGAGCCGAACTGAACTTTAGGCAGCGAGCCTGAAGCCACACCCACTAGTGTCTTTTTACTAACTCTGTTATAATTGTTGTTGTTGAGCTGGTTCAGAAACATTCTAGATGCAGCTCTCAGAACAATCATTATTAAGAAATTGTTACCAGTGTTTATTCACTTTAAATGCCACACATGCTACACTAAGGTGCGTCTGGGCTTCATTGAACCAACTCAAGGTTTTGTAACTCTAAACTTGTTTTCTGAAATAAAAGCTCTGAGTGCATCTGGAGGTTTGTTAAAGCTCTGTGTGAGGAGCAGTACCTGTGATCTGAGCTCTGTACCACATCTGGTCTTCAAACAGAGCCACGCAGGCGTCTCCCATCACAGGGCAGTAGATGAACAGGTTCTCCTCTTCACACTCTGGGGGAGCGTTGTAGAACTTCTGGAGCTTGTCAGACAGAAGCAGGGACTCCATGTTATCCACCTGTCAGCCAGGGCAGAGGCGGCAACAGTCAGTCTCTTCTGAAGAATGAGCAAATGTCTTTCAACGAATGCTCTAATCATGGAAGAAGGCACTATTCTTATACTTTGCCTCATGCAACAAGGAAATGCTGCAGCTTTTTCCATGGTATTGTACACATTTTAAAACCAGCCCAAGAAAACTTGGCCCCTGGACGAAGAAACTATGCTTAAATACTGTAATAAGACTGTTGAGGATCTGCAGGCCCCAACTACTGTAAATAAGTATTTTAAAACCCTGCGGTTTGGCAAGTTCTCATTTATAAAACATGGAGTCTGAACTTTTCATCACAGGTGCATTTCCACTGAGAGAGAGAGACTTTTAACAAATCCAGAAATTACACTGTAGGTGATTTTAAAATTATTTATTAGTATGTTATCGCACAGAAGGTTCTCCTGCTTAAGTCAGCACATGTCCAGACCCGTCTGAAGTTTACCAATGACCATCAGGATGATCCAGAGGAAAGTCATGTGGTCAGAGGAGACCAAAAGACAACTTTTTGTACAAAAGCCACTCACGTTTGTCATCACGCTTTGGGGGAGGAAGTTCACGCTTTGTGGGAGGAAACATCACGCTTTGGGGGAGGAAACATCACGCTTTGGGGGAGGAAACATCACGCTTTGGGGGAGGAAACATCACGCTTTGGGGGAGGAAACATCACGCTTTGGGGGAGGAAACATCACGCTTTGGGGGAGGAAACATCAGGCTTTGGGGGAGGAAACATCAGGCTTTGGGGGAGGAAACATCACGCTTTGGGGGAGGAAACATCACGCTTTGGGGGAGGAAACATCACGCTTTGGGGGAGGAAACATCACGCTTTGGGGGAGGAACCATCACGCTTTGGGGGAGGAAACATCACGCTTTGGGGGAGGAAACATCACGCTTTGGGGGAGGAAACATCACGCTTTGGGGGAGGAAACATCACGCTTTGGGGGAGGAAACATCACGCTTTGGGGGAGGAAACATCCCGCTTTGGGGGAGGAAACATCCCGCTTTGGGGGAGGAAACATCACGCTTTGGGGGAGGAAACATCACGCTTTGGGGGAGGAAACATCCCGCTTTGGGGGAGGAAACATCACGCTTTGGGGGAGGAAACATCACGCTTTGGGGGAGGAAACATCACGCTTTGGGGGAGGAAACATCACGCTTTGGGGGAGGAAACATCACGCTTTGGGGGAGGAAACATCACGCTTTGGGGGAGGAACCATCCCGCTTTGGGGGAGGAAACATCCCGCTTTGGGGGAGGAAACATCACGCTTTGGGGGAGGAAACATCACGCTTTGGGGGAGGAACCATCCCGCTTTGGGGGAGGAAACATCCCGCTTTGGGGGAGGAAACATCACGCTTTGGGGGAGGAAACATCACGCTTTGGGGGAGGAAACATCACGCTTTGGGGGAGGAACCATCACGCTTTGGGGGAGGAAACATCACGCTTTGGGGGAGGAAACATCACGCTTTGGGGGAGGAAACATCACGCTTTGGGGGAGGAAACATCACGCTTTGGGGGAGGAAACATCACGCTTTGGGGGAGGAAACATCACGCTTTGGGGGAGGAAACATCACGCTTTGGGGGAGGAAAAATCACGCTTTGGGGGAGGAAACATCCCGCTTTGGGGGAGGAAACATCACGCTTTGGGGGAGGAAACATCACGCTTTGGGGGAGGAAACATCACGCTTTGGGGGAGGAAACATCACGCTTTGGGGGAGGAAACATCACGCTTTGGGGGAGGAAACATCACGCTTTGGGGGAGGAAACATCACGCTTTGGGGGAGGAAACATCACGCTTTGGGGGAGGAAACATCACGCTTTGGGGGAGGAACCATCCCGCTTTGGGGGAGGAAACATCCCGCTTTGGGGGAGGAAACATCACGCTTTGGGGGAGGAAACATCACGCTTTGGGGGAGGAAACATCACGCTTTGGGGGAGGAAACATCACGCTTTGGGGGAGGAAACATCACGCTTTGGGGGAGGAAACATCACGCTTTGGGGGAGGAAACATCAGGCTTTGGGGGAGGAAACATCACGCTTTGGGGGAGGAAACATCACGCTTTGGGGGAGGAAACATCACGCTTTGGGGGAGGAAACATCACGCTTTGGGGGAGGAAACATCACGCTTTGGGGGAGGAAACATCACGCTTTGGGGGAGGAAACATCACGCTTTGGGGAGGGAAACATCACGCTTTGGGGGAGGAAACATCACGCTTTGGGGGAGGAAACATCCCGCTTTGGGGGAGGAAACATCAGGCTTTGGGGGTCTTTTCTGCACAGGGGACAGGGCGACTGCACTACATTAAAGGCGGTATGGACGATTTTTCGGCGATTTGAGAACGCAGGCGGAAGTGCACATGCCACTCCCCCGTGTGGACTGATACAACACACACGTGCGTTTGTTTATTAGCGCGACGGAGCGCATCGCATCGCTCGTCTCCCGTAGATTTCTGTCCACTTCTGCGTCAGCTCGAACTGTCTTTCTCCGTCTTCATTTTGCCCCGTACACTGAGGGAACTATATTATGATAGATCCATGCGCTTAGGCACGCGGAAACGTGGGGACGAACCTGACGCGGCTGCAGGTGAGCGATAGGTGCGTTTTATGATTGATACGTGGCAGGACAAATGATTTATTCACGCCACGAGGAAATATGATAAAAAATTTGCTGAAAAAAATCGTCCATACCACCTTTAAGGAGATGACTGGGGCCATGGATTGTGAGATTTTGGGCAACAACCTCCTTCCCAGAGGATTGAAAATGGGGCGTGGCTGAGGCTTCCAACATAATGACCTGAAGCAAACAGCCAGGAGAACCAAGGAGTGGCTCTGTAAGAAGCATCTCAAGGTTCTGGAGGGGCCAGTCTCAGAACTAATGTCTGGAGGGAGATGAAACTCTGTGTTGCTTAGCGACAGCCCTGAAACCTGACAGATCTAGAGAAGATCTGTGTGGAGGCGTGGCCAGAATCCCTGCTGTGCAAACCTGGTCCAGAACTACAGGAAACATCTGACCTCTGGAACTGTAACAAAGGCTTCTGTACCAAATATTAACAATGATTTTCTCAGAAAAATAAATACTTATTTGAAGCAACAACATGCAAATACAATATTTAAATATCATACATAGTGATTTCTGGATTTTTTCACAGTGGAAATGCACCAGACTCTTTTTAAGTGGGAGAACTTTGCACGGTGTTCCAATACTTATTTTCCTCACTGAACAATGAGTGTTTTACCCGCTGTCGAGAGAAGCACTTGTGTATTCTCCTCGCTCCTCTAACTTCCCATGCAGGCGCCACATTTAAGTCATGCAGTTTAACCTCTTTATTAACTTGGGCGTTCAATGTTTGGTCTTGAGAGAAATGTGGTGGAGGCAGTGACTGAGATCAGGATGCTCGGGCAGTTCTACCTGCAGAGTGTGTAGTGTGGCAGCGGAGGAACACTGAACACAACTGTACGGGTTTTAATGGGCTTGGGCTAAGACCCAACCAATTTCTGCTTGAAAATTGATTAAATCAAATCAAATCAATAATAAATAGAAAATCTGTAAGGCTGGGGCATTAATAGGTTAGTCTTTAAATTACAGATGGACAGAAATGTGTGACAGTGACAAAAGCCCTGGACTAGGGTAGTGTAGTCCTGATGTAGTGCTGTGTGGTACCAGCTGAATGTAGAAGTCTCCCGGGGTGTGGATGTAGGAGACCACAGCGTTGAGCTCAGCGTGGGTCCTGGGGCTGACCGGAGGGTAATACAGCAGGGGTTTCTTACTCACAATCATAGGAGCGTAGAACCTACACAAGACACTCATAAATGGATGACTGAGGCATACACTTCATAAAAACACCTCTGTGCATATTTACCTGGCCACCTCAATGAAAACCAAGTGTTCTCGGACTGATATGTGGGGGCCACTGGCCCTGTTTGCAGGGACTTTCTTCAGGTCCACCAGCAGAGAGTCTTTATCTTGTCCCAGCGTCTGCATCTTCACAGTTGTGGCGTTGACAATACTGCGGAATTCAACCTGCGCCTCTTTAGTCCAGCCTTTTGTCTGCACACAAGTTATTGTGGCATTTGTTTGAGCAGATCTAATATTCTGGCTTTGATGACATGCGTTGATATTCATATTTCCATTTCAATTCCATAGCCAGGGAAAATATGATGCATTATTTGAACTGTCATGTTGCCATGTGAGATTATATTTTGTGGGCGGGTGAGATTTGATGAGGTTCAGTGGGATGCTGTGGCTTTAAAAGCTTGTGCATGTGAAATGTACTTGCCTTTGGCGTTGTGTGTTCACCTGTCGCACCCTGCGCTCCTTTACCCACTTTCCCTTATTTCTTTTCTACAATACATCATGCAACAATGTTCATACATCTTCTGGTCACAAACAACTTCTGCAAACGTTTCCTTCACCGAGTCGGAACCAGTTCATTTGTTTCTATTACTTTGAGCGTGTTTGTCAGTTCACTATCGTAGCCATGACCATTTAGGCCACACAAGTATGGGCACCAAAGTTTGTCGCATTCTTTGGGTTTGCGTTCTTTGAGTTTTGGCGATATCGTTTTGGAAGCCTAGTTTCTTGGCATTTGGCATTCTGTTTGGTGCTGGCATGTGTAGTGGACAGTTTTTGAGGCATTTGGTGGGTTCTCCGAGTCTTCGTTGAGGTAAGTAATGTCACTGACTTTGGAGCACTTAGTGGGTCTAATCCCTCATTTGTCCAGGAGTGTTCCATTGTGGAAAACATTCAGTTGTATGGTCTGGATTCTGGACAAACAAAACTTAAGCCTTTTTTTCAGACGATACACCTGAATTTGATCTATCTTGGAGCACTTAGTTCCACACAGTTTGTCACCTCCTGTATTGGTTTAAGTCGCGGTGAAGTGGTTAGTGTTCAAAATGGAAAGAATGTCTTTGCCAATTTTTTGTCTACATTTTTATTTTTTTCTAAATCCTCATTCAAAAGTTAGCAAATTTGGTAATAGTATTTTTTCACAAAATTTTAACTTCATAAAAGTATCAAGTGTTGACAACTTGTAAATGTTCCAGCTAATGCGCTGAATTCCTTTATTTCACCTCATATAGGTTTAGGGAGGGCCCTTAATTAGCAATGCTTTTCCCTCAAATTTGTATCAGTTATTTAATAAAGTTTTGGGCTCAATGTTTTTGGCTTTTTTTGTATTTCAGTTACTTTTTTATGCGTTGTTCTTGAGGTTCTTGGTTTCACTAGCAAGGACCTCAACCCCAGCGAAGATGCAAAGTGTTTGACATACGAGACAGTTTTGGGGCTTCAGGCGATTAGGGCTGTAGGTTCCCAGGCCTCGAGACCCCCATCGAGGACATACATTCCAATAATAAATAGAAGAGGGTGGGACGGAGGGCAAGTACAGCATAAGAGGCGTTGGCATTTGCCAATTCAATACATGATCTGGTCTGACATTCTCTCCCTTCACTTCTTTATTTCAGTGAAAAGGACCTGGACCTGGACTTTACTGAGTATTTGCCCCATGTGTAAATATCCAGATGAAAAAGTTATATTTAACGTACCAGACCGAAGGGCCTTTTCTATTTTCCCTCTCTTTTTGGATCGGTCTGTGGGCGCTTTGCATGTTTAGGCAGGAGCATTTTGCCTGTTCTAGTATGTAGTAGTGACCATATTTGGACAATATTTCTGTGTAAATATCTCATGTTACAACGTAACACCTGCCGTTTATTGTCAGGTGCTTGTTTATGGACACGTTCTATTTTCTTTGTAAATTTCGTGTGCAAGGTTTTTATTCAGGAGCTGTATCGCCCGAAAAGTACGGTACAGATTATAGATTCAAGTGATCATGCTCCGATTTAAATCACTGTAGATCTGGAACAGAAGCAACAATTATGTTTGGAACGTTTGATTTGCTCCTTGAATTAATTTTTGTTTGCTGGTTTTGATTTGTGTCTGCTTTACTCCCTCTGGCCTTGTTCTGTTTTATTGTGCTCTTTTTTCCTATGTATATACTTTAGTTAAATGAAAAGTCTGTTTTTTTTAAATGGTATCGTGACAGAACCAATAGAGACTGCTGCTCTCAGAGTAAAGAAGAGTAGAAGGTTAGAGCCAGTGAGGTGGTCATGGTGTTACCAGGTCATAGGGGATCAGGTCCTTCAGGCCACAGCGGATGGCCTGTGGTGCAAACGAGTCCAGCTCAGCCTTGGCCAGGTCCACCACTCTGCGCAGGTAGTTGTTGACTGCCGTCAGTAATGTCTCAGAATCTCTGTCCTCACTGTGCGAACAAACCAAATATAAACACCAGTCTTAGGAAAAAACAGAGGAAGATCATCTCAGAAAGAGGACCTTTTAATGGTGATGGCTGTGGTCAAACCAGTGTCAATGAAGAAGACTTGCACACTGGCGATCTGTGGGACTGGACAACACTTGACTGTCCCAGTACAACCAGCCTGAGACACCGCCACCACTCTGGCCCTGTGCCACAGACCGTCTTCATATTTAACAAAGATCAGAGAGCCTGGGAGACACACAAACATGGCTGCTTCAGTCTTTACACTCAGTGATCACACAGGGCTCCTGCACAACTTTTTAAGACCTTGGCCCAAGAAATTTCTTATAAGCCTCTATTTACAGTATTTTTTTGAAATATGCATCCTAATTTATTGGCTCTCACGTGTATTTAAATATCGGTATTTAGTTTATAAAAAATAACATCTAATATACAGGTCTATTTCATGTTGTTCCTTCGCACAGTTCCCTGTCCAGATTTGAGTGAGTGGCATGCCACAATGTCAAACGCTTTGTATGGGACAGGCCTAACAACGAGTTCCAAATGATTATGCAGATTGCGTATAAGTGTCATAAATGTATTTTTTGTTCGTTTTCCAGTGAAACCCATGGATGGTATTGTGTCTCTTTGGATCAGTGAAAACCTCAGATATTTCATGATAACTGAAGTGTGACCATCGTACTATTAATAGATTTGTAGCTGATTCAAAGTGCACATGGATTTGTGCAGATAAAAGCACAATGAGGAAGGTTTCTGCCAGACGAATACATGGGATAAGAGAGCAGCTGCTAAAATGCCATTACAAAGCAGCAAACCAGTATTTGAAGCTGCTGGTGCTCGGATCCTCCCTCCAGCACGGATCGGATCCTCCGGAGGCTCAGATCAGATCCTCCGGAGGCTCGGATAATCCTTGGAGTTCTGCATTAACCTTTTACTGGGACTTTAACTAACGCTCACGAGCAGAAACAGCTCCAGTGGCTCAGAAACACATGAAGACTCATTTTCAAACAGTCTTGTTCACTGATGAGTGCTGTGCAACCCTGGATGGTCCTGGTGGAGGATGGTTGGTGGACGGCCACCATGTTCCAACAAGGCTGCGACGTTAGCAAGGAGAGGGCGGAGTGAGGTTTTGGGCCGGAATCATGGGAAGAGCGCTGGACAGCCCCTTCCGGGTCCCTGATGGTGTGAAAACGACCTCTGAAGTATGTGGAGTTTCTGACTGACCACTTTCTTCCATGGTAGAAAAAGGAGAACCGTGCTCTCCGTAACAAAATCATCTTCATGACAATGAACCATCTCGTGCTGCAAAGAACACCTCTGCATCATTGGCTGCTCTGGTCATAAAAGAAGAGAAACTGGTGGTGTGGCCCCTATCCTCCCCTGACCTCAACCCTATTGAAAACCTTTGGAGCCTCCCCAAAGATCTATGAGGGCAGGAGGCAGTTCACATCCGAACAGCTCTGGAAGGAGATTCTGACATCCTGCAGAGACATTCAAGCAGAAACGCTCCACAAACTCACAAGTTCAATGGATGTAAGAAGTGTGAAGCTGAAGAAAGGCTCCCATGTCCTAACTTGACTTGTTCAGATGTTTGGATTGAAATAGCTTTTGATTTCAGTAAATATGACCTGCTAATGCTTCTAATAAATGACCATTTTCAGTTCTTTACAACAATAACATCATTTGGAACAGAGCAGTTTAAGCTTGTATTATCGGAAAACATACTTTTATAATAGGAAGGTTTGTTCAATAACATTCAAATTGTACTCTAAAACGTTGATGACTAGAAAATTATAAATATAAATTAGTAATTTATATTGACTTTTTAGCAAAATTAGACAAAAATATCATTTGCATAAGCATTTGTAATGCAATGTAGTGCACAGACACAACTTCTGCAACAAAGGCTAAAGTCTGTTGTAGATTCAAGTAACATTTGACCTTTTTCACATCTTTGTAAGTCCCTGTGATGAGTAAATATATATTTTTGGGGCGTGGTTCATCCCTTGTCGTCTTTGGGCGGAAAACCAGCCTTGCAACAATAGCTGATATTGACCTGAAGACTTCTCGGCTGAGAAACACTGGCTTTATTTTTTTAATAATAATAATAATAATAATAATAAGTTTGTATAATATGAGTAATTCAAAGTAAAATTTGAATTTGTATAATATGAGTAATTAAAAGTAAAATTTGTATAATAATGAGTTTTGCTCCTCCTTGAACCGACACCTTAACGTGGTGGAGGGGTTTGAGTGCCCGAATGATCCCGGGAGCGGTGTTGTCGGGGGCTTCAAGCCCCTGGTCGGGTCTCCCAAGGCAAACAGGTCCTAGGCGACGGGTCAGACAAAGATCGGTTCAGAAGCCCCCTATGATGAGTAAAAGAACAAGGCCGTTTACGTCGCCTGGATCGGCGTCACCGGGGCCCCATCCTGGAGCCAGGCCTGGGATCGGTGCTCGATGGCGAGCGCCTGGTGGCCGGGTCTTAGCCCACGGGGCCCGGCCGGGCCTTAGCCCACGGGGCCCGGCCGGGCACAGCCCGAAAGAGCGACGTGGGGCCGCCCTCCCGTGGGCCCACCACCCGCAGGAGGATCCATAAGGGGCCGGTGCAGAGAGATCTGGGCGGCAGTCGACGGCAGGGGCCTCGGCGACCAGATTTCCGGACACAGAGACTAACTCTGGGGACATGGAATGTCACCTCGCTGGGGGGAGGAGCCTGAGCTTGTGCGGGAGGTTGAGCGATACCGACTAGATATAGTCGGCCTCACCTCCACGCACAGTTTGGGCTCTGGAACCCATCTCCTCCAGAGGGGCTGGACGCTCCACTTCTCTGGTGTTGCCCGCAGGGAGAGGCGGGGCTGGTGTGGGCTTATAGCCCCTCAGCTCAGCCGCCATGTGTTGGAGTTCACCCCAGTGAACGAGAGGTTCGCGTCCCTCCGCCTTCGGGTGGGGGACAGGTCTCTCACTGTTGTGGCGGCCTACGGGCCGAACAGCAGTGCAGAGTACCCGGCCTTCTTGGAGTCCTTGGGAGGGGTACTGGACAGTGCACCGACCGGGGACTCCGTTGTTCTACTGGGGGACTTCAACGCCCACGTGGGCAATGACAGTGACAACTGAGGAGGGGTGATTGGGAAGAACGGCTTCCCCGATCTGAACCCGAGCGGTGTTCAGTTATTGGACTTCTGTGCCACGGATTGTCCATAACAAACATCATGTTCAAGCACAAGGTCCATCAGTGCACCAGGACACCCTAGGCCGGAGGTCAATGATCGACTTTGTTGTCGTGTCATCAGACCTCCGGCCACGTGTCTTGGACACTCGGGTGAAGAGAGGGGCAGAGTTGTCAACCGATCACCACCTGGTGGTGAGTTGGATCCGCTGGCGGAGGAGGAAGCCGGACAGACTTGGCAGACCCAAGCGCATTGTGAGGGTCTGTTGGGAACGTCTAGTGGAGCCCTCTGTCAGGAGGGTCTTCAACTCGCACCTCCGGGAGAGCTTCTCCCATGTCCCGGGGGAGGCTGGGCTCATTGAGTCCGAGTGGACCATGTTCTCCGCCTCAATTGTTGATGCGGCTGCTCGGAGCTGTGGTCGCAAGGTCTCCGGTGCCTGTCGTGGCGGCAACACCCGAACCCGGTGGTGGACACCGGAAGTAAGGGATGTCGTCAGGCTGAAGAAGGAGGCCTATCAGGCCACTCTGGCTTGTGGGTCTCCGGAGGTCATCGACAGGTATCGGCAGGTCAAGCGAGCCGCGGCTCGTGCTGTCGCAGAGGCAAAAACCCGGGCCTGGGAGGAGTTCGGGGAGGCCATGGAGGAGGACTATCGGTCGGCACCAAAGAAATTCTGGCAAACCGTCCTGCGCCTCAGGAGGGGGAAGCAGTGCCTCACCAACACCGTTTACGGTGCGGGTGGAGGCCTGCTGACCTCGACTGGGGATGTCGTCGGACGGTGGAAGGAATACTTTGAGGATCTCCTTAATCCCTCAGTCATGTCTTCCGAAGAGGAAGTAGAGACCGGGGACTCGGAAGCTGGCTCATCCATCACCCAAGCTGAAGTCGTTCGCAAACTCCTCGGTGGCAGGGCTCCGGGGGTGGATGAGATCCACCCTGAGTACCTAAAGTATCTGGATGTTGTAGGACTGTCTTGGCTGACACGTCTCTGCAACATTGCGTGGCGGTCGGGGACCGTGCCTCTGGACTGGCAGACCGGGGTGGTGGTCCCTCTGTTTAAGAAGGGGGACCGGAGGGTGTGTTCCAACTACAGAGGGATCACACTCCTCAGCTTCCCGGGTAAGGTCTATTCCAAGGTTCTGGAGAGGAGAATCCGACCGATAGTTGAACCTCGGATTCAGGAGGAGCAGAGTGGTTTTCGTCCCGGTCGTGGAACACTGGACCAGCTCTATACCCTCCATCGGGTGCTCGAGGGCTCATGGGAGTTTGCCCAACCAGTCCACATGTGCTTTGTGGATCTGGAGAAGGCTTTCGACCGTGTCCCTCGGGGTGTCCTTTGGGGGGTGCTCCGGGAGTACGGGGTCCGGGGCCCTTCGCTCAGGGCTGTCCGGTCCCTGTATGACCGGAGCAGGAGCTGTGTTCACATTGCCGGCAGTAAGTCAGACCTGTTCCCAGTGCATGTTGGACTCCGCCAGGGCTGCCCTTTGTCACCGGTTCTGTTCATAATTTTTTTATGGATAGAATTTCTAGGCGCAGTCAGGGGTCGGAGGGTGTCCGGTTTGGGGACCAGAGGATTCCATCTCTGCTGTTTGCAGACGATGTTGTCCTGATGGCTCCATCAAACCCGGACCTGCAACATGCACTGGGACGGTTTGCAGCCGAGTGTGAAGCGGCTGGGATGAGAATCAGCACCTCCAAATCCGAGGCCATGGTTCTCGACCGGAAAAAGGTGGCTTGCCCTCTCCAGGTGGGTGGGGTGTCCTTGCCCCAAGTGGAGGAGTTCAAGTATCTCAGGGTCTTGTTCACGAGTGAGGGAAGGATGGAGCGTGAGATCGACAGGCGGATCGGTGCAGCGGCTGCAGTGATGCAGTCGCTGCATCGGACCGTTGTGGTAAAGAGGGAGCTGAGCCGAAAGGCAAAGCTCTCTGTTTACTGGTCGGTCTACGTTCTGACCTCACCTATGGTCATGAGCTTTGGGTAGTGACCGAAAGAACAAGATCGCGGATACAAGCGGTCGAAATGAGTTTCCTCCGCCGTGTGGCTGGGCGCTTCCTTAGAGATAAGGTGAGGAGCTCGGCCACATGGGGGGGAGCTCGGAGTAGAGCCGCTGCTCCTCCACGTCGAGAGGAGCCAGCTGAGGTGGCTCGGGCATCTGTTCCGGATGCCTCCTGGGCGCCTCCCTCGGGAGGTGTTTCAGGCATGTCCCACCGGGAAGAGGCCCCGGGGAAGACCCAGGACACGCTAGAGAGACTATGTCTCTCGGTTGGCCTGGGAACGCCTCGGGATCCCCCCGGAGGAGTTAAGAGGAAGTGTCTGGGGAGAAGGATGTCTGGGAGTCCCTGCTCAGACTGCTGCCCCCGCGACCCGGCCCCGGATAAGCGGCAGAAAATGGATGGATGGAATAATAAGTTTGGCGATGTGAAATATGTCTATTTTCAGACAATATATTTTCAAAAGGGACCTGTAGGGGGAGCTCTTTGGACAGTTACTCATCTCTGCTTTAAAACCTATTAATTCATAAGTGACAGCTTCCTCCACTTCTGTAGAAAAAGATTCAGTTGTTTCATCTGTTTTTAGAAAAACAAAATGTTTCGACTCTCATCCAAGAGTCATGCTCAAGGGTTCTAACCCCAAGTCAAAAGAAGGCAGATTGAAAATGACTCTTGGATGTGTGTCATAACATTGTTTTCTACACAGTTAACTTCACATTTTATTTAAGTGTGTGTAAGTATTAATGCAATTGTGTTTCAAGAATAATATGAATATGATAAAATATTAAATTAAGGACATTTTGTACATTTTAGGTTTAATTTGAAAAATTGGCCTCATGTTGCTTCTGTGCAGTTTATTTTATTTATTTGTACTTTTATTATCCTTTTGAAAAGCAACAAAATTACAGATGCACAAGGGATTATGAACACATTATCAAAACCGGTCTGGAATCTCCCTTCAGTGTGACCCCACACTCACACTGTAACAGATGTACAGTGCGAGTGTGGGGTCTCAATCCTGAGGATGAGGATCAACATGGGGCCCACGTGCTTACACCTTTTCAAACTTTGAGACTTCATAGTCATGGGTTTGAGAAGGACTTTGAAAGCCCCTCGTGAAACACCTGCAACTACGATTCATGAACCATCAATTGTGTCACGTGGCAAACGTTAGAACCATCTAGGTCTCGTGACTTTGAATCATGTTTAGGAGCGTGCCCTTCGGAGCCTCGAAACTGTGCAGAAACACCTTTTTCAACATGTCCATCAGCACTTGTACCAGTAACCATGCATCCCTATTTACAGAATGAATGTGAAACATGGACAAAGCACTCACCAGTGTCGAGCGTGTGGCGGGCACACAGGAGGCTGATGGGCTTGGAGCAGAACATGGTGATCTTCTTAGATAAGAGCTCGCCCTCTTTTTTTTCAGCCACATACTGCACGTAGAAGTGGTTGGGGTTCACCACATGGGTCACCACCACCCACGGAGTCACTGAAATGTACAGTCACATATTCATTCACATTCTGAGATAGAAACATTTTGATCCTTGCCAGATTAATCTGCCTAATTTTACCTGTTCGAGTGTAGCGGGTAGTCAACGTTTTCCTCCTCCTGCTCCTGGTCTTCTCATTGGCTAATTGGGGGCCAGTGGGAGGAAGGGACACTGGTAGAAAATAAAGATCTATTTGCAAATACGTTGTCTCATGAAGAGAGCAGAGGATATCAAGGAGTAAACAAAAATAACTTTAATCAAGACCTGAAATACAGTGGGTACGAAGAGTATTCAGACTTTCAGCCCTTTAAATGCTACACGTTGTTTCATTGCAGCCATTTGCAAATTTAATTTCTCTTTGATTTACACTCAGCACCCCATCTTAACAGAAAAAAAACTTAAAGATAAGATATTCTTTTATTGTCCACACATGGGGACATTTCGTTGTTGCAACGCAGCAAATGTTGACATTTTTGTTAATGTATTAAAAAAGAAAAACTGAAATATAACATGGTCATAAGTATTCAGCGCCTTTGCTGTGACACTCATTTTTAACTCATATGCTGTCCATTACTTCAGATCCTCCTTGAGATGCTCATATTGGCCTCCATGATCCTTAAGTGGAAGAAGTTTGGGATGACCAGAACTCTTTCTAGACCTGGCTGACCAGCCAAACGGACCATTCGTGGGAGAAGAGCCTTTGTGAGAGAGGTAAAGAAGAACCCAAAGATCTCTGTGTCTGAGCTCCAGAGATGCAGCAGGGAGATGGGAGACAGTACCACAAAGTCACTGCAGCCGCCCACCAGTCGGGGCTTTATGGCAGAGTGGCCTGACTGAAGCCTCTGCTCAATGCAAGACATATGAAAGCCTGAAGCATGAAGGACTCGCAGACTATGAGAAAGAAGGTTCTCTGGTCTGATGAGACCAAAATTTTACTTTTTGGCAAACTTAAAATCCATGAGTGATACACATCCTTCCCAATAAGACTCATGGCTGTACTGCCTCAAAAGGTGCTTCTACTCAATACTGAGAAAAGGGTCTGAATACTCATGTCAAGATGGGGTGCTGAGTGTACATTAGTTATGTTTTTATTTTACAAAGTGGCTACCATGAAACAGTGAAAAATGGGGAGTGAAAAAGTGGGAGCCACCATCAGCTCCTCATCAAGAAGAACCAGCAGAGACCGAGCCAATGTTTCAACATCAAAAGCACCACAACCTCAGCCTCCACCAAAGGATTCATCAGCAGCTGCTCCACCACCACCAGCAAAGGTGGTCGGATCATTGTAGGGACGGGAAACACCGTGACAAGACGCACTTTTCGTGGAGGAAAAACAGGAGTCTTCGCTTAATGTCTCTGACTGAATCAGAACTCACTTTAATAAACGGAACTTCCGGTGCAAGACAGTTTCAGTGTAAGAGCACACATTTATATACACTGCGGATATCATACATTCAGGGCAACAGGATTCAACTCCAGCTTCTCCACATTCACCTCCACCGCCTCCAGCAAAGGAACAATCTTCAAAGGCCTTGGACCCATCTGTGACAAGCCCAACAACATCCCTGTCATCGCCCCTGCCTTCACACCAGCCCTGGGTTCCCCCTGCAACATCTACTCCCACTAAAGATTCATCATTCTCCTTCTCATCTCCACTCTCACCCATGGCCCTTCCCAGCCATTTTGAAAGTCTGATCAAATCAGGCATTAAGATGGCTCCACTCACGCCCAATATAGCAAGGGCTATGTCAATACTTATCAACTCTTCCCTGCACAAGCCGACTACACCAACAAAAGCCCCAACACCCACCCCCCCCTCGCCTCTCACCTGGTCCCAAACTCTCCTTGGCTACAAAAGCCCCACCACCCATCCAACCTCGCCTTTCACCTGGTATCTCCCATAGCTAGGATGCACTGGGTCTCAGCGTTGCCGGGACTTATTGTCACATTCAAAATCAAACCAACCCGGGGCCCTATGTAAAAAGAGCCCCCCCTAGTGCTATTTCTGTAGTCACATCATCACACAGATGGAAAAACAAAATGCGAGTCAGGCCCAATCTGAGAAATGTGATTCATATTCCCTGTGAAAAGATAAAGCCCAGTCTCACTGAAACTAGTCTGAAACTTGCTGTGCTAAATGTCAGATCCTTATGTAACAAATCTCTTAATGAATAATTTTATTTCTTCTTATAATCTTGATTTTATGTTTTTAACTGAAACATGGCTTGACAAAAACACAGGAAATGTAGTTCTGATAGAATCTGCTCCACCCAACTTTAAGTTTGAATCTGAAACACGAGAAAACAAAAAAGGGGGTGGAGTCTGTGCTGTCTTTAGAGATGAAATAATTACCCGCAGGTTGTCTTTTGGGGTGTTTTCATCATTTGAGTATGTATCCTTTAAAATGGAGCTAAAACGGTCTCCATCCATTCTCTTCATTGTTTTATACAAGCCTCTCCAGCACTGCCAAAGTTTTATTGAGGATTTTACTGAAATGTTTCCGTCGTATGCACAGACTTTGATGGTTTGGTCATTACAGGTGATTTCAATGTGCATGTTGATAATATTTGTGACAGAAACGCTAAAGAGCTTGATGCTGTCCTTGAAACCTTCAGTCTTACTCAGCATGTGAGAGGCCCCACCCACAGCAAAGGACACACTCTAGGTCTCATAATTACAAAGGGGGTAAATATTTCAAATGTTAATGTGATCGATGTTGCTCTGTCTGATCATTTCTGTGTCTTCTTTGACCTGTCTGTTTCTCCCAAACCACCGGTTGGTCCTGCAGTTGTTCAGAGGAGACACATAAGTGATGGCACAGGTGCACTGTTTATGGAAATGATAAACTTTGAAAATGTCTCATGTTCTAATGTAAATGATTTGTTGAACTCTGTTACATCTAGTGTTTTGAATGTTCTGGACACCATCGCCCCTATGAAGGCTAAAATGGTTAAAAATAAGCAGAAGTTGCCATGGAGACATGATGATTGGGTCAGGGCACAGAAAAGGGAGTGTCACAGGGCCCAACGGAAATGGCGCAAGTCAAAGCTCCAGGTTCAAAAAGAGATTTACAAAAAGAAGCTGAACATGTACAACCTCATTTTATGTAGAACTAGGGAAAGATATTTCTCTGAAATAATTAGAAGCTGCAGTAACAACTGGCGTGTCCTGTTGCCACAGTAACAGATGAACAAACCCTCCAGCTCAGCTGCCGTTAGAACTCATTTCCACATCAAGTGTAATGAGTTTGCATTATTCTTTAATGACAAAGTTCAGGGCAAAATGCTATAAATCCCACAATGCAAAAAATTACCCTTAAACCACCCAGACACTTAGAGCTGACTCACTTTGCACCAGTAACTGACAAAACTGTCCATGAGATCATCACCAGTCTGAGTTCATCTACATGCTGCCTCGATGTGTTACCCACCAGATTTCTAAAGTCTGTGCTGAACAGTTTGTTAGCACCATTCACTCACATAGTTAACATGTCGCTTCAATCTGGAACATTCCCAATGTCTTTGAAAACTGCGGTCATAAAGCCTCTCCTAAAGAAGAGCAGTCTTGATGCCGCAGTACTGAGTCATTACCGGTCCATCTCTAATCTGACATTTTGGGGCAAAGTCCTTGAAAAGGTCGTTTACAACAGCTCACAGATTTCCTCTTAATAAACGACTCATTTGATGTTTTTCAGTCAGGTTTTAGACCTCATCACAGCACTGAGACTGCTCTTGTCAAGGTGACGAATGACATCCGCCTGAACACTGACACGGGCAAAGTCTCAGTCTTAATTCTGTTGGATCTGATGCTGCTTTTGACACTGTCCATCATGGGATCCTCTTACAGAGACTAGAGGACTGGGTGGGCGTCACTGGCACTGCCCTAAACTGGTTAAGGTCCTATCTGGAAGCCAGGAAGTACTTTGTTGAAATTGGTAGCTGTGTCTCAGACCACATGACCCTGACCTGTGGAGTGCCCCAAGGGTCAGTCCTGGGTCCCCTTCTGTTCAACCTCTACATGCTGCCGTTAGGTCAGTTGATACGCAGTGAAAATGTGTCCTATCACAATTATGCAGACGACACTCAGATCTATGTTTCACTGTCGGCAGGTGACTATGGACCAGTAGATTCACTCTGTCACTGCATCCAACAGATCAGTGTGTGGATGCAAAACAACTTTCTCCAGCTGAACTCAGACAAGACTGAAATAATCGTTTTTGGCCCACAGAAACAAAGAGAAAGTGTTAGCGGTCACCTCCAGAGTCTCGCTCTGAAACCTACAAACCAAGTTAGAAATCTGGGGGTAATAATGGACTCAGACTTGAACTTTAATAGCCACGTCAAATCATATAGTGTTAAAACCAGATTTAGAGAGACTTATCCATGCATTTGTCTCCAGTAGATTAGACTGTAACGGCCGCTCACTGGTCTCTCCAAACGAGCTGTAAAACAGCTGCAGTACATCCAGAACGCTGCTGCTCGGGTCCTGACCAGAACCAGGAAGTATGATCACATTAGTCCTGTTCTCAGGTCTCTTTACTGCCCCCTGTGGCTCAGAGAATAGACTTTAAAGCAGCTCTGCTTGTGTACAAGTCTCTCCATGGCCTAGCACCAAAGTACATCTTGGATATGTTAGTGCCATATGAACCATCTCGGACTCTGAGGACCTCAGGGACCGGCCTCCTGCTGGTGCCCAGAGTCAGGACAAAACATGGAGCGGCCTCCTGCTGGTGCCAGAGTCAGGACTAAACATGGACCGGCCTCCTGCTGGTGCCAGAGTCAGGACTAAACATGGACCGGCCTCCTGCTGGTGCCAGAGTCAGGACTAAACATGGACCGGCCTCCTGCTGGTGCCAGAGTCAGGACTAAACATGGACCGGCCTCCTGCTGGTGCCAGAGTCAGGACTAAACATGGACCGGCCTCCTGCTGGTGCCAGAGTCAGGACTAAACATGGACCGGCCTCCTGCTGGTGCCAGAGTCAGGACTAAACATGGACCGGCCTCCTGCTGGTGCCAGAGTCAGGACTAAACATGGACCGGCCTCCTGCTGGTGCCAGAGTCAGGACTAAACATGGACCGGCCTCCTGCTGGTGCCAGAGTCAGGACTAAACATGGACCGGCCTCCTGCTGGTGCCAGAGTCAGGACTAAACATGGACCGGCCTCCTGCTGGTGCCCAGAGTCAGGACAAAACATGGACCGGCCTCCTGCTGGTGCCCAGAGTCAGGACAAAACATGGACCGGCCTCCTGCTGGTGCCCAGAGTCAGGACAAAACATGGGGAATCTGCGTTTCAGTTTTATGCAGCTAAAATCTGGAACATTCTTCCTGAAGATGTGAGACAGGCTTCAACTCTGACAATGTTCAAATCTAAGCTAAAAACAGTTTTGTTTAGCTGCGCATATGACTGAAAGGATTTTTTCTTTGCACTCTTCTCTTTTGTTTGTGATTTTATTAGTTTAGACAATTAGTTGGATTGATCATTTTTAATTTGGTTAATTTTATTGTATTTCTTTTTCTGTAATTTCTTTGTGATTTTAATGCATTTTTCCTGCTGTGAAGCTTTGAATTGCCTTGTGTATGAAATGTGCTCTACAAATAAACTTGCCTTGCCTTACTTCCTGCAGCAGCTGAGGAAAGACAATCTGATGATGGTGCAGTTCTACACGGCCATCATCAAGTCCATCCTCACTTCCTCCATCACC
Organism: Eucyclogobius newberryi; assembly: GCF_026437365.1. Taxonomy (NCBI): domain Eukaryota; kingdom Metazoa; phylum Chordata; class Actinopteri; order Gobiiformes; family Gobiidae; genus Eucyclogobius; species Eucyclogobius newberryi. Next base: position 1,589,155 of record NW_027315768.1, on the reverse strand, counting down.
GTGTGGTACGCTGGAGCCACAGCCAGGGACAAACAGAGACTACAGCGCCCTCTGATGAGAAGGTGATCAGCTGCAGACTTCCATATCTGCAGGACCTGTACGTCTCAGGACTCTGGGACGAGCAGGTCCAATCACAGCCGACATGGACTATTTGAGCCACTCCCCTCAGGCAGGAGGCCACTCCCCTCAGGCAGGAGGCCACTCCCCTCAGGCAGGAGGCCACTCCCCTCAGGCAGGAGACCACTCCCCTCAGGCAGGAGGCCACTCCCCTCAGGCAGGAGACCACTCCCCTCAGGCAGGAGACCACTCCCCTCAGGCAGGAGACCACGGTCCATCAGGACCAGAACCTCCCGTCACAAGAACAGTTTCTTTCCCTCTACAGTTGGACTCATGAACACTGCCTAAGCACCTGTCACTCACTGCACTGTTCACTTCTTATTGCACGACATATTTTATTTATGTACATATTATGTCTATGTTTAACTTTATTTTAACTTGACTTACCCATTTTTATATATCTGGTACCTATTCACTGTTCATTGTTTTGTTGTTTATGTTGCATGAATCACCAGGACAAGTTCCTATATTTGTGAATCTTGTTCATTGACAATGGCATTAAACCGTATTCTGATTCTGATCAACCTTTCTTTTTTTTTCATCCTGAAGCCCAGGGCTTAGTCTCTCTCTTCACCAGTATCCAACAAAGTCAAAAGGTACATTTAATTGTTTGTTTATGAACATATCCATCTGCATGAAGGTGCCTCATACTGACCCTGCTGGTCCTCCACCACCTCCTCAATGATGATGTCTGGGGCGAGGTCTGAGGTAGAGCCACGGCAGGACAGATTGGGGCTGGAGGAGCCTGGCGGGGAGGGGCTCCTGCTGCTGCACAGGGCTTTGGGCTGGGACGTGCCGCTACACTGAGCACTCTCACTTTGCTTAATGTCGTTTCTAAAACACACAAATATAATATATATTTTTTGGCCCAAAACCACTAAATCCATTTCTGGGACCAAATTCTGGTGTCGGTGCAAACCAAACTAACTGAGTCTAACTGAGCTTCTCAAACTTACTGGCGCGCCCCCCGGAGATGGAAAATCTATCCATTTTGTTGTTATGCATTTGTCGTGCATAATCACAGATTTCCCCAAACGTCTCACCCCCCCCCCCCAAACAGGCGTGCCCCACACTTTGAGAAGCTCCAGACTTCCTAATTTGCCATAAAATATTCAAACCACAAAGATTTTGTTTCTGCACATACTCACTTGTTTGAGAAGTCCAGGACGATAGTCAAAGACTCATCCACAGTGTGTGAGTTTAAGGCACACCTACAACAAAAGGTTTGGTCAGGGTCATTTAAACATTCTTCACAGAAGACCGCCACAGACCAGTGGTCGAAGCTTTAATAGAGCCACTGTAACTTAAAGGTGTAATGGACGATTTTTTGGCCCAAATCTGAGTGCACATGTGTCGGCGATCGTCCATTACGCCTTTAATAAAGCTTGGAATATCATTACAATGGATTGTTTGTTAAAAATTACTGCTTATGATCATGATCATCATATCTGAAGCAAAAATTGGTCTGAGGGCCACGTTTGGCCCTTGGGCCATAGTTTAGACACCCCTGGTTTAGATTGTGGTTTTCTGGGTTGTCTGTCTTTACAACATGTTTAAGATTGGACCAACCTTAGCTCTGTAACCTCCGAGATACAGATTAGATCAAACTGGTTCTCCACTGGAGCCTGCAACGTCTCCAGAACCTGCCAAACATGGACACACCGGTCAGGAGGGGACCGAGACCACAGAACATGGACACTAGAAGACACCCATGAGCAGCCAGAGAAGGTACAAACAATTCATTCATAACGAGTTGTGTTAGCGTAAAATTTTTTCATGTATTGAGTTTTTCTTGCTGGACAAAAACTGTTTAAGGACAATATAAATGAAAAAAAAAGCTCTGCCGCAGTATCTCCCAGCGTGACCCCTGAGCGACCCCAGCGTGACCCCTGAGTGACCCCTGGAGGCGACAGACACACAGGCCCATCTCCTCAGGATCACAGCTTCTGGTCAGATGAAAAACACAATCTGGCTGATGAGATCACCTTAGATTAATAACACACTTTTGGGCCACATATGTTTCAGTTTGGCCAGGGTGAGACTTAAACTCCAGAGCGACTTCTATGTGATATTAACACATTATTATATCATTTTGTTTGTTATTTTCACACTGGCAATCGCATTTCACATGTTGATGATTTGGGGTACTACTGATGCTTTGGGAAACTTGTTAGCATGTTCTTTATGCTATAGTTATCTGAATAACTTAATATGTTACGTCAATATACCAGACACCACAGTTCTGTCTGTGCCTCATGTAGCTGAAGGTGTTAGCGTTAGCATACGTCACGTAGCTGAAGGTGTTAGCGTTAGCATACGTCACATAGCTGAAGGTGTTAGCGTTAGCATACGTCACATAGCTGAAGGTGTTAGCGTTAGCATACATCACGTAGCTGAAGGTGTTAGCGTTAGCATACGTCACGTAGCTGAAGGTGTTAGCGTTAGCATACGTTACATATGTCACGTAGCTGAAGGTGTTAGCGTTAGCATACGTCACGTAGCTGAAGGTGTTAGCATACGTACGCCGATTCACCATGTTCTCATCTGTTATTATTTGAAATTGCATTTCAAGATGTTCTTGGATTTTATCAAATACATTTCCAACAAAAAAGCGACTTATATTTTTTTGGCTGGTTACTCCGGAGCGACTTATAGTCTGGAAAATATGGTAGATAGATCTAGACTAATCATATCTGGCGTCTCCCTCTGTTATCAACTCATTTGCATATTCCAAATTCATATTTATCAGTTTAATTATTTGGTCAATAAATCTTCATAAGCCACATTTGATGAAGAGTTCATTAATTTCCAGAAAAGGGATCAATGCCATGGTTACGTCATTACAAACCTTAAGATTAACAAGCAAATTTAAAAAAATGTTTTTTTTTTTATCTTTGATGATGAAATGTTAAAGGCCTAATACAGGACATAACACATACCACACTTATGCAGTGGGTCATGACAATTCTTTAAATGGATATAAAGGTTGAATGTGGCCCTCGTTCATGAGAGAAGGACATGAAGAACACGCCTACAGCGCACAGCCTGCTGTAAACCAGAGTGTGAGTGTCTTCTGTGTGGATAGTCTGTAGGCCGCTTTATTTAAATAGGAACGTGTCTGAGATTCAAGGTCCCCTTAAGCGGTCTTCAGACCGGGGCGTCCAAAGCGTCCAGTTTACATTCAAAGTCTGTACAAACGTGCGTCGAACGCGTCTTGCACGGCGCAATTCCTGCGTTTTCAGCGTCAAACGCTCTGGACGCGCGTCCAAGGCGTACAGAGCGTTCGACGCAGGAAAGTTGAGCATTGTCCAACTTTTCTGCGTTGGGACGCTGCGCAGCAGCCAATCAAGGATGAGGCTCCAGTGACGTGCACGACCCGGAAGAAGACCCAAAACAAACCCGGCAACGATTTAAAAAAATCCTTAAGACGCAGCTCTTGGACCAAATATTGACTAAACTCTGCTCAGCTCGGAAGTATCTGCGGGTCCCAGACGGGCCCCGGGGCCCATCACCTGTTGGGACTTTGTAGAGTTAATAAACCAAAGCCATGGTCCAACATTAAACTCCATTTACACCACGAGAAAACACACAGCACAACTCCTCCACTGAGCGCGTGCAGACGCCTCGACTCCACTGAGCGCGTGCAGACGCTTCGACTCCACTGAGCACGTGCAGACGCCTCGACTCCACTGAGCGCGTGCGTGCAGACGCCTCGACTCCACTGAGCGCGTGCGTGCAGACGCCTCGACTCCACTGAGCGCGTGCGTGCAGACGCCTCGACTGCACTGAGCGCGTGCGTGCAGACGCCTCGACTGCACTGAGCGCGTGCAGACGCCTCGACTCCACTGAGCGCGTGCGTGCAGACGCCTCGACTCCACTGAGCGCGTGCGTGCAGACGCCTCGACTCCACTGAGCGCGTGCGTGCAGACGCCTCGACTCCACTGAGCGCGTACGTGCAGACGCCTCGACTCCACTGAGCGCGTGCAGACGCCTCGACTCCACTGAGCGCGTGCAGACGCCTCGACTCCACTGAGCGCGTGCAGACGCCTCGACTCCACTGAGCGCGTGCAGACGCCTCGACTCCACTGAGCGCGTGCAGACGCCTCGACTCCACTGAGCGCGTGCAGACGCCTCGACTCCACTGAGCGCGTGCAGACGCCTCGACTCCACTGAGCGCGTGCAGACGCCTCGACTCCACTGAGCGCGTGCAGACGCCTCGACTCCACTGAGCGCGTGCAGACGCCTCGACTCCACTGAGCGCGTGCAGACGCCTCGACTCCACTGAGCGCGTGCAGACGCCTCGACTCCACTGAGCGCGTGCAGACGCCTCGACTCCACTGAGCGCGTGCAGACGCCTCGACTCCACTGAGCGCGTGCAGACGCCTCGACTCCACTGAGCGCGTGCAGACGCCTCGACTCCACTGAGCGCGTGCAGACGCCTCGACTCCACTGAGCGCGTGCAGACGCCTCGACTCCACTGAGCGCGTGCAGACGCCTCGACTCCACTGAGCGCGTGCAGACGCCTCGACTCCACTGAGCGCGTGCAGACGCCTCGACTCCACTGAGCGCGTGCAGACGCCTCGACTCCACTGAGCGCGTGCAGACGCCTCGACTCCACTGAGCGCGTGCAGACGCCTCGACTCCACTGAGCGCGTGCAGACGCCTCGACTCCACTGAGCGCGTGCAGACGCCTCGACTCCACTGAGCGCGTGCAGACGCCTCGACTCCACTGAGCGCGTGCAGACGCCTCGACTCCACTGAGCGCGTGCAGACGCCTCGACTCCACTGAGCGCGTGCAGACGCCTCGACTCCACTGAGCGCGTGCAGACGCCTCGACTCCACTGAGCGCGTGCAGACGCCTCGACTCCACTGAGCGCGTGCAGACGCCTCGACTCCACTGAGCGCGTGCAGACGCCTCGACTCCACTGAGCATGTGCAGACGCCTCGGGCGTGCGTCTGCTGCCGAGTGTATTTTACAGACGTGAGTCCGAGGCGTCTGTCTTCAAATGTACAGGCGTCAAACTTCTGCGTCAGGCGTGAATTTGAGGCGGCGGTGTGAAGAGGCTTTAGTGTGCAGAAGCCTCTTCACCTTGTCAGAAATAAAAGCAGACATGCTAAGGACATGCTAAGGACATGCTCAGGAGGCACATGACAGCTCTGAGGATCTCAAGGCTTTAATAACTCAAGCTGTAAGAGAATTATCAAACTTGTAAACAAGGACAGGGCGTGTTTCAGTTGTAACTCCTCCCTTTGGGCAGGACCAATCGTAGTTCAAGGGGGATTACTACAAATGGCCCCTTTAAAAGACTTAATTTTACCGGTTAGTAAAAAGTACCTTTTCGAGCGGGCAGTACTTCTCCAGGAACTTCACCCGTCGCACTTCTTTGGCCTTCTGCATGGCGAGCTGGAGGCTGCTCACTCGCTCCTCCACCTGCTCCATGAGGCTCTTAGTCTGGATGAAATAGGACTCTAGTGTGGACAGCTCCTCCAGACGAGAGTCCTTCCTGAAGAGGCAACATTGACTTTACAAAAGGTTTAAGGATGGAGTAACCCACAATCATGAGTTTTTTTACTTTTCTTTTTCAAAACTTTTTTAAATGATTTATAAAAGACACAAACACATAAAACACAACCAGAGACAAATATAGAAAAGAAAGAACACAAGTAGCACAGGACAGAACAGACCCAACGGCCGTCCCATTTGGTCAAAAGTCTGGTTAATTTGTCGATTTCCAAATTGAGTCTGAATATGATTTTTCTGCCTTTTTCCAAATGTCCAATACAAAGTCAGTCCAGTCCAGCAGTGCTACAGCTACAGATACAGATACTGTGTCCATGGCAGGAATTATAAGGCCCAAATACATAGTTCTGAAATCACATGGAATGGCAATGTCAAAAACTGAAGCTCTTTGTTTAATTTTTTCAGTATTTGACTGAAATCGACAGAGTAATGACGATCAAAGCACTTTGACTGAAATGTCTATTATATATTATATTATTATATCTATTATGTTCTTTAAACTTTTTGAAGAAAAAAAGAAAAAAGAAAAAGTGACATGATTCATAACACCATGTCAAAGAGCTCATTGTTCACAGGGAAATGCTGATTTTTGGAGAAACTGTGGCAGCCAGGAGTTTTGGGACAGTCCTGTTGCTCAGAAATATTGGGCTGAAATCCACAAAGAGCTACAGGCAATTTTTGGCATTGCCATTCCATTAGATTTCATAACTATGTGCAACGATGTGTGGACACAATTAATGGATATCTTTGGAGCATACTCCTTCCTGGCTGCAGGAAGCAAGGCAATTACAAAGAATGGATGACTCAATGTCAAGAAATTAGACATAAACCAATGCTATTCCTTAACACACAGAGAACACAATTCAACTTAGAACATGAAACGACACAGAAACGTCAGACTTTTGTGTAGCATGCATGGGAGAAACCGCCGGGCCGGGTCACCAGGCTGTTATAAGTAGCCTGGCTACTCACGATGTTTTTTCTCTTGCAGGTTGGTTTTATTTCACATTATGGATTTAGGCATAATGGGGTCACATTCTCATTAGTCAGCTTCACATCAAGGCACTTGTCTTTTACAACAGTTGGTATTTTCCTTAGAGATAAAGCATGGGTAATGTTTACCTAACTCCCCTGGGGTGTTACACCCCTCCCTGGAGTAAACATTCCTTTGCACCATCTTTACGACACTTTCACAAATGCAGTTTTTCACATGCCATTTTTGTCTTAGACTAATGATGCAGATAATATACAAAAATTGTCATATCACTATTATGCAGATAATATACATCACAGAAATATAAGCATATATTTACATTTTATCACACTCAAACTGCACTGACAGTCAAGGACTGACATTATAACTGACATACAGAACATGGAGATTACATTTGGACTTAAAAGAATAGTGGGGGATTTTTCGCCGAGTTGAGAACTCAGGCAGTAGTGCACATGCACACTCCCCACTGTTTATATATTTGTTCAGTGTATCTTAATTTAGTGGTCAAAAATAGGAGTAAGGTGTGTTTCTTAGAGCACTGATCCAAGGAGCTACCGTCTGTGGCTGGGGAAGAGTCAGGGGAAGACATTTTAGTCAAATCTAAAAATGCACAAAATGGAAATTGTAGAAAAAGATTCAGTTGTAGTCATCTGGACTCCTGTTTTTTTTTTTTTAGGAGAAAAAAAAGTTTTTAGACTTATCCGAGGGTCATTCTCAATCTGCGAAATAAGATTGGGAACTCATATTTCTCCTACTCTGAGTAGGCCCTGCCCACCGGGACCTCCTGATAACGGATGATTTTGGTTTCACTAGAAACTAACCTTTTTGTTTACCATCAGCCGTTAAATGGGCTATCAGCCTCCTATTGTCCCTGACTCAAACTCTCTCTTCTCCCTGAGTAACTGATTAGCATCTGAATGCTCTGAGCGTCGACCTCTCCAGGGATTCAAGATTCCATTATAAACGTCCGGAAGGTTGAATCTTAAACCCCGGTTTCTGTTTAAGAATGGATTTTCTTTTTGAACAAAGTTTGCCTCTTTAACTCCTTTTTCAAACCATCTTTTCTCCTGCTCAGAATCTTCTCCTCACTGTCTTCGATTGAGTGATTAGTGGCTAGCACGGCCACAGCCTGTGGACACCCCGCTTGGGCTCTCAGAGTGAAGAGAACCAAAACGCAGGACAAAAAGGACAAAAGGGAAACAACCTAGAAGGAAGGGTGTTTCTATCCCTTATGTCTCGGGACTGTCAGGAAAAACTGCAAAGAATTTTTAGACAACATGAAGTTACCCGTTTATTTTAAACCAGGAAACACTTTAAGACAAAACCTGGTTCATCCTAAGGACAAGATGCAACACAAAAACAGAGCAATGTAGTTTATTCTGTCCAATGCAGTGAAGAAAAGTGTGAAGAGCGTCACATAGTGAGACTAAACAGCCTCTGCACAAGAGACTATCAGCACAGAAGACACTGGAGTTCAGGACCACAGAGCGCCGTGCATCTTCATCTTAAATAATGCAGTATTGAATCCCTGGAGGTCGACGCTCAGGGCATTATTATGCTAATCAGGTCCTCAGGGAAGAGGGAGAGTGAGCCAGGTACAATAGGAGGCTGGTAGCCCATTAAAAGGCTGATAGTAAACAGTTTCTGGTGAAACCAAAAACACCCTCTTCCAGGAAGTCCCCGCCAGGTGGGCGGGGCCTACTCAGAGTAGGATAAATATACGAGTTCCCGGTCTTGATTCACGGATCGAGAATGACTCTGGGATGAGTAGAACCGTTTTCTATAATGGAACGCTCCTGGAAATGAGGGATTACACCGACAAAATGGAAATGCATAATAGTATAGCAATCCTCGAAATAACGGGCCGGACACGGTCAATGACCGGCGCAAAAATCAGTCTTGACCGACTCCAAAATCAACGCTCCGGACACAATGACCGACGCAAATTTTTCGCCGTCATATATATTTTTAATAGGCAAAAACAGCGCGGTGAACACGCCCAAAGCGATTCCTCTGCACAAACTCGGGCGCGCTGTACTACAGACCAGGATTATTGCTGTAGTTGTACAGCGGAGGAAGCAGCGGAGCATGTGCGAGCGCATTTCCATCGCTTAAGTTTCGTTTTGACAGACATGCCACTCATTGGCCGAGCGGTGTCCGTGATCTTATGTCGATGAAAGCGGGCATCTGATTGGCCGCTGCGTTCGGTTGCGTTCGGTTGTACTCGGAAATGCTCCGTCTAATTTTGCGCCACAAGTGATATCGAGGTTGGCGGGCGTCAATCTCCTCAGTTCACAATTCAATCTTTTTAAAGTTGTTTGCAACAAAAGCTGTAATTTTGCACATTAGGGACAATGTCAATGTGGAAGTATCCAAGGGCCCCAAGGGCCCCGCCCCCTTTGGAGCTGTTAGCATCGGGGCAATGTTTATATGTTAGTAGTTTATTTTGTAGGCTGTGATTTTATATATTCCACAAGATCTCCTTGTGTCAAATGCTGTAAACAGTATTTATTTTGTATCTAATAAACATGATTATATTAAATTAAACAGTTTTAAAGATCATGATCTCTGGTTTATATGATGCAGTATTTGTGCTCTTCATATCAAATAACAGATAAAAGTACTTATAATACCCAGGTTTAAAACAACACATTTATCTTGTTCTTATGACGCCGCGATGCCGCGCGATTGTGGGCCCCTGAAATTGCTGGGGGGCCCCTAACTTTTTTAGGTAGGGGCCCCCCTGGCCCCTAACTTTGAAAATCTATTTCTCAGCCTGTAAATGATAACGAGACATGTTAATAAAAGTTCATTTTTCATGAATGTTATTCTGTTTTCCTTTCCTTGTGACCGATTCAGAATTAGCCATGACAGGTACCAAATGATCTGTACCTGTCATGTTGACAGGGACGTAAAAATAATTATTTCAAGGCCTGGTATAAGTATTATAAGTATATCATCAGCAATGCTCTTTTTCTGAGGAAAACTACAGCACCTAACATATACAAGCTTTTCATTTGACCAAAAAGAGGTTTTGTGAGGTTACTGGATTTAGACACCAGTGCATTGTAACTGATACTGATAGAATCCAGATGTTAGTAGTCTTTGAGTCTTTAGGCTAATTGACACATTTCATACCACTTTTGAATGCAGTGGATGGCTTTGGAGGTGGCCTGGATAATCTCTGATTGCAGCCGAGACTTTTCTTTCTCAACTTGTGTAGACATGCCGGTCTTGAGAGTCTGGGCACAAAAAACAATGTAGTTATTATGAACAATAAAAGTGACCGCAGCAGCTGACAACCTGTAAGTGTCCACTGAAAAGAGCTGAGCCCGGACATGTGGTCTCACCTCTTGGATGTTTTCCAGCTGGACCAGGTTTTCAGCAGCTCGCATCAAAGCTTCATCCACCTTCTGCTCAAACTTCTGCAGATCTGCACACTGAAATGTCACAGTACAATGCACAGGATTCACATATGAAATATTAACAACTCAAGCAAAGACCTGAGGAGAAACTTCAGCCTCCTTCAGAGAGAACAGTGCTCCTACAAGAACAGCATTGCTCCTTCAGAGAGAACAGTGCTCCTACAATAACAGCATTGCTCCTTCAGAGAACAGTGCTCCTACAATAACAGCATTGCTCCTTCAGAGAACAGTGCTCCTACAATAACAGCATTGCTCCTTCAGAGAACAGTGCTCCTACAATAACAGCATTGCTCCTTCAGAGAGAACAGTGCTCCTACAATAACAGCATTGCCATACAAGGGTTAAAGATAAAAACTGAACCTTTTCCCTGGTCAAAATCAGTCCAGCTTGATAAACAGAATATTGCTGCCACATGCTCATTTGAGTTGTTCTACCAATACAAGTCGATTCAGAAGTCTGTTTTATTAGGAAAAAGGCCCGCGCACGCACACACACACACACACACGTAAAGTACCAGCACAGGAGCTAAAACAAAAAGAAAAGGTCCCCAAAGTGTGGCCCAGTCCCTGCTCTATGCAAATGAGTTTGATATGGAGACCGGAACTAAAAAAGTACCAGGAAATGAAGCAGTCCTTACAGTGCAGAACCTGTATGTCGGATCCAGAGTTCTAAAAAGCAAATTTATGACATGTCTATTTTTAAGGTGTAATTTTTTTAACATACTTTTCTTTCTTTTAGATGGATGTGTTTGTCTAAGTAAAGACTGGTGACACAAGTACTTGAACACGCCTCATGTCCCGCCCTGCATGGGGCCTACACTCTTGGATCATTTAATTGATCGTAAATATTGAATGAATAATGTTCAGTTTTTTTTTTAGGTGATGAAACTCCGTCACACAGATGGAAAATCAAAGATTAGGTTGGTGTGATGAAGATGAGGACATGTGCTGGTTAAGGTGAGTTTGAATCCCGACTCAGACAGTTTACTGCATGTCCTCCCTTCTCTCATCCCCATTTCACACACCACTGCCCCGCCTCAAACTAAGGGCCAAAAAATCCTTTTAAAAAGCAGGAGATGAGGACATACGTGATTTGAGGCTTCCTTCCTGAACCGGGGGCCGATCTGGGGCAGAGGTTCCCTGATCCTGGGCCGACTGGATCTGTGGGGCCTGACACACAGACACATCACTGTTAGGAGCAGTTGTCATGGAGACTAGAGAAATGATGCTTTACCTCTTATTCATCTTGGCTGTGTAAAGCAGGCCGATAATCCTGCAGTCTTCACTCAGTCCATCCACCCCCGCCTCAGGCAGCTGTGACTCCACCTGAGGGTGAGGGACACAAATGAAGATTTGGATCATCATCTTTTCTTTGATCCTTGATTTTCTCCAGGGCCCTTAAAGCAGCTCTCATTTACAAGAACACATCTACACAACAGATGAGCAGATACAATAAAACATTGAATAAAAGAATTACATTAATACATACAAATGCACTTACACAGCACTGGCATTGTGGGTCATTTTTACCAGTGCTTTGAATTCATTAAAAAGGCATAAATCAGTTACTCCCAGACAGAGCAAAATTGCTGAATGCCTTTTCTTTTTTACTCTGCTGACTGGGACAAATATCATTTAAATATGTCGTGAGATCTCAATTGATGAATATTTGATGAATATATTTCACATTAAACCGACTTAACGTTTACTGTGTGATCTTAACTTGTAACTAAATCATGTTTTACTTTAGTTTGCCTTAAGAACTGTGTCATACTTAATGTACTTCATGACCTGCTAATGATGTTAATGATGTGTGCATTAATCATGTTGCAGTATTTAGTTGTGGTCACATGTCGTTTTTGCTGGTTTAAGTTAAATTTGTCAAAATTAGGAATAAGTTCGACTAAAACCGTGTTCACACCACAGCGTCCAAATGGCGCCCGACACAGGAGTTGGACGCCTCAGACATGCATCCATAAATAAACTCACTAGCTGGACGCACTGGACACGCGTACCGACCGACTGACCGACCGACCGACACTCAAACGCCCCCGACGCACCGCGTCCAACGCTCAAAACACAGGATTTGGGCCGCAAAAATGTAGGACGCCAAAGGCACACGTCCACATAGACTTTTAATGTAAACTGGACGCTTTGGACGCCACGGCCGAGGACCCAAGAGCTCCAAGGACCCGAAGAGCTCCAAGGACCCGAAGAGCTCCAAGGACCCGAAGAGCTCCAAGGACCAGAAGAGCTCCAAGGACCCGAAGAGCTCCAAGGACCAGAAGAGCTCCGAGCTCGCTCCGAGGACCCAAACGAGCTCGCTCCGAGGACCCAAACGAGCTCGCTCCGAGGACCCAAACGAGCTCGCTCCGAGGACCCAAACGAGCTCGCTCCGAGGACCCAAACGAGCTCGCTCCGAGGACCCAAACGAGCTCGCTCCGAGGACCCAAACGAGCTCGCTCCGAGGACCCAAACGAGCTCGCTCCGAGGACCCAAACGAGCTCGCTCCGAGGACCCAAACGAGCTCGCTCCGAGGACCCAAACGAGCTCGCTCCGAGGACCCAAACGAGCTCGCTCCGAGGACCCAAACGAGCTCGCTCCGAGGACCCAAAGAGCTCGCTCCGAGGACCCAAACGAGCTCGCTCCGAGGACCCAAACGAGCTCGCTCCGAGGACCCAAAGAGCTCGCTCCGAGGACCCAAAGAGCTCGCTCCGAGGACCCAAACGAGCTCGCTCCGAGGACCCAAAGAGCTCGCTCCGAGGACCCAAACGAGCTCGCTCCGAGGACCCAAACGAGCTCGCTCCGAGGACCCAAACGAGCTCGCTCCGAGGACCCAAACGAGCTCGCTCCGAGGACCCAAAGAGCTCGCTCCGAGGACCCAGAGCTCGCTCCGAGGACCCAAACGAGCTCGCTCCGAGGACCCAAACGAGCTCGCTCCGAGGACCCAAACGAGCTCGCTCCGAGGACCCAAACGAGCTCGCTCCGAGGACCCAAACGAGCTCGCTCCGAGGACCCAAACGAGCTCGCTCCGAGGACCCAAAGAGCTCGCTCCGAGGACCCAGAGCTCGCTCCGAGGACCCAAACGAGCTCGCTCCGAGGACCCAAACGAGCTCGCTCCGAGGACCCAAACGAGCTCGCTCCGAGGACCCAAACGAGCTCGCTCCGAGGACCCAAACGAGCTCGCTCCGAGGACCCAAACGAGCTCGCTCCGAGGACCCAAACGAGCTCGCTCCGAGGACCCAAACGAGCTCGCTCCGAGGACCCAAAGAGCTCGCTCCGAGGACCCAAAGAGCTCGCTCCGAGGACCCAAACGAGCTCGCTCCGAGGACCCAAACGAGCTCGCTCCGAGGACCCAAACGAGCTCGCTCCGAGGACCCAAAGAGCTCGCTCCGAGGACCCAAACGAGCTCGCTCCGAGGACCCAAACGAGCTCGCTCCGAGGACCCAAACGAGCTCGCTCCGAGGACCCAAACGAGCTCGCTCCGAGGACCCAAAGAGCTCGCTCCGAGGACCCAAAGAGCTCGCTCCGAGGACCCAAACGAGCTCGCTCCGAGGACCCAAACGAGCTCGCTCCGAGGACCCAAACGAGCTCGCTCCGAGGACCCAAACGAGCTCGCTCCGAGGACCCAAACGAGCTCGCTCCGAGGACCCAAACGAGCTCGCTCCGAGGACCCAAACGAGCTCGCTCCGAGGACCCAAACGAGCTCGCTCCGAGGACCCAAACGAGCTCGCTCCGAGGACCCAAACGAGCTCGCTCCGAGGACCCAAAGAGCTCGCTCCGAGGACCCAAAGAGCTCGCTCCGAGGACCCAAACGAGCTCGCTCCGAGGACCCAAACGAGCTCGCTCCGAGGACCCAAACGAGCTCGCTCCGAGGACCCAAAGAGCTCGCTCCGAGGACCCAAACGAGCTCGCTCCGAGGACCCAAACGAGCTCGCTCCGAGGACCCAAACGAGCTCGCTCCGAGGACCCAAAGAGTCCCATTTTGTCCATTGTTTGTTGAATGTGTCCATTTTCAGGTTGAGTCCGGCGGTGCTTTATCCCGTGGTGCTGTGGTGGCATGTCCGTCATGTCCGTCCAGAGCAGTGTGTGTCACACGTCAATGCTCATGTTAGATTCAGTCACAGGGATAGAATTGTTGTTGCCTTGTTTGGTTTCTTGATTATAATAACTCCTTATTTGTAAGTACCTATAAAAGTCCTATTTCTCCAAGCCAGACCATTCTTTCTACATAAAGTTTATTTGATTTTCTTTTCAAAACTGGTATAAAAAAAACGTTTGTAATTCAAATCTTAAATCTAAGGTTGGCGTGTTTTTGGCTTAAAACTTTGGTCATAAACCAACCAGCATAAGATTTTAATATTTGTTCAGTTTAGATGCTTTGATTAGCGTCTTCCAGGTCATAAGTGCAGATTCTTGTGGAGAACCACACGTAGCTACTTGAGGGATTCGGTTTGTCATTTAAATGGATAGTTCTTTCTGAAAGTCAGAGCGGGGCCCCACTATAAGATTTTTTTTTAAATGTACGTTCAATATCCAGACATTGGGCCTATTATCAAGGAAATGCATCACATTAGGCTGCCCCAAATAAATGGTCTTTTTGCTGTAACCCGCCCCACCATTTTTCAAATGGGTAGGTAGGTAAATTCTTTTTTTTTTAAACTTTGAAAGCAAACAAAAAGATCCAAAATGAATTGTATGTTTGGTGTAACCCTACCCAAATTTTTCAAGTGGGTAGGTAGAAAGGTAAATTCTTTTTTTTTTTTTTTACTTTAAAGCATAAAAAATTCCAAATTTGTATATAGAATTGAATTAAGAATTAAGTGAAAACTATGAAATTAAGTTATTATAATTTATCAAAAGAGATGCTACAGTAAATGTACAAAACAAAAAAATGAATAAGTCCAGCCAATAAATTATTCTTATTTTTGTACAGGACAAATGATTTTATTTTTTGGCCATTTTCATGTCGTAAAATCGTCGACGTCCTCTTTTCGCTCGCTTCGTCCGGTCTGGTCGACACAATGAACACACATGTTGCCGTCGCCATTTTTTTTTATCTGCCAGTGACACGCAGTGACCGCCAGGGGTCAGGCTTCAACAGACAATGACTTGAACGTTCTCCGCTCGTGTTAAGTTTCATTTTCATTTCGGCTTCGTAATATTTTTAGTGAGTTCCAGTGATACAAAATTATTCAACACTGCGCTTTTTTGAAGAAAAAAAACGGTCGGTGAGTTGGCGAAATATAAGAAAAATAAAAGAATTTGGCATAATTTTGACAAAATGCTGATATTTTTTTTTCAGTCGGCTATAATTGATGACTCGGTCGGGTTACGGCAAACAGACATATTATCTTGCTCTGCCTTAGTTTAAAACAATAAGACATCATCTGCAAAGCAGGTAATATTATGTACCATCCCATAAATTTGAAATATTGGCTCAAAATATTAGACAATCAGAAAAAATCCATAGAGTTAGATACAGCGCAAACAGAAGGGGCCAAGAACAACCCCGGCTTTCCAGAGTCAGTGGATCGGTCACATGACCATTAACTTTAATTCTTGATGTTGGGCCATCGTAAAGAGCCCCAATTTTTTCAAATCATCCATTTTATATTTGGTTAGCACTTGTTAGTCCAGCTACAGAATCAAGTCTTCTCAGCGTCCAAACTCATTATTACATCTTTGTTTAGTTGTGTGTTTGTGTGTGTCTCATTGTGTGTAAAGATGGTCTTATGTCGTCTTGTGTTTGTCGTTTGTCATGAATCCTGTCTGATCTTTGTGGATTCAGTTTGGGAGGATTTGTTCCATTCTTTTGGAATAAACGATAGTCACATTCAGAATAGAAATAGTCTCTATGAGGCACAGTCCAGTCGCTCCTTCCCTTCTTTTGGTCTCAGGGACATGATGTCTTTAGAGCTTTATACACTGAGGTGTGTCTTTAGAGCTTTATACACTCTGAGGTGTGTCTTTAGAGCTTTATACACTGAGGTGTGTCTTTAGAGCTTTATACACTGAGGTGAACCCATCGCTCCTGACCGCTCGAGTGGGCCAGTGCTCTGGGGAGTGGGCCAGTGCTCTGGGGAGTGGGCCAGTGGAGTACCTGACACTCTGGACATGTGATGACATTGTCCTGCTCCAGGGGCCTGAGGCAGGGGCAGCAGTAGATGTGTCCACACAGCAGCATCCGCGGCAGATTCCCGTCCACATCGTCTTCTAGAGGAACAAACGTGCTCACAATTATTTACACTTCATTTATAATCCAAGGAAACAACTAGAGACAACAAGAGACAACAGAGGAGACAGGAGGAGACGGGAGGAGACAAGAGCAGACAGGAGGAAACAAGAGCAGACGGGAGGAGACAGGAGGAGACGGGAGGAGATGGGAGGAGACGGGAGGAGACGGGAGGAGACAAGAGCAGACAGGAGGAGACAAGAGCAGACGGGAGGAGACGGGAGGAAACGGGAGGAGACGGGAGGAGACGGGAGGAGACGGGAGGAGACGGGAGGAGACAAGAGCAGACGGGAGGAGACGGGAGGAGACAAGAGCAGACAGGAGGAGACGGGAGGAGACAAGAGCAGACAGGAGGAGACAAGAGCAGACAGGAGGAGACGGGAGGAGACGGGAGGAGACGGGAGGAGACAAGAGCAGCCGGGAGGAGACGGGAGGAGACGGGAGGAGACAAGAGCAGACGGGAGGAGACGGGAGGAGACGGGAGGAGACAAGAGCAGACAGGAGGAGACGGGAGGAGACAAGAGCAGACAGGAGGAGACAAGAGCAGACGGGAGGAGACGGGAGGAAACGGGAGGAGACGGGAGGAGACGGGAGGAGACGGGAGGAGACAAGAGCAGACAGGAGGAGACGGGAGGAGACAAGAGCAGACAGGAGGAGACAAGAGCAGACAGGAGGAGACGGGAGGAGACGGGAGGAGACGGGAGGAGACAAGAGCAGCCGGGAGGAGACGGGAGGAGACGGGAGGAGACAAGAGCAGACAGGAGGAGACGGGAGGAGACGGGAGGAGACAAGAGCAGACAGGAGGAGACGGGAGGAGACAAGAGCAGACAGGAGGAGACAAGAGCAGACGGGAGGAGACGGGAGGAGACAAGAGCAGACAGGAGGAGACGGGAGGAGACAAGAGCAGACAGGAGGAGACAGGAGGAGACAGGAGGAGACGGGAGGAGACGGGAGGAAACGGGAGGAGACGGGAGGAGACGGGAGGAGACAAGAGCAGACAGGAGGAGACAAGAGCAGACGGGAGGAGACGGGAGGAAACGGGAGGAGACGGGAGGAGACGGGAGGAGACAAGAGCAGACAGGAGGAGACGGGAGGAGACAAGAGCAGACAGGAGGAGACGGGAGGAGACAAGAGCAGACGGGAGGAGACAGGAGCAGACGGGAGGAGACGGGAGGAGACAAGAGCAGACGGGAGGAGACGGGAGGAGACGGGAGGAGACGGGAGGAGACAAGAGCAGCCGGGAGGAGACGGGAGGAGACAAGAGCAGACAGGAGGAGACGGGAGGAGACGGGAGGAGACAAGAGCAGCCGGGAAGAGACGGGAGGAGACAAGAGCAGACGGGAGGAGACAAGAGCAGACGGGAGGAGACCAGAGCAGACGGGAGGAGACAAGAGCAGACGGGAGGAGACAGAGCAGACGGGAGGAGACAGAGCAGACGGGAGGAGACAGGAGGAGACGTGCTGTTGACAGTGTTCCCATAGACGTCTTCAGCAAATGTTTCACTTCCTGTGCCACCAGAACGGCCCCGCCCCTTTGTGTGAAAACAAAAGCCGCATCCATTGAAATGTACGGGATGCGATCGGTGGTGAAATTCAAATAAAGGTCTAAATACTGATCAAAATCCCCACAATGCACCTTGTAAAGTAGTGTGCAGCTAGAACAGAACAACAGCGACAGGTCTTTAACTGGACACACCAGAGCGAATGAGGCAGAAGAGCGGTTTAAAGGCACTGTTGACTCAGAATATGAACAAACCACTCTGAAATAAACCATTAAGCCGCAACGTTGCTAGTGTTAGCCGTTTCATTTAGGGATCATCTCAAAATGGATTGAAGCTGAAAATATGTAATATTTTTCGTCGTCGGGGGGTTGAACCTACATTTCGTCTTTTTGTTGCTTTGAAGCTTCAATACATCGTTGTGCCAGTCATTGTTTTGAAACTCTCTCAGCAGCGAGCATTAGGCCAACAGTAGGCGGCGGGTGCGTGCGCGTGCGGGGCAGCACGGCACGCCGTGGCCCGTCCGGGGAGCGGGGCGGGCGTCGCCGTTGCCAACGCGGCTGTTGCAGAAAAGTTGGAAAAGCTTTTTTGCAGCAAGACGCGGCGCAGAAAAAGATCAAGATTCGCACTGGCCGGAAGAAGGACCAACACAGACCCGCATGAGGTTTCGGCCAATCACGTGAGATTCTCACTGAGACAAAAGGGCGTGTCCTGCTTCTGTCACTCTGACATGTCTTAAAGGGTCTAAACACAGACAATTGACAATTACAGGTTTTGACAAGAAACATTAGTTTCTCACTCTCTCATCCTCTTGAGACTGTCTCAATGTGGTCATCTCACAGTTTGGGTTGAATGGGATGTGCCGTAGGGCCCCTCGGGCCCCTGGACCATGTGGATTGAGTAAACAAACATGTGCGACAGGTGACATTATTTGGAGAGTTCATAACTTCTACTGATAAACTTACCAAAGGATGTTCAGGGACCAGAGGTGAGCAGGTCTAACAAGCTACTATCGTTTTATCAACGTGGAAGACGTGACGTGACGTCTTTGAGTCACCGTCATAGGCAAAAGTTGAACAATCCAGTCCGTTTGTTGTTGGATGCCAGATCCATGCCGGGGATCATCAGTCCATAACTGTGTGCGCGTCATACAGATTTAACCAATATTTATTTTCTGCTCAGTTTTGCTGACTTTTTTCACTCTGACCCAGAGTCAGGTGATGGCGTGAGGAGACAGTAGTGACGAGGGCACTATAAAGTCTGTATATGTATGCATGTATGTATGTATGTATCCATACATTAATTGAATAAACCAATGGTAGTGGACTATTCATTTTTTTAAAGATAACTTAGGTTGACTTGTGGAAATAAAAACACTGTTAAAGTGCATTTACAGGAAGGTTCAAAGCATAACCTACATTTCATCACATTTACTGACACCAAAGGCAGATTTAAGATGAAATATTACACATTTCTTTGTTAGTATCGATTCATTCATTATTCCTAACCAGGCCATGGAGCCATGGATGTCTCTGTAACACTTGTAATGAATAAAGGGGTTGGTTCAAGTTCAAATTAGCACTGGTTAGCTGGTTAGTTAGCAGGTTAGTTAGCAGGTTAGCAGGGACAACTGACAGTTTAAACCATTAGTCGGTTTTAATTCAAATCCTTCTATGTTCGAAGCCCGTGAGTGTCAGAGAGTGTGTTGAAGGTGTGAGTACCGGGCAGAGTGTAGGGCTCTCCGCACAGAGAACACGCCGTGGCTCGGGGCAGCTCTGACTCCATCGCTCCTCTGCACGATACGCGCGCACAATCTGCGCTACCGCCACGAGGCGGCGCGCTTCCTGTCACGTGACTCTTCTGTTCTTCCTCAAATAACAAAATAAAACAACGGGCCAAATACATAATAACAAAACAAAGCCATAATAATGAGTTTGGTTTGATTCTGTAGCTGGACTTATTTATTTAAAGTGCTAAACAAATTTCAAATCGACAATTTAATTATAGAAAATATTGGGGCTCTTTACGATGGTCCAACATCAAGAATTAAAATCAATGGTCATGTGACCGATCCACTGACTCTGGAAGGAGGGGTGGGTCAGGGCTGTGCCTGGTGTCTCCTCCTGTTTGCTTTGTATTTAGAACCATTGGCCCAATTTATTAGACAATTAAAAACAATTCACAGTGTTACAATTGATTGGACGGAACATTAAACTGCCTGATGCAGATGATGTTATTGTATTTGACCAAACCAGACATTTCCATACCCAATGTGATGCTTTTTCTTCAAGAAATTAGTCCAATGTCCAAATACAAATTAATTGTACAAAAAACGAAATTCTTTCTTACTGGCGCCCCCTTCTGACCTTTAAAAAGACTAACTCATTCAAATGGCAAACAGAATCACTTAGAGCAGGGGTGTCAAACTCATTTGGGTCGCGGGCCGAACTATTAAAAATATAAGAAATAAATAACTTTATATAGCCTAGGCTGTTTTGAAGCAATTAGTGGATCGATAAAAAAAATACTAAACGTTTGTTCTCATAAACTGAAATGTATTTAGAAAAACAAGTGTAATTTCACCAACATGAGCTTCAGTTTATCAGAGATGATCTACAGTTCTACAGAGATAAACATTTGACTTTATAACAAAATAAACTTCCCAAGATCTAAAAAAAACGTTTAAATGTACTAACTAACATTTCCACGTCTGTAGTTCTCTGTTCACCTGAACTGACACCACTAAACTTCTGCTCAAAAGTGCTTCAAGTGCACTTCTCCCTCACAGCAGTGCAGCAGAGCCCCGTGGGGGAGGGGCATCTCACCCAGCAGTGCAGCAGAGCCCCGTGGGGGAGGGGCAGCTCACACAGCAGTGCAGCAGAGCCCCGTGGGGGAGTGGCAGCTCACACAGCAGTGCAGCAGAGCCCCGTGGGGGAGGGGAAACTAACAAAGCAGTGCAGCAGAGCCCCGTGGGGGAGGGGCAGCTCACACAGCAGTGCAGCAGAGCCCCGTGGGGGAGGGGCAGCTCACACAGCAGTGCAGCAGAGCCCCGTGGGGGAGGGGAAGCTCACACAGCAGTGCAGCAGAGCCACGTGGGGGAGGGGCAGCTCACACAGCAGTGCAGCAGAGCCGCGTGGGGGAGGGGCAGCTCACACAGCAGTGCAGCAGAGCCCCGTGGGGGAGGGGAAGCTCACACAGCAGTGCAGCAGAGCCACGTGGGGGAGGGGCAGCTCACACAGCAGTGCAGCAGAGCCCCGTGGGGGAGGGGCGGCCATAGGCGGCATTGTGGGACGCGTAGTTTTAGCGATAAAAACGGTTACGGATGTAATTACGGTTCTATAAATCGATCTAAAAAAATATATATGTATACCTTTTTTTTTAAATATAAATTTGAAATGTTCCTCGGGCCGGATTAAAACGTCTGGCGGGCCGGATTTGGCACGCAGGCCAGAGTTTGACACCTATAACTTAGATATTTAAGTGTGGTACTTCATAGAGAACTATCAGCAATTATGGACAAAAATTATACTCCTCTTATGACCATAAAAAATGGAAATTGAAAAGTGGAACCTTATCCCACACTTAAAGGCGCAATGGACGATTTTTTGGCGATTTGAGAACTCAGGTGGAAGCGCTCATGCCACTCCCCCGTGCACATGCCACTCCCCCGTGCACATGCCACTCCCCCGGGCTCATGCCACTCCCCCGTGCACATGCCACTCCCCCGTGCTCATGCCACTCCCCCGTGCTCATGCCACTCCCCCGTGCACATGCCACTCCCCCGTGCTCATGCCACTCCCCCGTGCTCATGCCACTCCCCCGTGCACATGCCACTCCCCCGTGCACATGCCACTCCCCCGTGCTCATGCCACTCCCCCGTGCACATGCCACTCCCCCGTGCTCATGCCACTCCCCCGTGCACATGCCACTCCCCCGTGCACATGCCACTCCCCCGTGTACATGCCACTCCCCCGTGCTCATGCCACTCCCCCGTGCACATGCCACTCCCCCGTGCTCATGCCACTCCCCCGTGCACATGACACTCCCCCGTGCTCATGCCACTCCCCCGTGCACATGCCACTCCCCCGTGCACATGCCACTCCCCCGGGCTCATGCCACTCCCCCGTGCACATGCCACTCCCCCGTGCTCATGCCACTCCCCCGTGCTCATGCCACTCCCCCGTGCACATGCCACTCCCCCGTGCTCATGCCACTCCCCCGTGCTCATGCCACTCCCCCGTGCACATGCCACTCCCCCGTGCTCATGCCACTCCCCCGTGCTCATGCCACTCCCCCGTGCACATGCCACTCCCCCGTGCTCATGCCACTCCCCCGTGCACATGCCACTCCCCCGTGCACATGCCACTCCCCCGTGTACATGCCACTCCCCCGTGCTCATGCCACTCCCCCGTGCACATGCCACTCCCCCGTGCTCATGCCACTCCCCCGTGCACATGCCACTCCCCCGTGCTCATGCCACTCCCCCGTGCACATGACACTCCCCCGTGCTCATGCCACTCCCCCGTGCACATGCCACTCCCCCGTGCTCATGCCACTCCCCCGTGCACATGACACTCCCCCGTGCTCATGCCACTCCCCCGTGCACATGCCACTCCCCCGTGCACATGCCACTCCCCCGTGCTCATGCCACTCCCCCGTGCTCATGCCACTCCCCCGTGCACATGACACTCCCCCGTGCTCATGCCACTCCCCCGTGCACATGCCACTCCCCCGTGCTCATGCCACTCCCCCGTGCACATGACACTCCCCCGTGCTCATGCCACTCCCCCGTGCTCATGCCACTCCCCCGTGCACATGACACTCCCCCGTGCTCATGCCACTCCCCCGTGCTCATGCCACTCCCCCGTGCACATGCCACTCCCCCGTGCTCATGCCACTCCCCCGTGCACATGACACTCCCCCGTGCTCATGCCACTCCCCCGTGCACATGCCACTCCCCCGTGCTCATGCCACTCCCCCGTGCACATGACACTCCCCCGTGCTCATGCCACTCCCCCGTGCTCATGCCACTCCCCCGTGCACATGCCACTCCCCCGTGCTCATGCCACTCCCCCGTGCTCATGCCACTCCCCCGTGCACATGCCACTCCCCCGTGCTCATGCCACTCCCCCGTGCTCATGCCACTCCCCCGTGCACATGCCACTCCCCCGTGCTCATGCCACTCCCCCGTGCACATGCCACTCCCCCGTGCACATGCCACTCCCCCGTGTACATGCCACTCCCCCGTGCTCATGCCACTCCCCCGTGCACATGCCACTCCCCCGTGCTCATGCCACTCCCCCGTGCACATGCCACTCCCCCGTGCTCATGCCACTCCCCCGTGCACATGACACTCCCCCGTGCTCATGCCACTCCCCCGTGCACATGCCACTCCCCCGTGCTCATGCCACTCCCCCGTGCACATGACACTCCCCCGTGCTCATGCCACTCCCCCGTGCACATGCCACTCCCCCGTGCACATGCCACTCCCCCGTGCTCATGCCACTCCCCCGTGCTCATGCCACTCCCCCGTGCACATGACACTCCCCCGTGCTCATGCCACTCCCCCGTGCACATGCCACTCCCCCGTGCTCATGCCACTCCCCCGTGCACATGACACTCCCCCGTGCTCATGCCACTCCCCCGTGCTCATGCCACTCCCCCGTGCACATGACACTCCCCCGTGCTCATGCCACTCCCCCGTGCTCATGCCACTCCCCCGTGCACATGCCACTCCCCCGTGCTCATGCCACTCCCCCGTGCACATGACACTCCCCCGTGCTCATGCCACTCCCCCGTGCACATGCCACTCCCCCGTGCTCATGCCACTCCCCCGTGCACATGACACTCCCCCGTGCTCATGCCACTCCCCCGTGCTCATGCCACTCCCCCGTGCACATGACACTCCCCCGTGCTCATGCCACTCCCCCGTGCTCATGCCACTCCCCCCCTGCACATGCCACTCCCCCCGTGCACATGCCACTCCCCCGTGTGGACTGATACAACACACACGTGCGTTTGTTTATTAGCACGATGGATCGCATCATCTCTCGTCTCCCGTAGATTTCCGTCTTCTTCTGAGTCAGCTCCAACTGTCTTTCTCCGTCTGAGGCCCTCGTGTTGTTTTCCGGTGAGAGCTCTCAGATGGTCAGCTCGGAGCAGCTGGAAGCCCTCCAGCTCCACGGCGCAGTCCGGGACGGATTCGCTGAGCCACGTCTCTGTAAAACACAACACAGGGGAAGAAGAAAAGTCTCGGTTTTGTCTCATCAGCAGCACCAGTTCATTCAGTTTGTTGGTAGTGAGTTGACGTTGGAGAGGAAGATCCCAGGTAAGGGCGTTCGTGTGCCTCGTTTCTTCAGCCACACTAGCGCTTTCCTCTTCTGCAACGTCTCACGATTTTAGCCAAAGTAATAATTATTTCTGCAGCTGATGCTAAAATAATTGGAACTAGGTCTGTAGGAGTTGTGGTTCTGATGGATAAGAGCTCTTCATGGGTGTAAGAGCAGACACATACTATAACTATGTAGCACGTGTACTCTCCTGCCTTGCCTGATAGAACAGATCATTACTCTCCTCCTCCCATGTCAGATCCCTCAGTCCCAGACTACATTCTGCTGCCTTAACTATGAGTTGTGTTCTCTCCGATTTTGATTTCACCTCCATTGTTGAATTAATTACTGCAGTTATGAAAGTGACTAACCTTTTCAAGTTAATTGTAAACTCTTGATTTGGAACATCAGGCTCCAGTCCAGCCTCTTGTCTTTCTTGATTTACCTGTTTTGTTTCCTCACCTCCTTTTGAATGACTGACCATTTTAGCAGCTTCTGCGTATGTGACTTTCTGCTGACCTCTGACCAGCTGGATCTCCTTTTGCCTTTTTAGCTCCTCAGAACCTCTAAAGTTGCACTGTGATCCTCTCCACAGTTACAACAATGAGGCTTCCCTCGCCCACATTCAGAATAATCATGATCCCACATCTGGCACATCTACGTTTTCCTTTACACACCTTTGCTGTGCGCCCCAACCTCTGCCATTTGTAGCACCGAACTGGACCGAAGACATACTCTCCAACATTATAGCTCGTCAAAATAAGATAAGATAAGAAAGCCTTTATTTGTCCAAACAATGGGGACATTTCGGTGTTGCAACGCAAGTGGGTACGGAAGTAAAAGAACAGATAACTTATAGAAAGCTTTAAAAAAAAAAACACTCTTAATAGAAAAACTCTATTAAGAGTGACAAAACCTCTTATATTCTTAATAAGGAATAGAGAGAAAAAATTAAAATTTAAATAAAATAAGATAAAAATAATAACAATAGTAACAAAAGTATCAAAAGTAACCCTCTTATTTACAGCAGTTATATGGACGGAGAATATTATTGCACATGGGTATGACAGTATTGCACATGGGTATGACAGGGGTATGTCAGTGTTGCACATGGGTAT
Source organism: Eucyclogobius newberryi (assembly GCF_026437365.1). Classification (NCBI taxonomy): domain Eukaryota; kingdom Metazoa; phylum Chordata; class Actinopteri; order Gobiiformes; family Gobiidae; genus Eucyclogobius; species Eucyclogobius newberryi. The sequence goes on along the minus strand of NW_027315768.1, from coordinate 1,563,916 downwards.
GACAGTATTGCACATGGGTATGTCAGTATTGCACATGGGTATGTCAGTGTTGCACATGGGTATGACAGTATTGCACATGGGTATGTCAGTGTTGCACATGGGTATGACAGTATTGCACATGGGTATGTCAGTATTGCACATGATTATGACAGTATTGCACATGATTATGACAGTATTGCACATGGGTATGACAGTATTGCACATGGGTATGTCAGTGTTGCACATGGGTATGACAGTATTGCACATGGGTATGACAGTATTGCACATGGGTATGTCAGTATTGCACATGATTATGACAGTATTGCACATGGGTATGACAGTATTGCACATGGGTATGACAGGGGTATGTCAGTGTTGCACATGGGTATGACAGTATTGCACATGGGTATGACAGTATTGCACATGGGTATGTCAGTGTTGCACATGGGTATGACAGTATTGCACATGGGTATGACAGTATTGCACATGGGTATGTCAGTGTTGCACATGGGTATGTCAGTATTGCACATGGGTATGACAGTATTGCACATGGGTATGACAGTATTGCACATGGGTATGACAGTATTGCACATGGGTATGACAGTATTGCACATGGGTATGTCAGTATTGCACATGATTATGACAGTATTGCACATGGGTATGACAGTATTGCACATGGGTATGTCAGTATTGCACATGGGTATGACAGTATTGCACATGGGTATGACAGTATTGCACATGGGTATGACAGTATTGCACATGGGTATGACAGTATTGCACATGGGTATGACAGTATTGCACATCGGTATGTCAGTATTGCACATGGGTATGACAGTATTGCACATGGGTATGACAGTATTGCACATGGGTATGACAGGGGTATGTCAGTGTTGCACATGGGTATGACAGTATTGCACATGGGTATGACAGTATTGCACATGGGTATGTCAGTATTGCACATGATTATGACAGTATTGCACATGGGTATGACAGTATTGCACATGGGTATGACAGTATTGCACATCGGTATGTCAGTATTGCACATGGGTATGACAGTATTGCACATGGGTATGACAGTATTGCACATGGGTATGACAGGGGTATGTCAGTGTTGCACATGGGTATGACAGTATTGCACATGGGTATGACAGTATTGCACATGGGTATGTCAGTATTGCACATGATTATGACAGTAGTGCACATGGGTATGACAGTATTGCACATGGGTATGACAGGGGTATGTCAGTGTTGCACATGGGTATGACAGTATTGCACATGGGTATGTCAGTATTGCACATGGGTATGTCAGTATTGCACATGGGTATGACAGTATTGCACATGGGTATGACAGTATTGCACATGGGTATGACAGTATTGCACATGGGTATGACAGTATTGCACATGGGTATGACAGTATTGCACATCGGTATGTCAGTATTGCACATGGGTATGACAGTATTGCACATGGGTATGACAGTATTGCACATGGGTATGACAGGGGTATGTCAGTGTTGCACATGGGTATGACAGTATTGCACATGGGTATGACAGTATTGCACATGGGTATGTCAGTATTGCACATGATTATGACAGTATTGCACATGGGTATGACAGTATTGCACATGGGTATGACAGTATTGCACATCGGTATGTCAGTATTGCACATGGGTATGACAGTATTGCACATGGGTATGACAGTATTGCACATGGGTATGACAGGGGTATGTCAGTGTTGCACATGGGTATGACAGTATTGCACATGGGTATGACAGTATTGCACATGGGTATGTCAGTATTGCACATGATTATGACAGTAGTGCACATGGGTATGACAGTATTGCACATGGGTATGACAGGGGTATGTCAGTGTTGCACATGGGTATGACAGTATTGCACATGGGTATGACAGTATTGCACATGGGTATGTCAGTGTTGCACATGGGTATGTCAGTATTGCACATGGGTATGACAGTATTGCACATGGGTATGACAGTATTGCACATGGGTATGACAGTATTGCACATGGGTATGACAGTATTGCACATCGGTATGACAGTATTGCACATGGGTATGTCAGTATTGCACATGATTATGACAGTATTGCACATGGGTATGACAGTATTGCACATGGGTATGTCAGTATTGCACATGGGTATGACAGTATTGCGCATGGGTATGACAGTATTGCACATGGGTATGACAGTATTGCACATGGGTATGACAGTATTGCACATGGGTATGACAGTATTGCACATGGGTATGTCAGTATTGCACATGGGTATGACAGTATTGCGCATGGGTATGACAGTATTGCACATGGGTATGACAGTATTGCACATGGGTATGACAGTATTGCACATGGGTAAGACAGTATACACGTGTTCAGGGCTAACAGCATCAGGAAGGAAGGAAGGAAAATCCACCACCCTCCACACCACACCCTCACTCCCTCTCCTTACTCCATCCCAGGTTGTCTGTAGACGTTTAGCCTCTCTCACCTTTCCCCCTCGTAGGTTTGTCTTAACTTTCTCCATTGTCATTTCAAAAGGAACTCCCCATATGACACCTTTAATCCACCGACTGCCCACCTCTCCTACATAACTTGCACTCACCACCTTGCGTTGCTCTATCGTCTTCAGCCCATATGCACGCTCCCGCTGCTCTGTCTTTACACACAATTAACAAGTTTCCATCCCTAAAAACCTTTGCCAATAAGATATCTCCTACATCACTTCTTAGCACTTTTGTCAGCCTGACCGGGTTCATAGTCGCCATCCCTCCCTGCTCTGCAAATCTCAGGATAACCTCATATTCAGGTGTCCCAGAGTGGACGTCCTCCTCCCCACTTTCTCCCTCACGTATGTTAGCTCTAACCTTCTTTGCACTGGTCCCTACTTCTATATCTCCTCTCCTTTCCCTGACTGCTTCCCTGACTTATCTCCATGATTCCTCCACTATCACTTGAATCCCCCTCTCCCGCCTCTGGTTCATTCACATCACAGTCGCGCCTACTCGCCACAGCTGCCGCAACAGAAGTCATGATGTTCTTCTTTCCTTTCCTTTCAGAAATTTCCCCATGTGTGGACAATAAAGGATTATCTTATCTTCTCTTCATCCTTTCAGATCCTTGATTTGTACCTCCAGCAACATTCAGAAGTTTATCGTTAGGATCATACGCAGAGCTTCGAGGCTCGTCCACCGATCTAACCATATAACCAAATAATTAAGCTCTTTTTAAATTCTGCTCCGTAATCCTAAAAACCACCACTCCGGAAACGTGTCCACACAACGTCCGCTCCCCAAAGGGTTCCCTCCAGAAACGAGCTCCCTTATAAAGGTTCCCTCCAGAAACGAGCTCCTTATAAGGGTTCCCTCCAGAGACGAGCTCCCTTATAAGGGTTCCCTCCAGAAACGAGCTCCCTTATAAAGGTTCCCTCCAGAGACGAGCTCCCTTACAAGGGTTCCCTCCAGAAACGAGCTCCCTTATAAGGGTTCCCTCCAGAAACGAGCTCCCTTATAAAGGTTCCCTCCAGAGACGAGCTCCCTTATAAGGGTTCCCTCCAGAAACGAGCTCCCTTATAAGGGTTCCCTCCAGAGACGAGCTCCCTTATAAGGGTTCCCTCCAGAAACGAGCTCCCTTATAAAGGTTCCCTCTAGAAACGAGCTACCTCATATGGGTTTCGGGCTGGACCAAAGCAGAGGAGGTGTAGGGGAGCACGATGGGGTTGGCCTGTGCAGTCATGATGAGTCTGTGCTGCCTGGCCTGCTCCAGCCATTGGTAGGATTTTGTGATATCAGCCACTTCAGTTATGTTCCGGTGGTACATCCCATGTAGGGGCGTGTCCTCCCATGTAGGGGCGTGTCCTCCCATGTAGGGGCGTGTCCTCCCATGATGGTCCCTCCAGCACCTCATCATCCTCTGTTCCCCAGTGTCTGACAACTGATTATTCCTGCAGGGTCTGATCACTGGCAGGGCGTGGCTCAGGGGTCTGATCACTGGCAGGGCGTGGCTCAGGGGTCTGATCACTGGCAGGGCGTGGCTGTTTAATGCCCTGGATTTGTTCTTACCATTGAGCTGCTTCAGGACTTGCCTCACTTGTTGTAGATATTTGGCCGTAGCTGCTCTCCTTGTTTCCTCTTCATTGCCATTTGTCTGTGGGATTCTCAGGTCCTTGTAACTGTCCTCAATGTCCTCTGACCCCCTCTGTGAGGACGACCTTCCCTCTGTGAGGACCACCTTCCCTCTGTGAGGACCACCTTCCCTCTGTGAGGACCACCTTCCCTCTGTGAGGACGACCTTCCCTCTGTGAGGACCACCTTCCCTCTGTGAGGACCACCTTCCCTCTGTGAGGACCACCTTCCCTCTGTGAGGACCACCTTCCCTCTGTGAGGACCACCTTCCCTCTGTGAGGACCACCTTCCCTCTCTGAGGACCACCTTCCCTCTGTGAGGACCACCTTCCCTCTCTGAGGACCACCTTCCCTCTGTGAGGACCACCTTCCCTCTGTGAGGACCACCTTCCCTCTGTGTGGACCACCTTCCCTCTGTGTGGACCACCTTCCCTCTGTGAGGACCACCTTCCCTCTGTGTGGACCACCTTCCCTCTGTGAGGACCACCTTCCCTCTGTGAGGACCACCTTCCCTCTGTGTGGACCACCTTCCCTCTGTGTGGACCACCTTCCCTCTGTGAGGACCACCTTCCCTCTGTGAGGACCACCTTCCCTCTGTGTGGACCACCTTCTCTCTGTGTGGACCACCTTCCCTCTGTGAGGACCACCTTCCCTCTGTGTGGACCACCTTCCCTCTGTGAGGACCACCTTCCCTCTGTGTGGACCACCTTCCCTCTGTGAGGACCACCTTCCCTCTGTGAGGACCACCTTCCCACACTTCTCTTGTCCCAATGACATTCCGATATCTGAGCTGTAGATCCTGGTGGTGTGGATCAAGGAGTGAATGTCCCGCTCGCTCTTAGCATTCTTTTCATGTAGCCCCTCTGACTAATGTTACTAGTGTTTAAGTTTATGTTCATAGAGAACAAGACAAATCAATCACAGAGAAGACAATATTTTATTTTTTTAATTAAATCATCAAATCAGACAAATGTTTGATAATGGAATAATTAAATAGTTTATGAATGAGAGGGACGGTGAGGAAAGACAGAACAGTGAAGCTAGGACAGACGGAGGAAAGAAAGACAGAGGAGAGGAAAGACAGAGGAGAGAGAAGAAGAAAGACAGAGGAGAGAGAAGAGGACATGTTATGTTATATATACTTAAATACATATGGTAAGGTAGTAACATTGACCGTACATTGGATGTCGTTCTCTTCCCTTGCCTCCTCCGTCCTCAGAGAAGAAGCTCCAGGTGCAGAAGAGAAAGAATACAGTTCTTTGTCTCTGGCCCTATGTCTGCCTCCCACACTCCCTCCAGGATGCTCCACCCTGACTTCTCCCAGGTGCTTTGGGACACCTTTGAGATGTGATTGACAGCTGAGGCAAGGAAATAGAAGAGAGTTGTTTCCATTGTGTCACCTTTACTGTTTCAGTGTGCTGAGCACAGATATTACAAGGTGTAAATGACAGTTCTAGTGTCTGTAAGTGCATATCAAAAGCAGTACAAACAGTAGAAAATGCACAGTAAAAGTGAAGCACAACATGGAAAATGACACATACAAAGTGTCCTGAAATAATCTCACACACATTTCAAGACCTAAGACACTAAACGGTCTCCATCAGAGCCTATCGAAGAGGCCTGTACATCTGACACACACTGCATTACATATGAAGAGGAAACATGTTACTAGAGCTACAGTTGTACTAAGACAGTACCACACCTTAAAAGTAGTGACCAGAATAATTACTCCAGCAAGATACTACTTCAGTGAGTATTTATGTAATCTGAACTGACAGACAAACAATACTTAAAGGTTGAATGGACTTATTTCCTCGTGGCGTGGACTGTCCATTAGTCCTGCCACGTATCAATCATAAAACGCACCTACCGCTCACCTGCAGAGCCTTGTTCACCTGCAGAGCCTCGTTCACCTGCAGAGCCTCGTTCACCTGCAGAGCCTTGTTCACCTGCAGAGCCTGGTTCACCTGCAGAGCCTCGTTCACCTGCAGAGCCTCGTTCACCTGCAGAGCCTTGTTCACCTGCAGAGCCTGGTTCACCTGCAGAGCCTCGTTCACCTGCAGAGCCTTGTTCACCTGCAGAGCCTCGTTCACCTGCAGAGCCTCGTTCACCTGCAGAGCCTCGTTCACCTGCAGAGCCTCGTTCACCTGCAGAGCCTTGTTCACCTGTAGAGCCTCGTTCACCTGCAGAGCCTCGTTCACCTGCAGAGCCTCGTTCACCTGCAGAGCCTCGTTCACCTGCAGAGCCTTGTTCACCTGCAGAGCCTCGTTCACCTGCAGAGCCTCGTTCACCTGCAGAGCCTCGTTCACCTGCAGCCGCGTGCAGCTCGTCCCCCGAGAGCAGCACGTTTCCACGTGTCTAAGTGCATTGATCTATCATAATATAGTTCCCTCAGTGACGGGACAAAATGAAGACAGAGAAAGACAGTTGGAGCTGACGCAGAAGTGGACGGAAATCTACAGGAGACGAGATGTGATGTGATCCATCGCGCTAATAAACAAACAAACGAATCATGTGGTGCCGGGGGTTCCTGTACAGGTCTTATACTGAGAGTCATGAGGTGCCTGAGGTTCCTGTACAGGTCTTATACTGAGAGTCATGTGGTGCCGGGGGTTCCTGTACAGGTCTTATACTGAGAGTCATGTGGTGCCGGGGGTTCCTGTACAGGTCTCATACTGAGAGTCATGTGGTGACGGGGGTTCCTGTACAGGTCTTATACTGAGAGTCATGTGGTGCCTGAGGTTCCTGTACAGGTCTTATACTGAGAGTAATGTGGTGCCGGGGGTTCCTGTACAGGTCTTATACTGAGAGTCATGTGGTGCCGGGGGTTCCTGTACAGGTCTTATACTGAGAGTCATGTGGTGCCTGAGGTTCCTGTACAGGTCTTATACTGAGAGTCATGTGGTGCCGGAGGTTCCTGTACAGGTCTTATACTGAGAGTCATGTGGTGCCTGAGGTTCCTGTACAGGTCTTATACTGAGAGTCATGTGGTGCCGGAGGTTCCTGTACAGGTCTTATACTGAGAGTCATGTGGTGCCTGAGGTTCCTGTACAGGTCTTATACTGAGAGTCATGTGGTGCCTGAGGTTCCTGTACAGGTCTTATACTGAGAGTCATGTGGTGCCGAGGGTTCCTGTACAGGTCTTACTGCAGATGACAGACGCTTGAGTTATTGCTTTTTTCACTGGAAAAATGTATCACGCTTTTTCATAACTCCAGGTCAAAGTGCCCATTTTTCACAAGGAAATGCAACTGTTTGAGAAACAGCGCCACCAGGAGGCAAACCACTGTCACGTGTTCTGGGACAGTCCTGTTGCTCACAAATATGTGACTGAAGTTCACAAAGCTCTGCAGTTTTTGACATTTCCGTCTGAACTTTAGAACTATGATCTTGATACCTCGAGAACTTACTTCTGACCGCAGCAAGAAAATCCATGACAAAAAAAAATGCCACAAACTGAACCGACAATTTAAGACTGGACTGACATAAAAATGGACATTAGAAAATGGAAAAATGTAACAAACTATGGGACATTTACCTGTGCTGTGATTTATTTTCTTTTAATATATTTCAATCCTATTGTCAAGAGATGCTATTTTACTTTATTTTAGTCTTGCGCTCTGCATCATGTTTTGTTCTCTTATATTATTTTAAAAAACGATGAAAATAAAATAAAATATAGCCGCAAGCGGCAATGATCGGCCCTCGCCACGCCGCCGCCACACCGCAAGAGGAGGGGGCGCTAACGCGCCCCAATTGTCCTTTTATTACATCTACTGCTGAATCTGTGACGCTGTCACATCTTCTCCCCTTTGTTTTACCATCAATTTTTTTTATTATTTTGAATTCTTGGCAAAATGTGCTTTGCCGCACAGACACCGTGACTCTTTGAATAAAAATGTGGATAACTTTTGATGGTCCTGAAGATGAGTCTCACCAAATTTCAGGTTAATAGGGCTTATGCCCTGAGGGGGAGGAGTTTGTGAAAGTATAAAGTGTAAACATGTTCTGGTGATTTCCCTATTGGAATAACATGGGACGTTTTGGTCATTGCTACGGCAACGCCATAACAATTATGACATGAGTCTGATGGACTTTTTTGATGGGGCCAAAATTGAGTTTTGTGTCAAATTTCAGATAATTTCGCAAAACTAAACATTTAACCTCCATATAAAACCTGTAGGGGGCGCTGTGGCGCCAAATTAATTAATTTCACTTCAAGTAGGTTTAGGGCAAAGAGTTTAACAACTGATTCTAATTTGACGCAATTCGGACTTTATCTGCGCAAACGGCAGAAATGTTAAATTTGGGAGATTTCTGAAATTCTTGCTACAGTTTGTGGCTTTGCCCAAACCCACAGAAACTGTGACAGGGTCAAAGTCATTTGAATAACTTTTGATGTCCCACTCCTCAGTAGCATTTTCACCAAATGTCAGCTTTTTAGAGCCAACGCCCTGAGGGGGAGGAGTTCGTAAAAGTACGACGTTTGGAAAAACTCCCGAGTCATGCTTAGCCATTTTTGAACCAATATGGCCGACATTTGGTTGGGTGGACGGCGTTGCCGTAGTAATATTTTTTACTTCTCTTGTCACCATCTACCTCTGCGCCAAATTTCATGATTCTAGGATCAGATTTTTTTGGGGTCATTTCCTATCTCTCAATGCATTTTTGGTACATTTGGGGGCGCTGACGCGCCAATTTTTTTTATTTTAGAAAAGGGAAATAGCCAGAATGTGGAGAGGCACGATTTTTAGAGGTGTGCAAATTTTTGTGACTTTTCGTCAATGTTCACTGGGTGAAAAATAGGGGGGTTGGTCCCGAGAAGAAGAAAGAAGAAAGAATAATATTCCGATGCGAAAACAATGTTTCCCATTTTTCAAATATCATAAACTATACATTTTCGGAAAGCGCTCGCGCTTTCCTCCCTCATGGTGTGGGTCCCTGGTCACTGACGGGTACTTTCGTTAATTTTGAGTGGGCTCCGCCCACTTTGTGTTTTTGGCCCTCTAAACAGTAATAATGTTACATTTTTGCATCACATGTTTATATGAACGGAACATGCAAGAGATGGGGAACGTATTCGTGAGCTACTTAGAGCAAATGAGTGCTTTATATGGGGATGACGACCGCGAAGCCTTCATCACCCCCCCTACATCACCGCCCCGCATACATCACCCCCCGCCTACATCACCCCCCATACATCACCCCCCGCCTACATCACCCCCCGCCTACATCACCCCCCCGCCTTCATCAGCCCCCCGCCTTCATCACCCCCCGCCTATATCACCCCCCGCCTACATCACCCCCCCGCCTTCATCACCCCCCGCCTACATCACCCCCCGCCTACATCACCCCCCCGCCTTCATCAGCCCCCCGCCTTCATCACCCCCCGCCTACATCACCCCCCGCCTACATCACCCCCACACCTTCATCACCCCCCGCCTACATCACCCCCCCGCCTACATCGCCCCCCGCCTACATCGCCCCCCGCCAACATCGCCCCCCGCCTACATCACCCCCCGCCTACATCGCCCCCCGCCAACATCGCCCCCCGCCTACATCACCCCCCGCCTTCATCACCCCCCGCCTACATCACCCCCCGCCTACATCACCCCCGCCTACATCACCCCCCGCCTACATCACCCCCCGCCTACATCACCCCCCCGCCTTCATCCCCCGCCTACATCACCCCCCCCGCCTACATCACCCCCCGCCGACATCACCCCCCGCCTACATCACCCCCCCGCCTACATCACCCCCCCGCCTACATCACCCCCCGCCTACATCACCCCCCCGCCTTCATCCCCCGCCTACATCACCCCTCCAACACGAACTGTACCAACTTTATACTACTTCATTCAACATTTTCACGACTGCATGAGTTATGTATATGTGTATATGTATATGTGTATTATGTATATGTGTATATGTATATGTGTATTATGTATATGTGTATATGTATATATGTATATGTGTATATGTATATGTGTATTATGTATATGTGTATTATGTATATGTGTATATGTATATGTGTATATGTATATGTGTATATGTATATGTGTATTATGTATATGTGTATTATGTATATGTGTATATGTATATGTGTATTATGTATATGTGTATATGTGTATTATGTATATGTGTATTATGTATATGTGTATTATGTATATGTGTATTATGTATATGTGTATTATGTATATGTGTATTATGTATATGTGTATTATGTATATGTGTATTATGTATATGTGTATTATGTATATGTGTATATGTCAGTGTGATGTGGAGAGTAAGTGCCACATTTGAACTGTTGATGACGATTCAAAATGTCTGTAAAACCAAAACGCATGTAAGTCTAAACCTGGAGAGTCTGGTGACTGTCGCTCTGGGCCCGGTCACTAATGAACCCGTTATACTTTTTTTCAGTTGTCTACGACAAATAAATGGCCTTTTATGAATTTTTAAAACTCTAATTTGGAGAGGGCGCTAGAGAGCCATTTTATTAGCGAGCCACTACATTTGCATATCATTGCATTCAGCTTTTAAATATCCTCAAACGCTACATCAAAATTTACCCCCAATTTTTTTTAAGGAACATAAACATTTTTTAAATTTTCCTAAAATTGCGATTTTGTTTAAAATTCACGATGACCACACCCGAGAGCGTATCAGCTTCACATTTCAACACTACGTTGCTCATAAGTTCAGAAAACTGTAGAAGAAAAGGCCAAAAGTACAAAAGATGCACTTTTGTCAGCGCCGTGTTTGATCCAATATGGCCGACTTCCTGTTTGACTTAGGGCGGGGCCATAACATTTTTTTTTACATGTCCTCACATGAACTATTTTTTGGAGTGAATGTCATACTTTTACCTCGATTTTTTTGGCCCCGGGCTCCCATTGGCCCCATGTTATTTGATTTTTGAGGTGGAGCTACTGAGCCGTCTTTCACGAAACCTTCACTCCAAATTAGAACTCCCAGAGTTCTAATTATCGATATCACTCACGAGCAGATCCGTCTTTGTTTAGAACTCGGTTTAGCGTTTTTCCAGCCCCCGGATACAATATTAATAAGTCCATCGCCGCGACGATACTCGGGCCCAATGAAAACTCACACTTTTGTCATGAGCATCAGAGACGTCTGACTCCAGCAAATTCATTTCAATGATCACACACTTTCCCTTTATATATAATGTATATATATAATTGTACATGTATATAATTGTATATATATAATTGTATATATATATAATTGTATATATAATGTATATATATATATATAATTGTATATGTATATAATTGTATATATATATATAATGTATGATCATTCTGAAGTGGATATATTCATATTGTGGAAGATCATTTGGTTTTATGCACCATCGTATTAAACTGGTCAAAAGTCAAAACATACATTTCATACAATCATGCATAACATACTGACCAGTGGAACACGGAGCACCACAGTGACCGCAGTGACCGCAGTGACCGCAGTGACCGCAGTGACCGCAGCGACCGCAGCGACCGCAGTGACCACAGTGACCACGGTAACCGCAGTGACAGCAGTGACCACAGTGACCGCAGCGACCACAGCGACCGCAGCGACCGCAGCGACCGCAGCGACCACAGTGACCGCAGTGACCGCAGCGACCACAGCGACCACAGCGACCGCAGCGACCACAGTGACCGCAGCGACCGCAGTGACCACAGTGACCACAGCGACCACAGTGACCACAGCGACCGCAGTGACCACAGCGACCGCAGTGACCGCAGTGACCACTCCGGAAATGCATGTTCCATTTGAATCATCTCTATGGCTAAAATGAGATGATGAAATATGAGCTCCACAGGCTCTGCCCAGTATGGACTGTTCCTGTGATGATCAGGATCAACCAGACCTGGTCCAGACCTGGTTTAGACCTGGTTCAGACCTGGTTCTCCGGCACAGTGGACTACAGTTATGTCCACAGCTGAAACCAGCAGTGTGACCTCATGGTGAGAGGTAGAACTTCAGGAAGCGTGTGGATAAATTAGAAACTGGTGAGTCCATCTGGCTCCTGCAGAAACATGGCCATGCTGGATTTGGATTGGATGACTCTGGAGCAGTTGGGCGTGGCCTGGAGGAGGAGCTCTGGGTGCTGGTCAGCAGGAGGTGCCCATGAGGCCGGCCGCCACTTCTTCACTGTGTGCGGCGTCTTCACCCTACGGCGGATCTTCTCCCCTGAAACACTGAGGCCGGATTCACCCTGAGGAGCGCCACCTGCAGGACACACAAGGAACAGTGTTTACACCCTGAGACACAAGTCATGAAATCATGAAGTCAGAATAATCATCCTGACTTAAATATCACATGTCATATCATCCTGACTTAAATATCACATATGTCATGTCATCCTGACTTAAATATCACATATGTCATGTCATCCTGACTTAAATATCACATGTCATATCATCCTGACTTAAATATCACATACGTCATGTCATCCTGACTTAAATATCACATATGTCATATAATCCTGACTTAAATATCACATATGTCATATCATCCTGACTTAAATATCACATATGTCATATCATCCTGACTTAAATATCACATACGTCATGTCATCCTGACTTAAATATCACATACGTCATGTCATCCTGACTTAAATATCACATATGTCATATAATCCTGACTTAAATATCACATATGTCATGTCATCCTGACTTAAATATCACATATGTCATATAATCCTGACTTAAATATCACATATGTCATGCCATCCTGACTTAAATATCACATATGTCATGTCATCCTGACTTAAATATGTGGTGCATTGTTCGGTGGTGCAGTGTTAGGTGGTGCAGTGTTAGGTGGTGCATTGTTCGGTGGTGCAGTGTTCGGTGGTGCAGTGTTAGGTGGTGCAGTGTTAGGTGGTGCAGTGTTCGGTGGTGCAGTGTTAGGTGGTGCAGTGTTCGGTGGTGCAGTGTTCGGTGGTGATTGACGTCTCTTCTTCATTATGAAGTTTCAGCACCAGAAAACACCTCTCCTCCAGAAGAAGCCTCCTCCACTGCCTCTCCACTGCTTCATCTCCACTGCATCATCACCACTGCATCATCTCCACTGCATCATCTCCACTGCATCATCTCCACTGCATCATCTCCACTGCATCATCACCACTGCATCATCACCACTGCATCATCTCCACTGCATCATCACCACTGCATCATCACCACTGCATCATCTCCACTGCATCATCTCCACTGCATCATCTCCACTGCTTCATCTCCACTGCATCATCTCCACTGCATCATCTCCACTGCATCATCTCCACTGCATCATCTCCACTGCATCATCTCCACTGCATCATCTCCACTGCATCATCACCACTGCATCATCTCCACTGCATCATCACCACTGCATCATCACCACTGCATCATCTCCACTGCATCATCTCCACTGCATCATCTCCACTGCTTCATCTCCACTGCATCATCTCCACTGCATCATCTCCACTGCATCATCTCCACTGCATCATCTCCACTGCATCATCTCCACTGCATCATCTCCACTGCATCATCACCACTGCATCATCACCACTGCATCATCTCCACTGCATCATCACCACTGCATCATCACCACTGCATCATCTCCACTGCATCATCTCCACTGCATCATCTCCACTGCTTCATCTCCACTGCATCATCTCCACTGCATCATCTCCACTGCATCATCTCCACTGCATCATCTCCACTGCTTCATCTCCACTGCATCATCTCCACTGCATCATCTCCACTGCATCATCTCCACTGCTTCATCTCCACTGCATCATCTCCACTGCATCATCTCCACTGCATCATCTCCACTGCATCATCTCCACTGCATCATCTCCACTGCATCATCTCCACTGCATCATCACCACTGCATCATCACCACTGCATCATCTCCACTGCATCATCTCCACTGCATCATCTCCACTGCATCATCTCCACTGCATCATCACCACTGCATCATCACCACTGCATCATCTCCACTGCATCATCACCACTGCATCATCTCCACTGCTTCATCTCCACTGCATCATCTCCACTGCATCATCTCCACTGCATCATCTCCACTGCATCATCTCCACTGCATCATCTCCACTGCATCATCTCCACTGCTTCATCTCCACTGCATCATCTCCACTGCTTCATCTCCACTGCATCATCTCCACTGCATCATCTCCACTGCATCATCTCCACTGCTTCATCTCCACTGCATCATCTCCACTGCATCATCTCCACTGCATCATCTCCACTGCATCATCTCCACTGCATCATCTCCACTGCATCATCTCCACTGCATCATCTCCACTGCATCATCTCCACTGCATCATCTCCACTGCATCTCTAACTGTCGACTTGATGAACTAACTGAATATGTCCTCCCTCATTGTTTCTCTTGTTTGTGGTGCAAACTCACCTGTTGGAGACGAGGACAGGTCCAGAGAGCAGGGGCGAGGAGGACATCTGTCTCTGTCTGTGTCGACTGTGCTTTGAGTTGAAGCTGAAGACATGTCCCAGCTTGTGAACAACCCTCCCGGAGCTAAACAGGGAGTGTGTGCAGGGGACACAGGAGAAAGGTGGGAGGACATCTGGGACAGTGGAGCTGGGGACAAGGAGCAGGATAGAGCAGGAGGAGGACAATGAAACACAACTGGGCTGTCTTTGCTTTCTTGAGGACAGATAATGTCCCTATTCCAGCATCTTTCAGCAGGGTTTACAGGACTGTGCTCTAAAGTCCCAGCTGACTCTGGACTCTTGCACATGGACATCTGCACGTTGTCTCCATCGCTCACTTTGAGTTCTTTCGAGTCGCATTGTGCACGTTCACCACCAGAAGCAGCAAAGCTCAAGAATTCAGGCCTGTCTGGCTTTGAGATGGACATGTCTTCTGAGATGGACATGTCTTCTGATAGGTGCGCTGAGTGACTGGATGACTTCTCCACAGGCGCTGGGCTTGAGGAGAGACTGCTATGTCCTCGATGCATCCCGTCAGAGGCGCCCGTCTTCTGGTCCCTCCGGCTGTGGACATTGCTGTTGTTGTTGTTAGTGTTGGACAGGAGCGCTCCGGCAGGGGGCACCTGGCTCTGCAGTAATGGCTGCTGGTCGTCAGGGCTCCACAGGAAGTTCAGTCCTGGCTCTTGATCTGTGGAGCTCCTGCTGAACAATGAGAAGTCATCATTTACAGAGGATGTTGTTTCCTCATCATTAGTTTACTTAAAGTTATATTTTGATTGATTCCTGCATGTTTGAGTCATCAAGAGCCCTGTTTTCACCTACCGCCTATCCCCGCCCACATCCCGTACTCGTGTGACGATGTACAAAATGAGTGACACATGAATGTTGGAGCCACAGATGATCTGCTGCAGGGGGCAATGGACTTTATTTCAATTCAAGTTTATTTGTCATGTGCATAAATGTCATGTTCACTTTCTGCACTACATCTGTGAATTTAACTGTATATTTTGAGCACATGTCTATTTTTATTGTATTAGTACATTTAAATAGTTTCTTTAATGCATGTCTTATTTGACTTGATATATCTTGTTTTTATTATTGTTCATTGTAAAAGGTTTTGTAGTTTTTCCTGGCTGAGAAGGAGGAGCTAAGGACAGGAGGAGAGTCTAAGGACAGGAGGAGGGTCTAAGGACAGGAGGAGAGTCTAAGGACAGGAGGAGGGTCTAAGGACAGGAGGAGGAGCTAAGGACAGGAGGAGGGTCTAAGGACAGGAGGAGGAGCTAAGGACAGGAGGAGGGTCTAAGGACAGAAGGAGGAGCTAAGGACAGAGGAGGGTCTAAGGACAGGAGGAGGGTCTAAGGACAGGAGGAGGAGCTAAGGACAGAAGGAGGAGCTAAGATCAGGAGGAGGAGCTAAGGACAGAAGGAGGAGCTAAGGACAGAAGGAGGAGCTAAGGACAGGAGGAGGGTCTAAGGACAGGAGGAGGGTCTAAGGACAGGAGGAGGAGCTAAGGACAGAAGGAGGAGCTAAGGACAGGAGGAGGAGCTAAGGACAGAAGGAGGAGCTAAGGACAGGAGGAAGGTCTAAGGACAGGAGGAGGGTCTAAGGACAGAAGGAGGAGCTAAGGACAGGAGGAGGGTCTAAGGACAGAAGGAGGAGCTAAGGACAGGAGGAGGGTCTAAGGACAGAAGGAGGAGCTAAGGACAGGAGGAGGGTCTAAGGACAGGAGGAGGGTCTAAGGACAGGAGGAGGAGCTAAGGACAGAAGGAGGAGCTAAGATCAGGAGGAGGAGCTAAGGACAGAAGGAGGAGCTAAGGACAGAAGGAGGAGCTAAGGACAGGAGGAAGGTCTAAGGACAGGAGGAGGGTCTAAGGACAGGAGGAGGGTCTAAGGACAGAAGGAGGAGCTAAGGACAGGAGGAGGAGCTAAGGACAGAAGGAGGAGCTAAGGACAGAAGGAGGAGCTAAGGACAGGAGGAAGGTCTAAGGACAGGAGGAGGGTCTAAGGACAGGAGGAGGGTCTAAGGACAGAAGGAGGAGCTAAGGACAGGAGGAGGAGCTAAGGACAGAAGGAGGAGCTAAGGACAGAAGGAGGAGCTAAGGACAGGAGGAAGGTCTAAGGACAGGAGGAGGGTCTAAGGACAGGAGGAGGGTCTAAGGACAGAAGGAGGAGCTAAGGACAGGGGGAGGGTCTAAGGACAGAAGGAGGAGCTAAGGACAGAAGGAGGAGCTAAGGACAGGGGATGGAGCTAAGGACAGGAGGAGGATCTAAGGACAGAAGGAGGAGCTAAGGACAGAAGGAGGAGCTAAGGACAGGGGGAGGAGCTAAGGACAGGAGGAGGGTCTAAGGACAGGAGGAGGGTCTAAGGACAGAAGGAGGAGCTAAGGACAGAAGGAGGAGCTAAGGACAGGAGGAGGGTCTAAGGACAGGAGGAGGGTCTAAGGACAGGAGGAGGAGCTAAGGACAGAAGGAGGAGCTAAGGACAGGAGGAGGAGCTAAGGACAGAAGGAGGAGCTAAGGACAGAAGGAGGAGCTAAGGACAGGAGGAGGGTCTAAGGACAGGAGGAGGGTCTAAGGACAGGAGGAGGGTCTAAGGACAGAAGGAGGAGCTAAGGACAGAAGGAGGAGCTAAGGACAGGGGGAGGGTCTAAGGACAGAAGGAGGAGCTAAGGACAGAAGGAGGAGCTAAGGACAGGGGGAGGAGCTAAGGACAGGGGGAGGAGCTAAGGACAGGAGGAGGGTCTAAGGACAGGAGGAGGGTCTAAGGACAGAAGGAGGAGCTAAGGACAGAAGGAGGAGCTAAGGACAGGGGGAGGAGCTAAGGACAGGAGGAGGGTCTAAGGACAGGAGGAGGGTCTAAGGACAGAAGGAGGAGCTAAGGACAGGGGGAGGAGCTAAGGACAGGAGGAGGGTCTAAGGACAGAAGGAGGAGCTAAGGACAGGGGGAGGAGCTAAGGACAGGAGGAGGAGCTAAGGACAGGGGGAGGGTCTAAGGACAGAAGGAGGAGCTAAGGACAGGGGGAGGGTCTAAGGACAGAAGGAGGAGCTAAGGACAGAAGGAGGAGCTAAGGACAGGGGGAGGAGCTAAGGACAGGAGGAGGGTCTAAGGACAGAAGGAGGAGCTAAGGACAGAAGGAGGGTCTAAGGACAGGAGGAGGGTCTAAGGACAGAAGGAGGAGCAAAGGACAGGGGGAGGAGCTAAGGACAGGAGGAGGGTCTAAGGACAGAAGGAGGAGCTAAGGACAGAAGGAGGGTCTAAGGACAGGGGGAGGAGCTAAGGACAGGAGGAGGGTCTAAGGACAGGAGGAGGAGCTAAGGACAGGGGGAGGAGCTAAGGACAGGAGGAGGAGCTAAGGACAGGAGGAGGGTCTAAGGACAGAAGGAGGAGCTAAGGACAGGGGGAGGAGCTAAGGACAGGAGGAGGAGCTAAGGACAGGAGGAGGAGCTAAGGACAGGAGGAGGGTCTAAGGACAGAAGGAGGAGCTAAGGACAGAAGGAGGAGCTAAGGACAAGGGGGGGAGCTAAGGACAGGAGGAGGGTCTAAGGACAGAAGGAGGAGCTAAGGACAGGGGGAGGAGCTAAGGACAGGAGGAGGGTCTAAGGACAGAAGGAGGAGCTAAGGACAGGGGGAGGAGCTAAGGACAGGAGGAGGAGCTAAGGACAGGGGGAGGAGCTAAGGACAGGAGGAGGAGCTAAGGACAGGAGGAGGGTCTAAGGACAGAAGGAGGAGCTAAGGACAGAAGGAGGAGCTAAGAACAGGGGGAGGAGCTAAGGACAGGAGGAGGAGCTAAGGACAGGAGGAGGGTCTAAGGACAGAAGGAGGAGCTAAGGACAGAAGGAGGAGCTAAGGACAGGGGGAGGAGCTAAGGACAGGAGGAGGAGCTAAGGACAGGAGGAGGAGCTAAGGACAGAAGGAGGACCTAAGGACAGAAGGAGGAGCTAAGGACAGGAGGAGGGTCTAAGGACAGGAGGAGGGTCTAAGGACAGAAGGAGGAGCTAAGGACAGGGGGAGGGTCTAAGGACAGAAGGAGGAGCTAAGGACAGAAGGAGGAGCTAAGGACAGGGGGAGGAGCTAAGGACAGGAGGAGGGTCTAAGGACAGAAGGAGGAGCTAAGGACAGAAGGAGGAGCTAAGGACAGGGGGAGGAGCTAAGGACAGGAGGAGGGTCTAAGGACAGGAGGAGGGTCTAAGGACAGAAGGAGGAGCTAAGGAAAGAAGGAGGAGCTAAGGACAGGGGGAGGAGCTAAGGACAGGAGGAGGGTCTAAGGACAGGAGGAGGAGCTAAGGACAGGAGGAGGGTCTAAGGACAGGAGGAGGGTCTAAGGACAGAAGGAGGAGCTAAGGACAGAAGGAGGAGCTAAGGACAGGAGGAGGGTCTAAGGACAGGAGGAGGAGCTAAGGACAGAAGGAGGAGCTAAGGACAGGGGGAGGGTCTAAGGACAGGAGGAGGGTCTAAGGACAGGAGGAGGAGCTAAGGACAGGGGGAGGAGCTAAGGACAGGAGGAGGGTCTGAGGACAGGAGGAGGGTCTAAGGACAGGGGGAGGGTCTAAGGACAGAAGGAGGAGCTAAGGACAGGGGGAGGGTCTAAGGACAGAAGGAGGAGCTAAGGACAGGGGGAGGGTCTAAGGACAGAAGGAGGAGCTAAGGACAGAAGGAGGAGCTAAGGACAGGGGGAGGAGCTAAGGACAGGAGGAGGGTCTAAGGACAGGGGGAGGAGCTAAGGACAGGAGGAGGGTCTAAGGACAGGAGGAGGGTCTAAGGACAGAAGGAGGAGCTAAGGACAGGGGGAGGAGCTAAGGACAGGAGGAGGGTCTAAGGACAGAAGGAGGAGCTAAGGACAGGAGGAGGGTCTAAGGACAGGAGGAGGGTCTAAGGACAGAAGGAGGAGCTAAGGACAGGGGGAGGAGCTAAGGACAGGAGGAGGGTCTAAGGACAGAAGGAGGAGCTAAGGACAGGGGGAGGAGCTAAGGACAAGAGGAGGAGCTAAGGACAGGAGGAGGGTCTAAGGACAGAAGGAGGAGCTAAGGACAGAAGGAGGAGCTAAGGACAGGGGGAGGAGCTAAGGACAGGAGGAGGAGCTAAGGACAGGAGGAGGGTCTAAGGACAGAAGGAGGAGCTAAGGACAGAAGGAGGAGCTAAGGACAGGGGGAGGAGCTAAGGACAGGAGGAGGGTCTAAGGACAGAAGGAGGAGCTAACGACAGGGGGAGGAGCTAAGGACAGGAGGAGGGTCTAAGGACAGAAGGAGGAGCTAAGGACAGAAGGAGGAGCTAAGGACAGGGGGAGGAGCTAAGGACAGGAGGAGGAGCTAAGGACAGGAGGAGGGTCTAAGGACAGAAGGAGGAGCTAAGGACAGAAGGAGGAGCTAAGGACAGGGGGAGGAGCTAAGGACAGGAGGAGGGTCTAAGGACAGAAGGAGGAGCATAATAGTTATGAAATATCACCCATATCTTGGACCCGCCCACAAACCCGGAAATGCAGACAGCTTAGTTAGAGATTCACCCCCACCCTCGCCCACCCGTGACGTAGTCTCAGAGCGTGTGTGCCCCGCCCACCCCGTGATGTAGTCTCAGTGAGAGCGTGTGTGCCCCGCCCACCCCGTGATGTAGTCTCAGTGAGAGCGTGTGTGCCCCGCCCACCTTGTGACGTAGTCTCAGTGAGAGCGTGTGTGCCCCGCCCACCCCGTGATGTAGTCTCAGTGAGAGCGTGTGTGCCCCGCCCACCCCGTGATGTAGTCTCAGTGAGAGCATGTGTGCCCCGCCCACCCCGTGATGTAGTCTCAGTGAGAGCGTGTGTGCCCCGCCCACCCCGTGATGTAGTCTCAGTGAGAGCGTGTGTGCCCCGCCCACCCCGTGATGTAGTCTCAGTGAGAGCATGTGTGCCCCGCCCACCCCGTGATGTAGTCTCAGTGAGAGCGTGTGTGCCCCGCCCACCCGTGACGTAGTCTCTACTGGAGACAAACGCATGGATAAGTCTCTCCAAATCTGGTTTAGACACTATATTTTTGATTTTGGCAATGTTTTTTAGATGGTAAAAAGCTGCTGAGGCCCTCTGGCACCAGCAGGAGGCCCTCTGGCACCAGCAGGAGGCCGGTCCACACACTGATCTGTTGGATGCAGTGACAGAGTGAATCTACTGGTCCATAGTCACCTGCCGACAGTGAAACATAGATCTGAGTGTCGTCTGCATCATTGTGATAGGACACATTTTCACTGCGTATCAACTGACCTAACGGCAGCATGTAGAGGTTGAACAGAAGGGGACCCAGGACTGACCCTTGGGGCACTCCACAGGTCAGGGTCATGTGGTCTGAGACACAGCTACCAATTTCAACAAAGTACTTCCTGGCTTCCAGATAGGACCTTAACCAGTTTAGGGCAGTGCCAGTGACGCCCACCCAGTCCTCTAGTCTCTGTAAGAGGATCCCATGATCGACAGTGTCAAAAGCAGCATCAGATCCAACAGAATTAAGACTGAGGCTTTGCCTGTGTCAGTGTTCAGGCGGATGTCATTTGTCACCTTGACAACAGCAGTCTCAGTGCTGTGATGAGGTCTAAAACCTGACTGAAAAACATCAAATGAGTCGTTTATTAAAGGCGGTATGGACGATTTTTCGGCGATTTGAGAACTCAGGCGGAAGTGCACATGCCACTCCCCCGTGCTCATGCCACTCCCCCGTGCTCATGCCACTCCCCCGTGCTCATGCCACTCCCCCCTGCTCATGCCACTCCCCCGTGCTCATGCCACTCCCCCGTGCACATGCCACTCCCCCCTGCTCATGCCACTCCCCCGTGCACATGCCACTCCCCCGTGCTCATGCCACTCCCCCCTGCTCATGCCACTCCCCCCTGCTCATGCCACTCCCCCCTGCTCATGCCACTCCCCCGTGCACATGCCACTCCCCCCTGCTCATGCCACTCCCCCTGCTCATGCCACTCCCCCCTGCACATGCCACTCCCCCCTGCTCATGCCACTCCCCCCTGCTCATGCCACTCCCCCGTGCTCATGCAACTCCCCCCTGCTCATGCCACTCCCCCGTGCACATGCCACTCCCCCGTGCACATGCCACTCCCCCGTGCACATGCCACTCCCCCCTGCTCATGCCACTCCCCCCTGCTCATGCCACTCCCCCCTGCACATGCCACTCCCCCCTGCACATGCCACTCCCCCGTGCTCATGCCACTCCCCCCTGCTCATGCCACTCCCCCGTGCTCATGCAACTCCCCCTGCTCATGCCACTCCCCCGTGCACATGCCACTCCCCCGTGCACATGCCACTCCCCCGTGCACATGCCACTCCCCCGTGCACATGCCACTCCCCCGTGCGCATGCCACTCCCCCGTGCACATGCCACTCCCCCGTGCAGACTGATACAACACACACGTGCGTTTGTTTATTAGCGCAACAGATCGCATCACATCTTTCGTCTCCCGTAGATTTCCGTCCACTTCTGCGTCAGCTCGAACTGTCTTTCTCCGTCTTCATTTTGTCCCGTCACTGAGGGAACTATATTATGATAGATCCATGCGCTTAGGCACGCGGAAACGTGGGACGAGCCGCACGCGGCTGCAGGTGAGCGGTAGGTGCGTTTTATGATTGACACGTGGCAGGACAAATGATTTATCCACGCCACGAGGAAATATGATTAAAAAAATTGCTGAAAAAAATCGTCCATACCACCTTTAAGAGGAAATCTGTGACTGTTGTAAACGACCTTATCAAGGACTTTGTCCCAAAATGTCAGATTAGAGATGGACCGGTCATGACTCAGTACTGCAGCATCAAGACTGCTCTTCTTTAGGAGAGGCTTTATGACCACTCCCCCTGACCCCTCCCCCTGACCCCTCCTCTTCTTTAGGAGAGGCTTTATGACCCCTCCCCCTGACCCCTCCCCCTGCTCTTCTTTAGGAGAGGCTTTATGACCACTCCCCCTGACCCCTGCTCTTCTTTAGGAGAGGCTTTATGACCACTCCCCCTGACCCCTGCTCTTCTTTAGGAGAGGCTTTATGACCCCTCCCCCTGACCCCTCCCCCTGACCCCTGCTCTTCTTTAGGAGAGGCTTTATGACCACTCCCCCTGACCCCTGCTCTTCTTTAGGAGAGGCTTTATGACCGCAGTTTTCAAAGACATTGGGAATGTTCCAGATTGAAGCGACATGTTAACTATGTGAGTGATGCTAACAAACTGTTCAGCACAGACTTTAAAAATCTGGAGGCTCACACATGGAGGCAGCTGTAGATGAACTGGTGATGATCTCCTAAATAACTAAGTGGTCCCTCCTTTTTAAAACCTTAGATTTCTTATTTTTTTATTTGCTATTATTATTATGTAGGATGCTATTGCTACTGGATAGAAAATGTGAAAATAATACAATGGCTCACACTGAGATGCTGTTTGGCTCCTCCTCTTGTGGCCCCACCCGGTTAGTCACTCCTCGAACCATCAAGTGGTTGGTCACCAGAGTGGGCACGCCGGCGCTGGAGCCATCCGCCATCCACACAACTCTTCTGTTGGTCAACATATTAACACTCACTGGGACTTGAGCCAGAACTGCCACTCCGGTCTCCACCTGCCTCTCTTTGGGTGGGGCAGTGCGTTGTGGGCCTGGTCTATCTCGTGATGAAGCTGTGGATAGAAGCGGCAAACTGGACGGCCTCTGGGGCAGCACCTGGAAAGGAAATGGAAGCTATTGTTTCTGAGGATAGGCCCAGATAATAATCACAAATAATACATTATTATCATTTGTACAATAGTGTATTGTTATTGGCCTTTAAACAATCTCTTAGACCTGAACTTTGGCATCTCACATTTTACAACTGTGGCGTTCCCTCGTCAGGATTGATGTTAGCTCACCAGCTATTTGCAGCAGAGGGAATTACCATGGGGTTAGGGTTACCCATTGTCTGTAAAACTTTATTGATCTCAGTCCAATATTTTGAAGCAACAGGACAGTCCCAAAACAAGTGGTTTGCCCTTAGATCATAAGATAACCAATTTAAGATTTTTACATATGTTTTAGATTATATGTTTAGATCAGTTCTTTCCATGTTGTAAACACAGATTTTACGCTCTAATTTGAGATTAAATAAAGTATAATTTCAGAAATGGCAATCCCCGACCTCCTTTTTCCTTTGATCATTGAGTTAAAAGTTTTTAACAGACTACAAGTTTTCTGTTTTTTTTAACTTGCCACACAAACCGCCGGATGGGGATGGAAATTGGGAGAGTCTGGGTTCAGACATAGTTTCAACCCTTTGAATTAGACTTAAGTCTGGGGTAAGAGTAAATTTTTCAAGATCTTTATTATAGTAGTAAAAATAGGGAAATATTTTTTCTCCATAATTGTTCGAAGTTCTTCCTAAAGGTCGAAGGAGGTCGCCACAATGAGAGAATATAAGTCTTTTATACATTTAATTTGTATCCAGACATTAGGTGGAAAAGGTGGCTTGTCCTTGTCCTCTCCAGGTGGGTGGGGGTCCTTGTCCTCTCCAGGTGGGTGGGGGGTCCTTGTCCTCTCCAGGTGGGTGGGGGGTCCTTGCCCTCTCCAGGTGGGTGGGGGGTCCTTGCCCTCTCCAGGTGGGTGGGGGGTCCTTGTCCTCTCCAGGTGGGTGGGGGGTCCTTGCCCTCTCCAGGTGGGTGGGGAGTCCTTGCCCTCTCCAGGTGGGTGGGGGGTCCTTGCCCCAAGTGGAGGAGTTCAAGTATCTCTGGGTCTTGTTCACGAGTGAGGGAAGGATGGAGCGTGAGATCGACAGTTGGATCGGTGCAGCGGCTGCAGTGATGCAGTCGCCAGCGGATCCAACTCACCACCAGGTGGTGCTCTACAGCTCCGCCCCTCTCTTCACCCAAGTGTCCAAGACACGCGGCCGGAGGTCAGATGACACGACAACAAAGTCAATTATTGACCTCCTGTGTCCTGGTGCCATGTGCACTGATGGACCTTGTGCTTGAACATGGTGTTAGTTCTGGACAATCCGTGGCACAGAAGTCCAATAACTGACCGCTCGGGTTCAGATCGGGGCTCCTCCCCTCTCCAGGTGTCACTGTCATTGTCCACGTGGGCGTTGAAGTCCCCCTGTAGAGGAACCTCTCGTCCACCGGGGTGAACTCCAACACGAGGGGCTATAAGCCCACACCAGCCCAGCCCACACCAGCCCAGCCTCTCCCCGCGGGCGACACCAGAGAAGTGGAGTGTCCAGCCCCTCTGGAGGAGATGGGTTCCAGAGCCCAAACTGTGCTGGAGGTGAGGCCGACTATATCTAGTCGGTATCGCTCAACCTCCCGCACAAGCTCAGGCTCCTCCCCCCAGCGAGGTGACATTCCATGTCCCCAGAGTTAGTCTCTGTGTCTGGAGGTCTGGTCGCCGAGGCCCCTGCCGTCAACTGCCGCCCAGATCTCTCTGCACCGGCCCCTTATGGATCCTCCTGCGGGTGGTGGGCCCACGGGAGGAAAGAGGGAAGAGCGACATGGGTACGTCGCTCTTTTGGGCTGTGCCCGGCCGGGCCCAGTGGGGAGAGACCCGGCCACCAGGTGCTCGCCGTCGAGCACCCACCCCAGGCCTGGCTCCAGGATGGGGCCCCGGTGACGCCGATCCGGGCAACATAACTGGCCTTGCTGTTGTATGCATCATAATAGGCTTTTGAACCGTTCTTTGTCTGGGAAGAAGCTGGAAGAATCTTTATATGGGCCGGTAGGACCCCGCCCGTCCAAGGGGGAAGAACTGCGTTCCACTGAGTCGGGTCGCCCGCTAGCAGTGTTAGCCTTGTTAGCTTGTGAGAAGAGCTGTTTTTCAATGGAGCCGTGGCTCGGCAGCTTTGATTGTCTTGATCCCGTAGCATTACCAGACTTGTGTCTTCCTTGTTTCCTCTTGTTCTTCTTTCCTTGGGATTATGTGGGTCAAATGTTGATTTTAAAGCTAGATTCTGCAGCAGCGAAGCGAGTGCGTCAGTTTAACACGCCACCATACCAGACGTCAGAAAGAACTATTTTTAAAATACGAGGCAGAATAATGTAATTTTAACCCAACAAGACGAAATACAATAATCGTTTGAATAGTTCTACAAAAAAACGTTTCGCTAAAATATCAGGAAACAATCTTTTTAGGACTGTAATGGCAGAAAATGGGTCATGTCATGTCATTCTAATGTTTTAGGCTATGACATGTCACGGAATTAATATCTGTGTTGTTCTCCTGTGTGCAGATGGGATAAGAATATGAGGTCCTGATTATACTGAATATCTACTGTCCGGCGCCTCTTAATCATCAATTAATGCGTCAGGACCGGATTCAGTGTGGAAATGGTCTTTGATTAAACCTCTGAAGAGATGGAACCGTCACAGACATGATAGTCTGGTCTATCTCTTTTTGAGCTGATTTGGGTTGTGATTATGTCATGTTTGTTACCACCTATAAAAGGTGTACTTTGTAAATTGTAAAGTTAGGTAGGGACAGAACGACCTTGTCTTAGGGAGAGAGAGGGTGTTTATCCACTGTGCACGTGAATAAACTTCCACCTTTTGAGAGAGACCGAGAGACTCTGTTTCTGCTTCAAGTTATTGCCTGGTTACTCTTTACTTGATCATTGTTTACAGGAAACCGCCGTAACAATTTGGCGTCTTACGAACGACGGCTCCTTCGGCGGCGGTCCATCTTTTCGGGGTTCGTGTGAAGCAGGGCTGGCCACCTGGAACACCACATTCCAGCCTCCATTCTCCACGGTTTGAGACGGGAGGCCTGCGTCACCGGCCCGGAGGAGAGGAGCGCCGACGTTCGGATTCGAAAACAACCACCGCGGTGAGTCTTTTTTTGTCTCTCTCAACTAGGTCGAATCATAGGGTATTAATCTGTTTTTGTAAAAAAAAATTTGTACTTTGTTTTACTCTCGGATCTGTTTTGAATATTTCTAGTGATATTTTGCTAAAGTTACATTTACTGGTGTCTGTAGGAGGACATTGTTTGTTTTTATAACACACTCGAGATAACCATAATCAGTCGGCAGAAGGCCACTGCAGAGAAGAGCCCACTTATTTCACTAGCTAAAGCAATTTAAAAATTGTCTTGTAGTCTAGTTTTGCCTGGGGTAAAAATAGTCTTAGCGAGTGGTGGACCCTAGACTAAAGAAGAGTGGAAGGTACGATTTAGCATAACACAGACGTGTGATTTTGACTTAACGTACGGTTACAAAATGGGGAAAAATCAATCGAAGTGTGTAAAAATTCCTGAGACACCAGTAATGTTGATAATGTCAAACAAGTATGGGGCGGAGTGTTTAGAATGCTTGACGATTTGGACTGAAAAATATGGGTTCCCAGTAGGAGGGTCTTTAAGCATGAGTCAAATTGCAAAACTTAAAACAAACTTAGAGGAAGCACAAGAGAAGCTGTTAAAATCTAAAAAAGTATCAAGTGAATCGGTTAAGTGGGTGCGGAAACATGAGAAGTGGGTAAAAGTGTGGGAGACGGAAGCTGAGTCACGTGAGCGAAAGAGACTATGTAAACAATTGACTGTGAAGGTTGAATGTGAGGAAGAAGGAGAGAGTCGAAAACCGCCGCAATATTCACATACTGCTGCCAACCCTTATCGCATAGCAGACACCAGCACACACACGGCTGGTGCGCGCTCACGCACACACGCACTCACACTCACACCGCCACAACTGGGAGAACGGATCACTTCGTCTATGCCTTCTCTTTATCCAGATTTGACCGGTCTTTCTGCGGCGCTGCTCGACACCGACCTGGACGCCTACCCCAGCGGTCGACCCCACCCAAACCCACCACCAGAACTCGAGGAGGACGGAGCCACAGGGGGCATCGAGCCAACGCAAGTAAAATACAAAAAACCCAAACCTGCTCAAGTAGAAAAGGACTGGACTAACCTTCTACGGACAGGACAAGATATTGGACCACACATGTCCTTGCCAATGGTGGAGGTGGCAGGCCCGGAGGGACAGATGTTTGTTTATAGACCCTGGAGCCCAGAAGAGGTCCTGGCCAACTCCAAAGCCCTGCCTGACCCAGTGCCCAATGGGACTACATTTGCTAGAGAATTCGAAGAATTTTGCCAAGAGCTAAGACCTTCCGGGTTAGAATGTAGAAAAATTGTACTATCTGCTCTGAAGACTAGCGATTTTGCAAAAATTAAAGGAGCCATTCCACCTAATGACATGCGGGCCGACAAACCAGTCTATGAACACAATGTGGGATACATTGCGGCTATAAAGGGGCTGAATAAGATAAGATAAGATAAGATAAGATATTCCTTTATTGTCCCACATGGGGAAATTTCATTGGTGCAACGCAGGTAGATACAGAGGTAGATCCAGAAGAACAGATCACTTATAGGAAGTATGAAAAACACTTTCAGTAGAAGATCTCCTATAAATAAATAAAAACTCCCATAGACAAATAAATAAATAAATACCATTGCATGTGATCCCGACAGTAATTGCACATGAATATGTGTCACGACAGCACATAGATTGCACATGAATTCCAACAGCAATTGCACATACGACAGAATTGCACATCAGTATTAGGTTAGGTCAGTATTGCGACGGGATGACGTGACGATCTCCGGGTAAGACGACTGTTCTCCTCAGTTTCATGAGTTCCTCTTTTGTGGAAACGCGGTACGGCGCCGGCCGGGGGGCGGGGCCGGAGCCGGGGGGCGGGGCCGGAGCCGGGGGACTCAGAGCCAAGACACATCGCCACGACACGACGAAAACACTCAATCCAGCCGAATAAAGTCAAAACAAGTTAATTTAAAGCGATAAAAGAAGAACTGACCCAATTTCACAGGGAAACAGCAGAGCGGACAAGGCAGCCAAGGCCGCATCTTATCTCTGCAGACAAGAGCAAAATGAATGTTTTGTGTCTAATAACACTTCTCTTCCAGAGTCCTTATCAGCCATGCAGGAATTCTCCACGTCAGAGGAAATCTCTGTGTGGAAGAAGGCGGGGGCTGAGAAGTGTGATGGCATTTGGGTTGGGCCTAACAAAAAAACCTGTTTACCTAAACATTTTTTTCAGGCAGATGGCGCTGATCTCACATGGACGGGACCATGCGTCAAAAGGGGGGATGGTGACGGCTGTGGGACAGAATTGGTTCACGAAAGGTTTTACCTTTTATGCCCAAAAATTTTGTCAATCTTGTGCTATCTGTTTAAACAATAATCCAGGTAGAGCAAGACAAATTCCACAGGCGGCACACCCACCGCCAGAAAGACCTTTTGGGCATATGCAAATGGATTTCATTGAGCTTAATCCATCAGAAGGCAAGAAATTCTGTTTAGTGTTTGTTGACATCTGGTCACGTTATGTCGAGGCGTTTCCTTGTAAATATGCCTCCAGCAACGCAGTGGTTAAAGCTCTGATTACAGAGATTGTGCCACGCTGGGGCATTCCTGAAAAAATTTCAAGTGACAATGGCAGCCACTTTGTTGCAAAAGTGATAGAGGAGGTGGGTCAATTTCTGGGCATCGATCTCCGGAAACATACTTCTTATCACCCAGAATCTTGTGGTCTCGCGGAGAAATGTAACGGGACACTCAAAACAAAACTGACCAAAATATGTGAGCAAACTGGACTCTCCTGGGTTAAGGCACTGCCACTGGCGTTGATGTACATGAGAATGCGGGTACAGGCAAGATGTAACATGAGTCCATTTGAAATCCTGTTTGCTCGCCCACCGAACATAGGCCTCGACCCACCTCCGCCACGAGATCTGCCCGATTCCTCCCTGTGCGACAACTCAATGCTAGCTTACTGTAAAGA
This sequence comes from Eucyclogobius newberryi, assembly GCF_026437365.1. Lineage (NCBI taxonomy): Eukaryota > Metazoa > Chordata > Actinopteri > Gobiiformes > Gobiidae > Eucyclogobius > Eucyclogobius newberryi. The sequence goes on along the minus strand of NW_027315768.1, from coordinate 1,534,562 downwards.
ATTGGATGACCTGTTGTCCTCAATTTCTGCACAGGTGAAAGCCGCTCTCCCAAAGGCAGCAGAAGCTGTCCTCCACAACTTCAAACCAGGTGACTGGATCTTGATCCGAGAGCCGAGGAGGAAAAGGTGGTGTTCCAAAAGGTAGATTGGCCCGGTCCAGGTCCTCCTCATCACTCACACCGCAGTGAAAGTCGCAGAACGGGGCACCTGGGTTCACGCATCTCACTGCCGAGCCATCTTCAGCACACCTGCGGAGATCAACGACAACGCGGGTGTCGTCCACTCGTGGGTCGGACACAAGGGGCAACCACTGAGGACGTCGTGGGACCTTTTTGCAACGATCTCAAGTTCGAGAAAGTCGGGGTCCGAGCAGGTCGTAAACCTCGAAAGGCACCAGAGCCCACTGATCGAGTGCTCCGAGCACGGGGCACGTTGCCAAAACCCGGCGCGGTTTAAAGCTCCACGATCTTCTGCATCGTCTGGTAATATCTACACAAATACTGTCTTCATCGTCTTCATGATTCCTGAGGCTCACCCGGCTCCTCCTGGGGGGAGGAGTCCCCCGGAGCGTCAGAGCTCTAAATGGTATCTGACCGACAGAAAGGTCGAGCTCAACATCAGGTTGCTGAACTATAGAATAATGATTTATGCACTGGGTCTGTCAATAGTTCTGGCGTTGGGAATAATATGGTTTATCACTCTGCCTAGCTGGATGTGGCCCCACAGAGAAAACAGAGTAGACCGTAACACTCGTACACTGCACTATGACGACACATCCAAGATCGAGTCTCTCACAGACACTTATAACCATTCCACCGTCTATACACTAAACTATTGGTATCGATATGCTAAATATGTAGCCGACAGTCACAAGCAGAGATTGTTATGTATGTACACACATGCCCATGGCAACCAACCCTCCACACGTGCTCCCTCTCCCTGTGCCTAATTTATCCAACATGTTACCTGGCACTCTAATTTCTAGAGATAATGTTAAACTTCTGAGTAGGATAGTTTGGTCTGCGTGGAGAGCGGTGATTCCTCTTCTCCCACGCAAGATTAAGTTCCGATCTCAGATTCACATCAGACCTCCTAAAAATGTAAAACTAGGGCCGCTTTTTGGACCAGTCCACATTCGACCTGGCTCTAAATTTACATGCTTTGCACAGACTATTGCATCCACCTTATCTATCGGTCCAGGATCTGAACTTAAACCACTCCATGTAGGGCAAATCCCTGATTTATATTGTTCCACAGTGTATGTCCCGTGCACTTATCTGGTGAACAACACCCACTTGAGCACCCACCTGAATAATTCTCAGGCGGGCCCCAAAACCACATGTGCACCTTACTTCACTGTTCCGGACATTTTAGGGACCGTTCCAAAAGAGGGGTACATGTTTCTTTGTGGATATTACATGTATGAATGTCTTCCGGCGGGATGGGTTGGCCGATGCGCAGCTGTGATTCCTTCAGATCATTCATACATAATATCCAGCATACCACATCACACACCCAGGACACAAAGGGATCTGGCATCTCATGACGCTGTTTGGGGGTCTGACGTGCCAGATGAACATAAAATTTGGACAACGGGGGAAAAGGTCCTATTTGCATTGTTCCCAAGTGTGGGAGTGGGTAAATTGATGTTGCGTATGGAGACTCTTAGCTATAGATTTACTGCTTTTATAAACACAACATTAGCTACTTTCGAGGCAGAGAGAGAGGAGATGCATACACTTCGCGCAGTAGCACTTCAAAATCGTATTGTGCTGGATCAGATAACAGCCTCCAGTGGGGGGGTGTGCACAGATAACAGCCTCCAGTGGGGGGGTGTGCACTTTACTAAAAGGGAGCTGCTGTACCTACATTCCTGCTAATGATGAGGATGGGGGTGCGATCCAACAGGGACTCGAAAACTTGACCAAACTCCGTAATCTCATGGAATCTGAAACTGTCACTGCCACTCACCCTTTTTCTGTGTTAGGATGGGCTCTTACTTCCTGGCGTGACGTGCTCATAAATTTTGGCATTATTGTAGGGGTAATCTTGATTCTGTTTTCTTGTGTTCTCCCATGTTTGTTCAAAGCGATTGGTAAAATGGTTTCTGCTCAATATGTGTCTGTTCAGGTTCCAGGGCCAGATAGAGACGCGTCTAAGCAAGACACAGGCGACATTAGTGATTCAGATGATGATTCAATCATCAAGGGAATGAGACCTTAAGCCAGTAACGGCATAAACAAGAGCGGAGGCAAATAAAACTTTAACAGTTTTATTAATTTCTTTTAAACTGTTTTTAAAATCACTGATTCAAAGGGAAATTGTAATGACTTAAATTAAGACAAGAGATAGACTGAAATCTTTATTTTGATGAAATTAATCGAGCATTTTGTTTTTCCTTCCAGAAGTCAGCATCAGCCTGTCCGTCCTGAGCCCCATTCACAGGGGAATTCCTCCAGGTTTCTACTTTTATCCCAAAGTGGTTTTGTAGTTTTCTCCTACTCAGGTTTTCTACTTTTATCCCAAAGAGGTTTGGTAGTTTTTTCCTGGCCGGTGGAGGGGGTCTCGGGACGGGGGAGCTGGGGTTGACTTTATTAATATTTTTTATGAGTAATTTTATCTATTTTTTATTATTATTATTATTATTATTTTGGTTATTATTTTATTTCTAATTTCAAGGGTTCAATTTTATTAGTGTTTTTAATCATTAAATTGGTCATTTTTATTAATATTTTTTTTTTGATAATTTATCTAATTATTGTTATTATTCATTTTTTGTTGTGTTATTAATTATTAATTAATATTTTCTCTGATTGGTAATTGATTGATGATATGATATTAAACAGGGGTTTAAGATAATCAAAAGAGTGGTATTGTAATGGCAGAAAATGGGTCATGTCATGTCATTCTAATGTTGTTTTAGGCCATGACATGTCACGGAATTAATATCTTTGTTGTTCTCCTGTGCAGATGGGATAAGAATATGAGGTCCTGATTATACTGAATATCTACTGTCCGGCGCCTCTTAATCATCAATTAATGCGTCAGGACCGGATTCAGTGGAAATGGTCTTTGATTAAACCTCTGAAGAGATGGAACCGTCACAGACGTGATGCTCTGGTCTATCTCTTTTTGAGCTGATTTGGGTTGTGATTATGTTATGTTTGTTACCACCTATAAAAGGTGTACTTTGTAAATTGTAAAGTTAGGTAGGGACAGAACAACCTTGTCTTAGGGAGAGAGAGGGTGTTTATCCACTGTGCACGTGAATAAACTTCCACCTTTTGAGAGAGACCGAGAGACTCTGTTTCTGCTTCAAGTTATTGCCTGGTTACTCTTTACTTGATCATTGTTTACAGGAAACCGCCGTAACAGGACACTCTCAATTTACCCGCCGTGACCGAAGAGCAAAACTAGATATTAGGTGCTGATATTCTACTACTGAAATTCATAGTGCAATCACAAGACTAAAAAACAATAAATCTCCAACGAGTTGTATAAAGCTCTAAAAGACGCACTTACTTCTTTGCTTTTATCAACGTTTAGCTGGTCCCTAAAAACATTCAAATCCCTCCGTGTTGGAACGAAGCCATTGTTTAGGCTGGGGTTTAACTTGTCTGAAAAATCACTTCATTTCAGGTGAAATCAGAGCGTTGCTGGTGTGATCCAGAATATGAAGCTCAATGGTCTTATACTGAGAGTCATGTGGTGCCGGGGTTCCTGTACAGGTCTTATACTGAGAGTCATGTGGTGCCTGAGGTTCCTGTACAGGTCTAATACTGAGAGTCATGTGGTGCCTGAGGTTCCTGTACAGGTCTAATACTGAGAGTCATGTGGTGCCTGAGGTTCCTGTACAGGTCTTATACTGAGAGTCATGTGGTGCCGGGGGTTCCTGTACAGGTCTTATACTGAGAGTCATGTGGTGCCGGGGGTTCCTGTACAGGTCTTATACTGAGAGTCATGTGGTGCCGGGGGTTCCTGTACAGGCCTTATACTGAGAGTCATGTGGTGCCGGGGGTTCCTGTACAGGTCCTATACTGAGAGTCATGTGGTGCCGGGGGTTCCTGTACAGGCCTTATACTGAGAGTCATGTGGTGCCGGGGGTTCCTGTACAGGTCTTATACTGAGAGTCATGTGGTGCCGGGGGTTCCTGTACAGTTCTTATACTGAGAGTCATGTGGTGCCGGGGGTTCCTGTACAGGTCTTATACTGAGAGTCATGTGGTGCCGGGGGTTCCTGTACAGGTCTTATACTGAGAGTCATGTGGTGCCGGGGGTTCCTGTACAGGTCTTATACTGAGAGTCATGTGGTGCCGGGGGTTCCTGTACAGGTCTTATACTGAGAGTCATGTGGTGCCTGAGGTTCCTGTACAGAGTCTGACGGAGGAAGTGAAGAATCCCTGGGTCAAATCTGTTCTTACAACATGGAAGGAGCTGATCAGAACAAACAAACTAAACACAGATGTTACAATCTTAAACTGATTGGTTTATGATCAAGTTTTTTCACCAGATGTAAAAGAGAATCACATGAAAAGCTTTGATGTGTTGAAAGAATCATTTGACTTGGAGGAACAGGACTTATATAGGTTTTTACAAATAAGGAGTTATTATAACCAAAGTCATGACCATTATAACCCTCTGATTAAGATGTTTATCAAGGCTTATAAATCAGAACTTTCAAGGGGAATAATATCTAAATTATATCAATGCATTTCTAATCTGGACAAATACTCGACTAAATATATTACAAACAAATGGGAAAGAGAAGGTAAACTTGTTTTGACAGATGAAGAGTGGGAAAGAGTGTGTCCATCTCAGAGGAGGAGCTCAAGTCTCAAGTCTGGATGGAATACTGTTGGAAAAATGTGTCATGTTTCTTCATAACTCCAGGTCATAGTGCTCATCACTCACAGGGAAATATAGACTGTTGGAGAAACTGTGGCACCGGGAGACAAACCACTGTCACGTGTTCTGTCCTGTTATATTGGACTGAAATGATGAATGCACTGGACACTGACATTGGCTCCTGATTTTAGATCGATGTATTTTGGCCTCAAAACTCCTGCCATGAACACAATAAATGAATATCTTTTGAATCTTGGCGGCGGATGAGACAGACATCGTCAACGATCAAGGACAGACTGTGTTCTTTCCCTTTCTTATGCCGCTTTTCTCTGGTCTTGTTCTTTGTTTTGTTTTGTATCTGTTTATTTCAAGAGAAAAACCCTCCAGATCTCAACCTTTGATGCTCAGAGAAGTTAAGGTGTTAAACAGGACGAACCAGTACGAGAATGAAACTAAATACTAAAATATATATATATATATATATATATATATATATATATATATATATATATATATATATATATATATATATATATATATATATATATATATATATATATATATATATATATATATACTATTTTAAACTATAAATACTGCTAACACTGACCTGTGTTTGATCCAGAGAAAGGCCCACAGAGACTGCATCACCTGCAGGACACACACACAGACACACACAGACACACACAGACACACACAGACACACACAGACACACACAGACACACACAGACACACACAGACACACACAGACACACACACACACACACACACACACAGACACACACACACACACAGACACACACACAGACACACACATTTAATAGCGTGCGGTCAGGGCAATAAAGGAAAGCAGTGATTGACCAATAAAACCTAAAATGACTGTGTCACAACAATAATATAATATATCCATGTGAAGTGGAGCAACAGACTTGTCTCTAAAACGATCTTTTAGAGACAAGTCTGTGTTTGTAACTAAGGCTCTGTTCATGTTTGTAGTGATTATAGGTTAGTTAGAAACACAGGCCGTATTTTAAGAACAAAGAGCGCCAGTCTGAATAATAACTGCTGAAGTGAGACTAGTCCAAACCTCCAGCACTTTAAACATGAGGTAGTTTAGCTCAGTAGGACAGGCGGTCCTCCTCGCGCAGGAGGCCGGAGTGGGAGACCAGCTTTTCACTTTGGCGTGCAAATGTTATCCACAAATACTGATGAACACCCGACATCAGCTGCCCATCCATAAAAGTCACAGCACGCTTCTGCATTTAATCCTCCTGATAAATATATTCCTCTGGGTGCATATGCATCAGACAAACACATCCGGTACAAACACCCACAGTAACATGAGGATTAACCATGTCAAACACAGGAATAATGCTGACCTGGGAGGTGGGGCAGGACGCAGGAGGGACGTCCTGCAGCGATTTGGCTGAAGTCCTCTGCAAAGCACCTCTGGGACACAGAGACAGGAGTCAGGGCAGACATGAGGACACAGGAAACACAGAGAGGACATGTAAGGCTGGATCTACCTCCCCTCTGCAGCTTGAGCCTGTCAGATCCACAGCCACAACGTCAGTGCTGGAGGAGGACGGCTCTGAAGGCCAGCACCCACCGGACGGCTCCCTGCACCCACCGGACGGCTCCCTGCACCCACCGGACGGCTCCCTGGAAAATAAGTGTTTTCATTTGATGGTTCGTCATCATAACTTTGTCATTGGGGAATAGAGGCAGATGAAACTCTGGGAGAAATGTGATTTCATTGGTCGCTGGAGACCACATGGCATGGATCTTGTTATTGGAGCGTTTGTGAAGATTTTCAAGCTGAACACAATGATATGCAAATTTAGCAGCTAGCTAATAAAATGGCTCTCTAGCGCCATCTCCGAATTTGATTTAAAACAATTCATAAAAGACTTTATTCGTCATAGACAACTGAAAAAAGGTTCATTTGTGACTGGGCACAGTGCCACAGAGTCACGAGACTCCAGTTCCTCTCCAGGTCTTACCTCGAGTTTTTATAGTGGAAAAAACTTTCAAAAAAAGAGTTTCTATTCAGGCTGCCTCAAATAAAGTCTGTTTGCTGCAACCCGAGCCAACATTTTTCAAGGGGGTCGGTCGGTAGGAAAATTCTTATTTTTTTTACTTCGAAGAGAAAAAAAAGATCCAGGGGTCAGAGGCTTCAACAGTCCAGGGGTCAGAGGCTTCAACAGTCCAGGGGCCAGGCTTCAACAGTCCAGAGGTCAGGCTTCAACAGTCCAGGGGTCGGGCTTCAACAGTCCAGGGGTCAGAGGCTTCAACAGTCCAGGGGTCAGAGGCCAGGGGTCAGAGGCTTCAACAGTCCAGGGGTCAGAGGCTTCAACAGTCCAGGGGTCGGGCTTCAACAGTCCAGGGGTCAGGCTTCAACAGTCCAGGGGTCAGGCTTCAACAGTCCAGGGGTCAGGCTTCAACAGTCCAGGGGTCAGAGGCTTCAACAGTCCAGGGGTCAGGCTTCAACAGTCCAGGGGTCAGGCTTCAACAGTCCAGGGGTCAGAGGCTTCAACAGTCCAGGGGTCAGAGGCTTCAACAGTCCAGGGGTCAGGCTTCAACAGTCCAGGGGTCAGAGGCTTCAACAGTCCAGGGGTCAGGCTTCAACAGTCCAGGGGTCAGGCTTCAACAGTCCAGGGGTCAGGCTTCAACAGTCCAGGGGTCAGAGGCTTCAACAGTCCAGGGGTCAGGCTTCAACAGTCCAGGGGTCAGAGGCTTCAACAGTCCAGGGGTCGGGCTTCAACAGTCCAGGGGTCAGGCTTCAACAGTCCAGGGGTCAGGCTTCAACAGTCCAGGGGTCAGGCTTCAACAGTCCAGGGGTCAGAGGTTTCAACAGTCCAGGGGTCGGGCTTCAACAGTCCAGGGGTCAGGCTTCAACAGTCCAGGGGTCAGAGGCTTCAACAGTCCAGGGGTCAACAGTCAACAGTATGTGTTCTCTCCTGCCTGGTCTGTTTCATACAGAATCATATAGGACGCATATGTGTTGGACAATGCTGTATTTGTCCCTTGGGATTAAAGATAGATTTACCAGCGCTATAAAATTATTCTACACAAGATAAAAACAAGATATATCAAATCAAATAAGGCACGCATTACATTTTTTTTTCTTTTTTTTTCTTCTATGAGATGATAAAAGACTTAGTATGAACAGAAATTGTACAGTTAAATTTACAGAAAGTGCAGTGAGTAAATGATAGTTAAAGTGGGACTTCGGGGTTGGCAGCGCTTTAAGCCCCTCCCACCGCCGCTGCCAAACTCAACTTTAAATTCATAGTTTGAGCGTCCTAATCCCAAAGAAGAAGAACAGACGATGAGTAAACAAGGACGGCACAAGTCTAGAAACACTACTGGACCAAAGCAAACAAAGGCCCGCAGCACAAGCTAACGAAGCTAATGAGGTTAACATGGCTAACATGGTTAGCAAGCCTGATGCGGAGAGATGCGGTTCTTCCCCTCCGGAGGCAGGCTCCCAAGGACCCAAATGGAGATTCTTGCGACTTCCTTGCATTGGAAGGATGAGAGAATGAGACAAGTCATCAGTTGCTGCTCATGATGTCTGAAATAAGACGTGAAATGCAGCGTGATATGGAGTTTTAGAGCGTTAATGATCGCAACAGTTTCTGCTGCAGTAGCCGCTGAGCTGAAAGCAGCTGGAGTAACCGGAGTACGCATGGATGAAGTCGAGCAGCATGTTTCAGATAGAGGCGCTGTGGGCCAGAGGGAGGCGCTGTGGGCCAGCCAGAGGGAGGCGCTGTGGGCCAGAGGGAGGCGCTGTGGGCCAGAGGGAGGCGCTGTGAGCCAGAGGGAGGCGCTGTGGGCCAGAGGGAGGCGCTGGAGTCTGATAACAATAGGAAAAATAAGATCCTGGATTTGGAGTCCAGGTCACGTCGTTCTAACCTGAGGCTTGTGGGCGTAGAAGAAGGAGAAGAAACAGAAACAAAAAGCTTTTTGGAGAAGATTATTCCTGAGCTCTTTGTTAAATCTGGAGTTGAAGTCCCTCCCATCACAATAGAAAGAGCACATCACCATGGCAACCAAGACCAGCAGCTGATAAACCACGAGGTCTGATAATGATGTTTCTTAACGATCGTGTGAAGGAACGTGTCCTGAAGGCTGCAAGGATTGAAGGAGACCTCCAGGGTTAAAGGAGACCTCAAAGATTAAAGGAGACCTCAAAGATTAAAGGAGACCTCCGGGGTTAAAGGAGACCTCCAGGGTTAAAGGAGACCTCAAAGATTAAAGGAGACCTCCGGGGTTAAAGGAGACCTCCAGGGTTAAAGGAGACCTCCGGGGTTAAATGAGACCTAAAGGAGACCTCCAGGGTTAAAGGAGACCTCCAGGGTTAAAGGAGACCTCCAGGGTTAAAGGAGACCTCCAGGGTTAAAGGAGACCTCCAGTACAAAGGTAAGAGCGTCTTCTTTGCTCCAGATATTCCATACGAGGTTCATCAACAACGGCAAAGGTTCCTCCACATCTGTGAAGAGCTCAGGAGGAGAAAACTGAGACATGAGTTCTCTTTCCCTGCGATTCTTCAGGTGACTTTTTAAGGTAAAAAACACATGCTCAGAACACCAGGAGGAGCAGAGGTGCTCCTCAGAACACCAGGAGAAGCAGAGGTGCTCCTCAGAACACCAGGAGAAGCAGAGGTGCTCCTCAGAACACCAGGAGGAGCAGAGGTGCTCCTCAGAACACCAGGAGAAGCAGAGGTGCTCCTCAGAACACCAGGAGGAGCAGAGGTGCTCCTCAGAACACCAGGAGAAGCAGAGGTGCTCCTCAGAACACCAGGAGAAGCAGGTGCTCCTCAGAACACCAGGAGGAGCAGAGGTGCTCCTCAGAACACCAGGAGGAGCAGAGGTGCTCCTCAGAACACCAGGAGGAGCAGAGGTGCTCCTCAGAACACCGGGAGAAGCAGAGGTGCTCCTCAGAACACCGGGAGAAGCAGAGGAGAAGCAGAGGTGCTCCTCAGAACACCGGGAGAAGCAGAGGTGCTCCTCAGAACACCAGGAGGAGCAGAGGTGCTCCTCAGAACACCAGGAGAAGCAGAGGTGCTCCTCAGAACACCAGGAAAAGCAGAGGTGTTCCTCAGAACACCAGGAGAAGCAGAGGTGCTCCTCAGAACACCGGGAGAAGCAGAGGTGCTCCTCAGAACACCAGGAGAAGCAGAGGTGCTCTTCAGAACACCAGGAGAAGCAGAGGTGCTACTCAGAACACCGGGAGAAGCAGAGGTGCTCCTCAGAACACCAGGAGAAGCAGAGGTGCTCCTCAGAACACCAGGAGAAGCAGAGGTGCTACTCAGAACACCGGGAGAAGCAGAGGTGCTCCTCAGAACACCAGGAGAAGCAGAGGTGCTCCTCAGAACACCAGGAGAAGCAGAGGTGCTCTTCAGGAAGATGCAAAACACAGAGAACTGAAGAGAACAAGAGATGGAGCCACCAGCGTGGGGCATGTGAGTTCAGCTTGTGGTCACCATGGTGATACATTTGTGTTGATTTGAAGAGACTGATGACAATGTTTATTTGTGTTTAACATCAGACTTTATTTTGTGCCAAATGTGGGGGATTGGATCTGTGGGAGAGCAGAGGTGAGAGCAGAGGTGAGAGCAGAGGTGAGAGCAGAGGTGAGAGCAGAGGTGAGAGCAGAGGTGAGAGCAGAGGTGAGAGCAGAGGTGAGCCAGGGAGGTTATACAGTATATCCAGTTCTTTCCGAAAACAAAAATGTTAACAAAAATGAAAAAATAAATAATAGACATGGTGTAATTACAAGTATCATCCTTCAATGTGAATGGCACTGAACCCAATCAAACCAAAAAAATAATTTGCTAAATTGAGAGACACATTTGAAAAATACTGAACATCAAAATCTAATGAAATTATTATTTGTCATACAGAGGAAAACAGGGAATTTTGATTTCAAACCGAGTTTTAAATGCGTCTGCTCCACCAGGGGGCGATATCACGTTCTATGCTGATGTCATGGAGCTGATTTTGAACCACTCTGAGGGAACCCTGACCCCTGACCCTGACCTGTGGAGGAGAGTGGAACCTTCATATTGAGCTACATTAGACATGTGGAGCTCAAGAGGCTCTGGAGGAACAAGAAAGATGAAGTCTCTTGTTGCAGAAAATAGGATTGATTGACATTTGGAAATGAACCCTACAGCACAAGGATTAAATCTGTCTTTTTTGTTCTCATTAAAGACAGATCTAAAATCACTGGAGCAGATATCGGCACAATAGAGGAATTACAAAAAACACATTGTGGAGGTTCAATTCCAGCTGTTTAATGACCCTTTGTTTAAGGACAAAATGTCAAACAACATTAAGACTTATCTGGAGGAAAATGAGACTGGGGAAACTGCCCCGCCCATCCTTTGGACAAAGCAGTCTCGAGAGGACAAATTATAGCCATAGCCTCGGAAAAAGAAACAAAGGAAGAAAAAGCTAAAGGATCTGCAAGAAAAACTAAAATTGTTGGAGGAAAATCATGCCAAAAAGGGATGTCCTAAAATGCTACAAGAAATGAAAATGATAAGAGGAGAAATGAATGATTTGACTTCACAGGAAATGGTTCAGAAGCCCCCTATGACGACGACACAAACAAGGCAGTTTACGTCGCCCGGATCGGCGTCACCGGGGCCCCATCCTGGAGCCAGGCCTGGGATGGGTGCTCCATGGCGAGCGCCTGGTGGCCGGGTCTTATCCCACGGCCCGAAAGAGCGACGTGGGGCCGCCCTCCCGTGGGCCCACCACCCGCAGGAAGATCCATAAGGGGCCGGTGCAAAGAGATCTGGGCGGCAGTCGACGGCAGGGGCCTCGGCGACCAGATTTCCGGACACAGAGACTAACTCTGGGGACATGGAATGTCACCTCGCTGGGGGGGAAAGAGCCTGAGCTTGTGCGGTAGGTTGAGTGATACCGACTAGATCTAGTCGGCCTCACCTCCACGCACAGTTTGGGCTCTGGAACCCATCTCCTCCAGAGGGGCTGGACGCTCCACTTCTCTGGTGTTGCCCGCGGGGAGAGGCGGGGCTGGTGTGGGCTTGCTGATAGCCCCTCAGCTCAGCTGCCACGTGTTGGAGTTCACCCCAGTGAACGAGAGGGTCGCGTCCCTCCGCCTTTGGGTGGGGGACAGGTCTCTCACTGTTGTGGCGGCCTACGGGCCGAACAGCAGTGCAGAGTACCCGGCCTTCTTGGAGTCCTTGGGAGGGGTACTGGACAGTGCACCGACCGGGGACTCCGTTGTTCTACTGGGGGACTTCAACGCCCACGTGGGCAATGACAGTGACAACTGGGGAGGGGTGATCGGGAAGAACGGCTTCCCCGATCTGAACCCGAGCGGTGTTCAGTTATTGGACTTCTGTGCTAGCCACGGATTGTCCATAACAAACACCGTGTTCAAGCACAAGGGTGTCCATCAGTGCACATGGCACCAGGACACCCTAGGCCGGAGGTCAATGATCGACTTTGTTGTCATGTCATCTGACCTCCGGCCGCGTGTCTTGGACACTCGGGTGAAGAGAGGGGCAGAGTTGTCAACCGATCACCACCTGGTTGTAACACTAACTTAAAATAATACGCATTTGACTGTCAGAAATGACTAAGTTCGGCCACAGGAGCTTGTGGGGAAAAAAAAGTAACACAGGAGGACGTTGTAGTATAAATTGTATAAATTGTATTAATATAAATAAATATAAACAAATATTCAAAACAACAAAAAAGGTTCCCAGCAAAGTTCTGTTCCTTTGGGTGCTTAAGTTCAGTTTGTAGGATCTCAAAAAAAGGTGAATATATTCCGAGTGAAACGAAAAAAATATTCCAACTTAGGGTGTCCGTATCCGGGGAAAAAACAAAGAGTGATCCTACCAGATTCTTAGGTCACATGGGTCGCTCGCCACCTCTTGCAGAGGATAAGAATCAGGGGGTGTCAGGGGGGGAAAAAAAACCTGACCTATAAAACAGAGGTCTAGTAAAAAGATCCACATAACATACATATATATACACATACATACATATATATATATATATATATATATATATACATATTTCATAATTACAATCAATAACAATGTTTGACCATTATCTTAATATTCAAATCGAGTTGATTAAAAAAGCAAAGTTAATTAAATGTAATTCATTCATGGAAAATCAAATTCAGCTTCATTCACATTTCTTAACGTTCGTTCTTAATGTTCATTCACAAATGTTGCGCAACAATCAATCTAAACAACGGGGAAAGTTTGCCGCGGGAAAGGCGGAAGTAAATTTGCCGCGGTAAAACGCGGAAGTAACTAAAACATCAAACATCTAAACAACAACGAAAGTAAATACATTTTAAACAAAGCGGTTCAATTTGGTGTAGTTGTAGTTCACTCACCATTGAGTCTTGGAATGATCTGTAACCGCTTCAGTTAGTTTCGAGACGTTTAACAGTTCATAACCATACGTTTTCAGTCCACAGCCGGAGCAGGAAGCGGAAATGGCTTGGTGGTTCGGCCATTTTTATACTAGCGCCCCTTGTGGTTGGGCCAATGAAAGTGTATGAGGGGGCAATATCAATCATTTAGAACCGGATTTGAGACATGGGTTACAGGGTCCCCCCCTGACCTCATGTACGTCCCCGTACATGGACTGGACTGACAGCTGTCAGATGGATGGCCAGGAGAGTGTTGATAACCAATATCCTCCTCAGGCACGGCAATTGAAAACACTTTTCCAAGTCCATCAAATAGTGATTGTATGCTTTTCAGAATTGGATGGCCCAGATGGCTGTAGTGTAGTCTGTCTGGTGGGCGTCTTGCTCTTGTTGAGCTTCTTTTTGGTTGTTCCGGGGTGAATGTTTCAGACTCAGGACCAGAAGGTAGGGTCTGCACTGAATGTGGTGAGTCAGGTTCAGAGACAGAGTCAGCAAATGAGTTCTCACTTTCAGGGTCTGGAGGGTTTGTTTCAGGATCTATTGGTTCTTGCTGAATATCAGTGCAGTGTTCAACTTGGGCAAGAATTTCTGTTTCAGTGTCTGATGAATGTTCTGGCAGTTCTGATATTGGATCTTGAATTTCAGGAACAATTTTTTCGGTAGGAATGTTCAAGGTAGTTATAAATCGTGTAGGCTCTGAGTAAGGTAAGTTGTACCAATTGGTTGGCAGTATTTCTTCATCGGATAGTGGTTCATCTTCAGCAATTTCAGTGTCTGTCGTTAGATGTACTGGCGGTTTTACTGTTCTTTTGGCATGTGATGGCTGGACTTGAGCTGTGACAGGTAGGTATCCACAAGGCAAAAGTAGGTCTCGATGGAGTGTTCTTAATGGTTTGTCGGCGTGTTCAAGACGTACGGTGTATACAGGTAAGTTTGTAGCCTTCTTCACCACCACATATGGTTCCGATTCCCATTTGTCTGCAATTTTGTGGTTTCCTCCAAGTCTGATGTTCCGGACAAGAACTCGATCTCCCACTTCAAGTTCAGATGCAATGACTTTTTGGTCGAAGCGTCTCTTATTCTTCAGCATACTTTTACTTGCATTCTCTGAAGCCAATTGGTAACTTTTTTCCAGATGTAATTTTAGCTTCTGAACATATTCAGAGTGATTCAGACTGGATTTGGACACAGGCAGGCCAAATATTAGATCTATTGGGAGTCGTGGTTGGCGACCAAACATTAGTTCATATGGGGTGAATCCAGTAGTGTCGTTTTTAGTGCAATTGTAAGCATGAACAAGTGGTTTTACAAAGTCTTTCCAATGAGTTTTTTCCTGTTCTGCCAGCGTACCAAGCATGTCCAGTAATGTTCTATTGAATCTTTCGACGGGGTTTCCTCTTGGGTGATATGGTGTAGTTCTTATTTTGTGAATGCCAGCCAGTGAACAGAGTTCTTTTATTGTTCGTGATTCAAAATCTGGTCCTTGGTCGCTGTGAATTTTCTGTGGAATCCCATAGTGCACAAAGAAATTTTCCCAGAGACTTTTGGCTACAGTTCTCGCCTTCTGATTCGGAGTTGGTATGGCAAGGGCGTATTTAGTAAAATGATCCGTTATGACCAGAATGTCTTTGATTTTGCTTTTATCAGGTTCCAATGTCAGAAAATCAATACAAACAAGTTCAAGTGGTTGGGAAGTTCTGATATTCACCAGTGGTGCAGCCTTTTCTGGTAGTGTTTTGCGTTTTATGCATCTCTCACATGTCTTCACCTTGGTCTGTACATCGTTGGCCATCCGTGGCCAATAAAAACGGTTCCGGACCAGATCCAAGGTACGTTCAATGCCCATGTGGCCCATCTGATCATGTAGGCTGAACAAAACATACGCACGACATTCATGGGAAAGCACAAGCTGATGTTGGAGCTGGTTGCCAAGTTGCCTTCTCCGTACGAGGACGTTGTTATGGAGCTCCAAACGATTTAGGTCCCGTAATAGGAGCGGCAGCTCTGGCAGTTGTTCCCTCAAGGAAGGTGGTGGTGATTCGCCAGTCTCCAATTGTGCTATCACGTGTCTGAGAATAGGATCCGCGCGTTGCTTGTCAGCTATGTCAGATGTGCTCAAGTGAGGATCCAAAGAGGAAGTAAATTGCTCGTCAGCAGTGAAACTATCTGGAAGGCTGTCAGTGGACATAGACAAGGAATGAACGAGAGCATAATCAGGAGCACTACAGATTAGTTGTCTGTCAGAAAGAGCTTGTACAGTATGTTGATCAATTGTTACGACGTTGGGGCATTCGAGATGTTGCTCAGCAAATCTGAGAATTCTGTCCTGTTCTTTTTGTGACATTAGGTCATTTGAGGGTTTTCCATGGGGTCTGCGTGAAAGTCCGTCTGCATCAGCATTTTGTTTTCCAGCCCGGTACGTGATCTTGAAGGAATATGTTGATAGAGCAGATAACCAGCGGTAGCTTGTGGCATCCAGTTTTGCTGAAGTGAGGAGATAAGTTAAAGGATTGCTGTCAGTCACAACAGTGAAAGAGGTACCATACAGGTAATCACTGAATTTTTCAGTGACAGCCCATTTGAGAGCCAGAAACTCCAGCTTGTGGGCTGGGTATCTTGACTCACTCCGGGACAACCCCCTACTGGCATAGGCAATCACCCTTTTTTCTCCTTTCTGCTCTTGGTACAGTACAGCACCGAGCCCGATGGAACTGGCATCAGTGTGTAACAGGTAGGGCTTCCTTGGGTCAGCGAAAGCAAGAACTGGGGCAGAGGTTAATTTTTCCTTAATTTTTTCAAATGCTTCTTGGCACGCAGATGTCCAACGGCCTCCAAATGGCTCTTTCGGATTAAGGTAGTTATCTGGCTTGATCAAGGCCTTCAGTTTCTTTTGGGACGGTGGATATCCAGAGGTAAGTTCATGAAGTGGCTTCACAATGTTTGAGTAGCCTTGCACAAATCTTCTGTAATAACCAGAAAATCCCAAAAATGATCGGAGTTCTTTTAAGTTCTTAGGAATTGGCCATGATCTCAAGGCTTCAGTTTTCTGCGGATCAGTTTCAACACCGTTTCGGGACACAACATGGCCGAGGTAACGGACAGAGGTTTGGAAAAAGATGCATTTTTCGACAGAGAGTTTAAGTCCAAAGTCTTTCAGCCGGTTTAGGACTTTCATAAGTCGTTCCTCATGTTGCTCCAAGGTTGGTGCAAAAACAATGAGGTCATCAATAAACACCAGTACCTCTTTGAGATTCATCTCCCCAACGCATTTTTCCATTAAGCGTTGAAATGTAGATGGAGCATTGGTGACCCCTTGAGGCATCCGATTGAATTCCCAAAATCCTAGTGGGCAGACAAAAGCAGTTTTATCCTTGTCCTTTTCATCCATTTCGATTTGATAATATCCGGACTTTAGGTCCAAAACAGAAAACCATTCAGATCCTGTGAGTGCTGTGAATGTGTCTTCAAGCTTGGGAAGAGCGTAGGCATCCTTTATGGTTTGTAGGTTAAGTTTTCTGTAGTCAATGCAGAGTCGGACACTGCCATTCTTCTTTCTCACGACTACTATCGGTGAGGCAAAAGGTGACTCCGATTCTCTTATTACTCCTGATTCTGACAATTCTTGAAGATGCTTTCTCACAGCATCAATATCTTGAGGATGTATGGGTCAAGGTCTCTGTTTGAATGGCGTTGAATCAAGCAGCTTTATTTGATGTTTTACTCTGTTGGTTCTACCAAAGTCTAAATCATGTCTTGCAAAAACATCCGGGATACTATTAAGTTTTTTGATTATTCTGTTCTTCCACTCAGGAGTGAGAGGAGTGTTTTCAAAGTTGTAGTCAAACTGTGGCTTTGGCAAAGAGTTAGACATGGATTCTGAACCGGTCTGTGCAGCACAGGAAATTGATTGAAATGCACTGATCTCTGCAAGCATGGCACGAGGAGGTAGAGTTACATCGTGGTCAGATTCGTTAGTGACTGGGACTGGCAGGAAAATTGGATTCTGGCTTGCGAAATCAACAAGACAGGACTGGATCATCAACCCGCCAGGCAATTGAAATGAGGTAGGATGTTCAATCATGACGGATTCTTCTGCTTGTAACGAATGTGAGATCACGATGCCATCTAGAAGCATGGTCTGTCCAGCCGGAATAGTTTTTTGAGTTGTGCTGTAGAGTTTCACAATTCCATGATGCTCTTCTCTTTTTAATTTATGTCTGTTTTCAAGTATTTTCAGGACAGCACGATAACCATACGGAACTGGGTTGAAGTCAGGACTTTGCTCATGGTGGACTGTGTAGACAATGTCCAGCGTATTGGTTCCAATAAGGACAAATGGCTGATGGGTTTTAAAGTCAGGCACTACCAGAGCCAACGTGGCAACGTCTATTGGAGTACCCAGGAAGTCGGGAGGAAAAGTGATGTTGAGACTGATGTAGCCCAGATAAGGTACTGCTTGTCCGTTTGCTCCTTCAACTTCAAGAAGGTCGTCCAGAGGTCTGAGTTGATGGTCTGATAGATGAGCGTTGTAAACTGATTCAGGAATGGTGGTAACTTGTGAACCAGTATCCAGCAGACAATTGATTGGTGCATTTTGGATGATAACTTGAGTAGTACATTTGGTACCGATTAGTCCCCTTGGTAATGTGTTGAAAGGTTGTCGAAGTTCATGTTTGGGACACCAAGATGAGGCAGCCTCCGCTTGTCCCGCAGGAGAGACTGATCCTAGTTTAAATGGCTTTGATTGTTGTTCTGCTCCCATTGTGCCTGTTTTTGTTGTAATCGTAATTTATTCTGCTGTACCAGTGTAGGATTAGCTGGTTGGTTGCATGTACTAGCAATGTGGCCATCTTCTCCACACTTGAAACAGAATCCGGGTCTTGGTCGTGTATTCTGGCCTTGGCTTCCGCCTGGTGATTGGAAAGAATGTGCTTTGCTGCGATTGGTGTTTTTCGAAGTCGGGGTGGTTAGAGCGAGGAGTGCTGACATTTGTTGCTGCAGTTTCTTCATTTGCTGTTTTAACTCATTGATTGAAGCAGAGTCTGTATCCGCATGGTTACAGGGACATGTGCTTTGAGCATGAAGAGTTGCTCGCTGCTTGATGGAACTTATGTGTTTCCTCATCAAGCTCTCCTTTACTTGTTGCCTGTCCTCTTCAGTTCTTAGAAGGAGGAGCAGTTCCGCAAAAGATGGAGGATTCTCCCTCTTTTGTTCAAGTTGCAACTTGCTAATAATTATATAGTCCCAGCACCCTCTGCAGAATTGTTTCAGCAATTGTTTGTCGATGTCAGTTGCAGCAACTCCACCTTGTTTGACAACCGTGTTCAGGGTCAGCAGCAGGCGTTGAAGATAACTTGAAGGTTTTTCACCGTGATCTTGAAATGTGTTTAGAAATTGTGCAAATAATTCTTCTCCATCCTGCACAGTGGAGTAAGCAGAGTCCAACACTTGTAGATAGATGGATGGCAATGTGTCAGGTTTCAGGCCCTTTATTACATCAGCAGCGGGTGACAAGAGGCTTTTCTGGTCACATGTAGCGGCGGTAAATTCACATCAGCTAACAACAGTTCAATGTGAGATCGCCAGCTTTCATAATCCGTTTCATTTGATGGTTTAGGCACCCTGCCGGAAAAGGAACGAAGTCTTAAGGTGGGTATCGAGTGTGATGTGATCTCTTCGGCTCTCACGATGTGCTCCACAACCATTTTTTGAATTTGGGGTGGATTTAGTTCAGATGGGGAGAGTATTCGGTGCGGAATTTGGTGCTCAGGTAAGGAACGGCTTGAATGTTGTGACGGTACTTGTGGTTGCGATGTTATTGCAGTTGGCGCTCCCTGCTGGCCAGGCATGAGAGGAACTGTTTCCACAATTTGCACTGAGTCATCTCCTCCGCCTGATGCCTCCACACTCTCCAAATGTTCACTTATTTGCGACATCACAGTTTGAAGCACTCTTTCAAATCTGTGTCCGCTCCGTCTTGCAAGATGTCTTAGTTCATTTATGTAATTAGGGGGAAAAGCCTCTGCTCCGACTGGGACTGTGTCTTCAATTAACGTAACGCAAAATTTGAGATTAGGTTCGGTCTCAGAAACGTGCGTATACGGCAATATTTTCTTTAGCTCTAACAAAGCTAAGTCATCTTTATAATCAATGATCAGGTTTTTAAAAAACAGAGAATCTGCATCGTCAACCAATACTACTTTGAATTGACCATACTGTTTCAGTACATCTAATATTTCATCGTCTTTAGCTGTGTGAGTAACACCAGAAACAGTAACACAATTCATCATGTTCAACCCTGATTTTTCAAACAAATCCATAATATAAATCGGACAAAACAAAATATATTTATACTGATTCACTGTGTATTAACACTTTCATTCACCAACACAGGCTCCTGGCTAGCTCGCCACGTGTAACACTAACTTAAAATAATACGCATTTGACTGTCAGAAATGACTAAGTTCGGCCACAGGAGCTTGTGGGGAAAAAAAAGTAACACAGGAGGACGTTGTAGTATAAATTGTATAAATTGTATTAATATAAATAAATATAAACAAATATTCAAAACAACAAAAAAGGTTCCCAGCAAAGTTCTGTTCCTTTGGGTGCTTAAGTTCAGTTTGTAGGATCTCAAAAAAAGGTGAATATATTCCGAGTGAAACGAAAAAAATATTCCAACTTAGGGTGTCCGTATCCGGGGAAAAAACAAAGAGTGATCCTACCAGATTCTTAGGTCACATGGGTCGCTCGCCACCTCTTGCAGAGGATAAGAATCAGGGGGTGTCAGGGGGGAAAAAAAAACCTGACCTATAAAACAGAGGTCTAGTAAAAAGATCCACATAACATACATATATATACACATACATACATACATACATACATACATATATATACACATACATACATATATATATATATATATATATACATATTTCATAATTACAATCAATAACAATGTTTGACCATTATCTTAATATTCAAATCGAGTTGATTAAAAAAGCAAAGTTAATTAAATGTAATTCATTCATGGAAAATCAAATTCAGCTTCATTCACATTTCTTAACGTTCGTTCTTAATGTTCATTCACAAATGTTGCGCAACAATCAATCTAAACAACGGGGAAAGTTTGCCGCGGGAAAGGCGGAAGTAAATTTGCCGCGGTAAAACGCGGAAGTAACTAAAACATCAAACATCTAAACAACAACGAAAGTAAATACATTTTAAACAAAGCGGTTCAATTTGGTGTAGTTGTAGTTCACTCACCATTGAGTCTTGGAATGATCTGTAACCGCTTCAGTTAGTTTCGAGACGTTTAACAGTTCATAACCATACGTTTTCAGTCCACAGCCGGAGCAGGAAGCGGAAATGGCTTGGTGGTTCGGCCATTTTTATACTAGCGCCCCTTGTGGTTGGGCCAATGAAAGTGCATGAGGGGGCAATATCAATCATTTAGAACCGGATTTGAGACATGGGTTACATGGTGGTGAGTTGGATCCTCTGGCGGAGGAGGAAGCCGGACAGACTTGGCAGACCCAAGCGCATTGTGAGGGTCTGTTGGGAACGTCTAGTGGAGCCCTCTGTCAGTAGGGTATTCAACTCGCACCTCCGGGAGAGCTTCTCCCATGTCCCGGGGGAGGTTGGGGACATTGAGTCCGAGTGGACCATGTTCTCCGCCTCCATTGTTGATGCGGCTGCTCGGAGCTGTGGTCGCAAGGTCTCCGGTGCCTGTCATGGCGGCAACCCCCGAACCCGGTGGTGGACACCGGAAGTAAGGGATGCCGTCAGACTGAAGAAGGAGGCCTATCAGGCCACTCTGACTTGTAGGTCTCCGGAGGTCATCGACGGGTATTGGCAGGCCAAGCGAGCCGCGGCTCGTGCTGTCGCAGAGGCAAAAACCCGGGCCTGGGAGGAGTTCGGGGAGGCCATGGAGGAGGACTATCGGTCGGCACCAAAGAAATTCTGGCAAACCGTCCGGCGCCTCAGGAGGGGGAAGCAGTGTCTCACCAACACCGTTTACGGTGCGGGTGGAGGCCTGCTGACCTCGACTGGGGATGTCGTCGGACGGTGGAAGGAATACTTTGAGGATCTCCTTAATCCCTCAGTCACGTCTTCCGAAGAGGAAGTAGAGACCAGGGACTCGGAGGCTGGCTCATCCATCACCCAAGCTGAAGTCACTGAGGTTGTTCGCAAACTCCTCGGTGGCAGGGCTCCGTGGGTGGATGAGATCCGCCCTGAGTACCTAAAGTATCTGGATGTTGTAGGACTGTCTTTTCTGACACGTCTCTGCAACATCGCGTGGCGTTCGGGGACCGTGCCTCTGGACTGGCAGACCGGGGTGGTGGTCCCTCTGTTCAAGAAGGGGGACCGGAGGGTGTGTTCCAACTACAGAGGGATCACACTCCTCAGCCTCCCGGGTAAGGTCTATTCCAAGGTACTGGAGAGGAGAATCCGACCGATAGTTGAACCTCGGATTCAGGAGGAGCAGAGTGGTTTTCGTCCAGGTCGTGGAACACTGGACCAGCTCTATACCCTCCATCGGGTGCTCGAGGGCTCATGGGAGTTTGCCCAACCAGTCCACATGTGCTTTGTGGATCTGGAGAAGGCTTTCGACCGTGTCCCTCGGGGTGTCCTTTGGGGGGTGCTCCGGGAGTACGGCCCTTTGCTCAGGGCTGTCCGGTCCCTGTATGACCGGAGCAGGAGCTGTGTTCGCATTGCCGGCAGTAAGTCAGACCTGTTCCCAGTGCATGTTGGACTCCGCCAGGGCTGCCCTGTGTCACCGGTTCTGTTCATAATTTTTATGGACAGAATTTCTAGGCGCAGTCAGGGGTCGGAGGGTGTCCGGTTTGGGGACCACAGGATTTCTGCTGTTTGCAGACGATGTTGTCCTGATGGCTCCATCAAACCCGGACCTGCAACATGCAGTGGGACGGTTTGCAGCCGAGTGTGAAGCGGCTGGGATGAGAATCAGCACCTCCAAATCCGAGGCCATGGTTCTCGACCGGAAAAAGGTGGTTTGCCCTCTCCAGGTGGGTGGGGTGTCCTTGCCCCAAGTGGAGGAGTTCAAGTATCTCGGGGTCTTGTTCACGAGTGAGGGAAGGATGGAGCGTGAGATCGACAG
>NW_027315768.1:1469663-1504663 GCF_026437365.1 Eucyclogobius newberryi | reverse complement strand
GTTGAAGCCTCTGACCCCTGGACTGTTGAAGCCTGACCCCTGGACTGTTGAAGCCTCTGACCCCTGGACTGTTGAAGCCTGACCCCTGGACTGTTGAAGCCTCTGACCCCTGGACTGTTGAAGCCTCTGACCCCTGGACTGTTGAACTGTTGAAGCCTCTGACCCCTGGACTGTTGAAGCCTCTGACCCCTGGACTGTTGAAGCCTCTGACCCCTGGACTGTTGAAGCCTCTGACCCCTGGACTGTTGAAGCCTCTGACCCCTGGACTGTTGAAGCCTCTGACCCCTGGACTGTTGAAGCCTCTGACCCCTGGACTGTTGAACTGTTGAAGCCTCTGACCCCTGGACTGTTGAAGCCTCTGACCCCTGGACTGTTGAAGCCTCTGACCCCTGGACTGTTGAAACCTCTGACCCCTGGACTGTTGAACTGTTGAAGCCTCTGACCCCTGGACTGTTGAAGCCTCTGACCCCTGGACTGTTGAAGCCTCTGACCCCTGGACTGTTGAAGCCTCTGACCCCTTGACCGACCCACTTGAAAAGCGTTGGGTCGAGTTACAGCAAACAGACTTTATTTGGAGCAGACTAATTGTTAATTTTAATTGCGATTATTCAAATAAATGTTTCTTTCAAACAATAAATACATTTTTCTCTATCCCTAAAAAGTACATTTATTTCTTAAAACATTTTAATCAAGTATTTCCTTTCTGCAAATCTACACTTTTTTTTGTTTTAAGTGTCCCCTTTTTTTCCCCCAGTTTTCAAATGTATAGAAACAGAACAAACAAAAAACACAGAACACAATAAAAGTGACCGGAACAGAAATAAAATCAACTAAACATTCAAAAACAAAATTGTAGTAGGTTGAAAACGCTATATTCAAAAGTTTATATAGAAACAGACACCCCCTCTATTTTTTTGTATTTTTGGCTACTGTGTCTTTAAGTTTTGGGACATCCATCCAGCAGATGGTGCTCTAAGCGCTCCTGTGGGGATTAGAGCGAGACAATGCGCATGTGCAGCAGAATTAAACACGCTGTGCATGGAATGACTCGTCTCCCTCACCTGTCCACAGGTAATCACCAAAAGTTCCGTTGTTTTGACTTAAACTTGGTTAAATGTAATATATGTGTTATGCAGAGTTGGAACAAACCGTAGTTGATGTGATTTGTGAAATTTAAATGTGTTTTTGTGTGTACTTAACACGTGGTTTAAACTTTGCCATGAGTCTGCCATGTGCAGAGGTAAAAGTATTATTTGGACAATTTCAACCGTTTGGTAGCATGCAAAAGGTTACAATTGATTATACATTTTGATTAGTTTAGACTGTTAAAGTAGCTGCCGCCATTTGCAGGCACATGTTGCCAACGTGCTTGTGTGTGTGCACGTGCGTGCCTTAGTTACCTGTATTTTTATTTATATATTATCGTTTATTTATGTATATCTGTTAAGTTGAGTCAATTTAGATATTCTTTTATCGTCTTTTGCCAAATAAATGTTTGTTAATTTATTTATTGTCATTTATAATTTTATTAATTATTGATTGTATACGATAATTGAATGATAATTGAAAAGCAGAATTAAACACGCTGTGCATGGAATGACTCGTCTCCCTCATCTGTCCACAGCGATATTCTCCTGGCTACACAGTCTAACTCTTTAGCTGTGTACCATTTGCTACCGCCCAGTTTACCCCTAGGGCTGGTGCCGGTAACAAAATCACAAAATATTTAAATTAAAATAATGGTCCCAATGTTTCTATTTCCAAATGAAGTCTGAATGTAATTTCTGCATTTGTTTGACGTCTGTTCAGTCCAGTCTTTGTGATGGGCTGTTTCCCTCCGCCAAAAGTATATTCTAAAGTATATTCTAAAGTACATTCTAAAGTACATTCTAAAGTACATTCTAAAGTACATTCTAAAGTACATTCTAAAGTACATTCTAAAGTACATTCTAAAGTACATTCTAAAGTATCCATGTATTGTGTCCAGGAGTTCTGAGGTTCATAGTTCATAGTTCTGAAGTTCAGGGGTAAATGTCTGTAACAGTGGCAGAGCTTTGTGAACTTCACTCACTGTGATTGACAGGACTGTCCCAGAACATGTGACAGTGGTTTGCCTCCTGGTGGCGCTGTTTCTCCAACAGTTGCATTTCCCTTTGAATAATGACTTTTGACCTTTTGACCTGGAGTCATGACACATTTTTCCAACAGTATTCCATCCAGACTTGAGACTTGAGCTCCTCCTCTGAGATGGACACAGTCTTTCCCACTCTTCATCTGTCAAAACAAGTTTACCTTCTCTTTCCCATTTGTTTGTAATATATTTAGTCGAGTATTTGTCCAGATTAGAAATGCATTGATATAATTTAGATATTATTCCCCTTGAAAGTTCTGATTTATAAGCCTTGATAAACATCTTAATCAGAGGGTTATAATGGTCATGACTTTGTTTAAATTGTTGATTGTAATAACTATAAAACCTATTAAAGTCCTGTTTGTCCAAGTCAAAGGATTGTTTCAACATATCAAAGCTTTTCATGTGATTCTCTTTTACATCTGGTGAAAAACCTTTAGACCTTTTGTCCTCCAGACCTTGAGTCTCAGTTCTATTTGGTACAAAACCTTTGGTCATAAAACTTTACGAGTTTAAGATTGTAACATGTGTGTTTAGTTTGTTCTGATCAGCTCCTTCCATGTTGTAAGAACAGATTTGACCCAGGGATTCTTCACTTCCTCCTCATGACTCAAGCGTCTGTCATCTGCAGTAAGACCTGTACAGGAACCTCAGGCACCACATGACTCTCAGTATAGGACCTGTACAGGAACCTCAGGCACCACATGACTCTCAGTATAAGACCTGTACAGGAACCTCAGACACCACATGACTCTCAGTATAAGACCTGTACAGGAACCTCAGGCACCACATGACTCTCAGTATAAGACCTGTACAGGAACCTCAGGCACCACATGACTCTCAGTATAAGACCTGTACAGGAACCCCCGGCACCACATGACTCTCAGTATAAGACCTGTACAGGAACCTCAGGCACCACATGACTCTCAGTATAAGACCTGTACAGGAACCTCAGGCACCACATGACTCTCAGTATAAGACCTGTACAGGAACCTCCGGCACCACATGACTCTCAGTATAAGACTTGTACAGGAACCCCCGGCACCACATGACTCTCAGTATAAGAACTGTACAGGAACCCCCGGCACCACATGACTCTCAGTATAAGACCTGTACAGGAACCCCCGGCACCACATGACTCTCAGTATAAGACCTGTACAGGAACCTCAGGCACCACATGACTCTCAGTATAAGACCTGTACAGGAACCTCAGGCACCACATGACTCTCAGTATAAGACCTGTACAGGAACCTCAGGCACCACATGACTCTCAGTATAAGACCTGTACAGGAACCCACGGCACCACATGACTCTCAGTATAAGACCTGTACAGGAACCTCCGGCACCACATGACTCTCAGTATAAGATCATTGAGCTTCATATTCTGGGTCACACCAGCAACGCTTTGATTTGAGTAGTTTTTCAGACAAGGTAAACCCCTGCCACACAAATCTTGAGATTGAGACGCTACTTCCAGGTGAGGTGTGTCTGAATGTGTTTGGCCTGTAAAGCTGCAATGAGTCCAATCTTCAATTCTCTTCTTGTCTTCAATTTAATGAAGTTCCCAAGGAGCTGAGTTGGAAAGAGGGTGTTTGTGTCAAATACGTGTCTTATATTGCGTCCAGGAGGAGCCCTCACATGATCGGCGCAGCAGAGTGGACGAGCAGAGTGGACGAGCAGAGTGGACGAGCAGAGTGGACGAGCAGAGTGGACGAGCAGAGTGGACGAGCAGAGTGGACGAGCAGAGTGGACGAAGCCCGTAGAGGGCGTAGCACATACGACATAGAACTGTGCACTGGACACTGTAAACACTAAACCATGGTCACTGTTATTGTGAACTACCTCTCTCATATGTTGTTGTGTACATGCCGTAAGTGCCTTGTTTACATGCTCTACGTGCCTTACATTAATGTATACGTTCTGCATATTTGGCACTAAATGCCGCTCTGATTGATGCTCTAATGTAATTTTGTAGTTTCTTGTGACAATGACATTAAAATGACTCTTGGTCCTGCAGACAGTGAGTGAAGCTCTACCTCCACTGAGGAGCTCCGAGTGCAGGAAGGACAGTCCTCTGGTGACCCCAAGCATCATCCTGCAGCAGGAGCTCCAGTCCACAGATGAGTGGGACAGGAAGTGAGACAGGCAGCCCTAAAGACAGGCACAGGACAGACACAACATGCTATCACCAGCTCCAGGTTATCACAGTATAACAGAGTCATAATGAGAGCTGCAGAAGCCACAGCACCAGTGCGCGCTCTGAATTAAAGGACTTTTAAATGTAGAATTTAATACTTTGACTCCACTACACTTGAAAGATACATATTCTACTTAATACTCTATAAAGTCTTTGTACTATAGTCTTTATACTCTTTATACTATAAAAGGTTCAAAGTACTTGCTCTCAGAGACTTGATTTGTGCAGATGCTTTTAGAGAATCACAACTATGTTCACACATAATTCATAATAAAGAGTTACGTGTTAACATTACACACAGTAACAAGCTTTGAGTTGGATCATTCCATTGGAAAATGGAAAAAGTACATTTATATTTTACTATTTTTAACTTAATAATATTTTGACTGAGCTACTTTGACTTGTTTTGTAGTATTATTTGATTATGTGTGTTATATTCCAGTACTTTGAGGGTCAGGAGGAGGTGCTTACATGAGGGTAGAGCTCCATGACGATGAGGTGTTGTGTGCAGCCCTCACTGTCCACTCTCTCGTCTGCACACAGGAAGCGGGCTGTGTTGAGCTGTTGCCGTAGCGACAGAAGGCTGTAGGTGTAACATTCATTGATGTATTTGTGTCGGTGTGCAGAGGAGAAGAGCTTCACCGCCACACTGCGCTCGCTCAGGGTGCCACGGTACACACAGCTATACCGGCCTCGACCAATCATCTGCCAGGACACAGGGGTCAGAGGTCAAGGCAGGGCTGTATACAAGTTCAACAGCACACACACACACACCTCGCACACACATAAGTGCCCACACATACATACATACACGCGCACACACAGACACACACACAGAGACACACACACACACAGAGACACACACAGACACACACACACACACACACAGAGACACACACACACACACACACAGAGACACACAGAGACACACACAC
This sequence comes from Eucyclogobius newberryi, assembly GCF_026437365.1. Classification (NCBI taxonomy): domain Eukaryota; kingdom Metazoa; phylum Chordata; class Actinopteri; order Gobiiformes; family Gobiidae; genus Eucyclogobius; species Eucyclogobius newberryi. The sequence goes on along the minus strand of NW_027315768.1, from coordinate 1,499,400 downwards.
ACACACAGAGACACACACACACACACAGAGACACACACACACACACAGAGACACACACACACACAGAGACACACACACACAGAGACACACACACACACACAGAGACACACACACACACACAGAGACACACACACACAGAGACACACACACACACACAGAGACACACACACACACACACAGAGACACAGACACACACACACACAGAGACACACACACACACAGAGACACACACACAGAGACACACACACAGAGACACACACACACACACACAGAGACACACACACAGAGACACACACACACACACACACAGAGACACACACACACACACAGAGACACACAGAGACACACACACACAGAGACACACACACACACAGAGACACACACACACACAGAGACACACACACACACAGAGACACACACACACACACACAGAGACACACACACACACAGAGACAGACACACACACACACACACACACACACAGGATAATCACCTCCCACAGTTTGAGCTCATCCATGTTCACACATGATGCGTTCGAGGTCTCCGGGACATTTAGAGTCCCAAGACTGAGCTTCTTTTTACCTGAAAAAACACAATTATATACAGAATTATTTATGAAGCGCTGTCCCTTAAGTCCAAACTAACCCGAGTCTGCGGCAGCTGAGCGTCTTTCCAGAAACATAGGCCTAGATTTACTAAGCATTTGTGTCCAACCACCCCACAATTGTTATGTAAAAGTAAGTTAACAAATACAACATTTTAACTAAGAAAACCTGACACAAAAGGACAATGACTAAACAAAGAATGAGATGGAATGTCTCAAAAGGCACCGGTCAGACAGGCCTAACAAGTGACACCACAGAATAAAGAGGCACATGTATTCAAAAAGGTAAACTGGCCACAAAGACCAGGAGCCCTGAACAGGTATGGAGCACGGATTTATTATAAGACTCTGTACTGCACCTCTGGGCAGAAGAAGAGATCTCCCAGTGCCTTTTTTTGAGGAAAAACTTATGAATTATTAGGCCTGACACCACAAGCTGGTGAGAGGCCTGTTAGTTTCATAAGGCCGTGTGAAACACGGCAGCGAAAGTGCAAAAGTGCCCGTCAGTGACCAGGGACCCACACCATGACAAAGCGTGTGCTTTCCAAAAATGTATAGTTTATGATATTTGAAAAATGGGAAACATTGTTTCCGCATCAGCGTGTGACTGTTCGACCAATCATGTAAACTACACGTGCCCCGTCGCCAGTGGCGATTGCAAGTCACCCCTGGCAAAAAAACAGTCAAAAGTCACACACTTACTCCTGCTATGACAAAAATAGTGAATGAGTGAATGGGCAAAGCACTGCATGACCATCGTCCTGTACGCAAGAGTCCATGCCACAGCCATGAGCCATGCTTGTATCTGCTCAAATGAATGGAAGTCTCTGGGAAAGTCTTCTGCTCTTCACCAATACCGTTTATGGTGTGGGGGCAGAGCTGTTTAACTCGACTGGGGATGTCGTCGGATGGTGGAAGGAATCGTTTGAGGAGCGCCTCAATCCCGCTCTCATGTCTTCCGAAGAGGAAACGGAGACTGAGGACCTGGACACGGACTCGTCCATCACCCAGCCTGAAGTCAATGTTGTTGGCTCCACAGTGGCTCTGGTGGATGAGATCCGCCCTGAGGATCTAAAGTCTCTGGATGTTGTAGGACTGTCTTGGTTGACACGTCTCTGACACATCGTGTGGCGGTCGGGACAGTGTCTCTGGACTGGCAGACCCGGGTGGTGGTCCCTCTGTTCAAGAAGGTGTGTTCCTAATAAAGAGGGATCACACTCCTCGGCCTCCCCGATATAAGGTCTATTCCAGGTCCTGGAGAGGAGGATCTGACCGGTAGTCGAACAGTGGAGGAGCAGTGTGGTTTTCAGCCCTAGACTCCATCGGGTGCTTGAGGGTTCATGGGAGTTTTCCCAACCAGTCCACATGTGCTTTGTGGATTTGGAGGAGGCTTTCCTCCCTCGTGGTGTCCTGATGGACATCAAGCCTGGACCTTCAACATGCACTGGGACGATTTGCAGTGTGAAGCAGCTTGGATGAAGGTCAAAAGCTCCAGATCCGTGGCCATGATTCTCGACTGGAAAAAGGTGGCTTGCCCCCTCCAGGTGGGTGGGGAGTCCTTGCCCTCTCCAGGTGGGTGGGGAGTCCTTGCCCTCTCCAGGTGGGTGGGGAGTCCTTGCCCTCTCCAGGTGGGTGGGGAGTCCTTGCCCTCTCCAGGTGGGTGGGGAGTCCTTGCCCTCTCCAGGTGGGTGGGGAGTCCTTGCCCTCTCCAGGTGGGTGGGGAGCTGATTGGATTTGTGGGAAAATTTAAAGTAAATGCAGAGTGCAGTTGGGCGTGTGGTGAGCTAGGGAGGTTATATATAATCCAGAGGATTGGTGTCAGGGTTTGGGTTGTCTGGAGAGTTTTTTTGGGGGCCCTTCATTAGGATTGGACTTTGCTCCCTTTTATGATCATTTTCTTGATCAGGTTTTGGGTTCAATGCCTGTTTCCTGCATGAACCCTTTTGTTTTCTCTTTTACCCTTCCAGTTGCTCTGTGTTCTTATGGTTCTTGTGTGTTTGTTGTTTTCGACCAGAGAGATTAAAAATATTCTAAAGTTGTCAACGGTACAACGGTACGATCAACCCAAGTCGCATCTTTCAATGTGAATGGTACTGAACCCAATCAAACCAACAAAAATGTTAACAAAAATGAAAAAGAAATAATAGATAAGATAAAATAAGATATTCCTTTATTGTCCCACATGGGGAAATTTCATTGGTGCAACGCAGGTAGATCCAGAGGTAGATCCAGAAGAACAGATCACTTATAGGAAGTCTGAAAAACACTTTCAGTAGAAGATCTCCTATAAATAAATAAAAACTCCCATAGACAAATAAATACCATTGCATGTGATCCCGACAGTAATTGCACATGAATATGTGTCACGACAGCACATAGATTGCACATGAATTCCAACAGCAATTGCACATATGACAGAATTGCACATCAGTATTAGGTTAGGTCAGTATTGCGACGGGATAACGTGACGATCTCCGGGTAAGACGACTGTTCTCCGCAGTTTCATGAGTTTCTCCTTTGTGGAAACGCGGTACGGCGCCGGCCGGGGGGCGGGGCCGGGGGCGGGGCCGGAGCCGGGGGGCGGGGCCGGGGGACTCAGAGCCAAGACACATCGCAACGACACGACGAAAACACTCAATCCAGCCGAATAAAGTCAAAACAAGTTAATTTAAAGCGATTCCAGTGCGTGTCCCGATCGTTCGTGAAGTTCCTCTTTCATATAAACGTGTATATAAACGTGTACCGACGACACGCCGTACTTTAGCGCGGCCGGAGGGCGCGGGGGGGGGACTGGTGGGCTAGTTCAGAGCTAGCTCACGTCACAACAACACAACGAACGCAACGAAAAACGCTCAAATCCAGCCGAAAAAAGTCAAAAACAGTTGAATTAAAAAACTATTCCAGCGCGTGTCCCTATCGTACAGTAAAATAGAAAAAATATACTAACTATATTTACAAAATATAGGAGATAAAGCACAATAAGTGTGAGAAAGAAGAGAGAGCGTTTACACCGGGCTGCCAGCTGTACCAGCGCCTTATGACGTCCAATAGACATTGTATATTATAGACATTGTATATTTACAAGAGACACATTTGAACGACAAAAACTAACACAATTCTATTATAAAAATCTTATTATCATACAAAGGCAAACATACAATCAACCCAGTGTTCTGAGGAGCACCTCTGCTTCTCCTGGTGTTCTGAGGAGCACCTCTGCTTCTCCTGGTGTTCTGAGGAGCACCTCTGCTTCTCCCGGTGTTCTGAGGAACACCTCTGCTTCTCCTGGTGTTCTGAGGAACACCTCTGCTCCTCCTGGTGTTCTGAGGAGCACCTCTGCTCCTCCTGGTGTTCTGAGCATGTGTTTTTTACCTTAAAAAGTCACCTGAAGAATCGCAGGGAAAGAGAACTCATGTCTCAGTTTTCTCCTCCTGAGCTCTTCACAGATGTGGAGGAACCTTTGCTTTTTGTTGATGAACCTCGTATGGAATATCTGGAGCAAAGAAGACGCTCTTACCTTTGTACTGGAGGTCTCCTTTAACCCTGGAGGTCTCCTTTAACCCTGGAGGTCTCCTTTAACCCCGGAGGTCTCCTTTAACTTTGGAGGTCTCCTTTAACCCCGGAGGTCTCCTTTAATCTTTGAGGTCTCCTTTAACCCTGGAGGTCTCCTTTAACCCCGGAGGTCTCCTTTAATCTTTGAGGTCTCCTTTAATCTTTGAGGTCTCCTTTAACCCTGGAGGTCTCCTTTAACCCCGGAGGTCTCCTTTAATCTTTGAGGTCTCCTTTAACCCTGGAGGTCTCCTTTAACCCCGGAGGTCTCCTTTAATCTTTGAGGTCTCCTTTAATCTTTGAGGTCTCCTTTAACCCTGGAGGTCTCCTTTAACCCCGGAGGTCTCCTTTAATCTTTGAGGTCTCCTTTAACCCTGGAGGTCTCCTTTAACCCCGGAGGTCTCCTTTAATCTTTGAGGTCTCCTTTAATCTTTGAGGTCTCCTTTAACCCTGGAGGTCTCCTTCAATCCTTGCAGCCTTCAGGACACGTTCCTTCACACGATCGTTAAGAAACATCATTATCAGACCTCGTGGTTTATCAGCTGCTGGTCTTGGTTGCCATGGTGATGTGCTCTTTCTATTGTGATGGGAGGGACTTCAACTCCAGATTTAACAAAGAGCTCAGGAATAATCTTCTCCAAAAAGCTTTCTGTTTCTGTTTCTTCTCCTTCTTCTACGCCCACAAGCCTCAGGTTAGAACGACGTGACCTGGACTCCAAATCCAGGATCTTATTTTTCATATTATTATTCTCCAAATCCAGCGTTGTCACCCTGGCCCACAGCGCCTCCATCTGGCCCACAGCGCCTCCATCTGGCAAACAGCGCCTCCATCTGGCAAACAGCGCCTCCATCTGGCCCACAGTGCCTCAATCTGGGCCCTTACTGTTTGCAGATTGTCAGTATTATCTGAAACACGCTGCTCGACTTCGTCCATACTCCGGTTACTCCCGCTGCTTTCAGCTCAGCGGCTACTGCAGCAGATACGGCCGGAGCAACGGCCGCTATCATTTCCGCTCTGAGTGACACCGTAGGCACCATATTTTGGACATCATGAGCAATAACCGATTGCTCATGATTGCCCCCCCGCGCTTCTCTGCGTCAGTTTGCTAGCCACGTTAGCCTCATTAGCTTTGTTAGCTTGTCCTGCAGGCTGTTTTCCAATGGGAGATGCACAGGTGAGATGCACAGGTGAGATGCACAGGTGAGATGCACAGGTGAGATGCACAGGTGAGATGCACAGGTGAGATGCACAGGTGAGATGCACAGGGGAGATGCACAGGTGAGATGCTGTAGGATGTACAGATGTCCTCCCCCTGTTGCCATGGTGACAGGAATGCAAGCTAAAGTGTTATCACCTGTCCGTGTGGAGTTTTCCGGCCCTCAGAAGAAAGAGGACGTGATAGTGACAACAGAGACGCTCTGAACTTTGAAAATAACTTTTCATCAAATGACTCCTTTTGGATCACAGAGAGTAACGATCTCTCCAAGACAAACGCTAAAACGCTGAAAGACTATGCGGTTTTAGTGGTTTTAATAGACAATCATCAGATTGCAAAAATGTGTCCACCAGATGACTTTACATGTACATATTGTGATATCGTGTTTAACATGTCATTTTAACTGTTTCATAACTTGTTATGTGGACAATTTTATCTTTTGTGTAACTCTTGTGGCCTAAAGCCAGATCTTGTCTCCTTATTAGCTCTGACCCCAGTGTGCATGCTGATTGGCTGAAGCCACGGCGCCAAAACCCCCGCGGGGTAAGACAAAAGGAAAGAGCAGGAGTTACAGACGAGTACCATCCGAGCTCCAGAGTGAGTTCCATCCGAGTTTCCTTCGAAGCTCAACCCTCCATCCAGTGTCCCACCAGCAAGGTCCATGACACCGGGCCTTGGGAGCAGGCCTCGGGCCTAGTTAGCGTGAGCGATGCTACGCTACGGGACAAAGACTTTTCCAAGAGAAGCTAATGTTCCCTCCCGGAACTAAGAAACCTGTGCCCGTTTTTAAAAACGTGATTGATGCTGCATCACGCAAAATCAAGTAAGGACCTTTTGCAACTTTTCAAGTCCACAGCCTTTAGACCAGCCACATCTGTGGAGCAGCACGACGGCCTTTTCATTCGGGAACGCCTCAGAGGCAAGGAGAACGCAGATCGCAGAACCGATCCAGTCCTTCTTTGGCTAGACAATGTCAGAGCCGAGCTCCAGAGCAGGCCCTTGGACGCCACGCAGGCCCTTGGACCCCACGCAGGCCTTTGGACTCCACGCAGGCCCTTAGACTCCACGCAGGCCCTTGGACTCCACGCAGGCCCTTAGACTCCACGCAGGCCTTTGGACTCCACGCAGGCCCTTAGACTCCACGCAGGCCCTTGGACTCCACGCAGGCCCTTGGACCCCACGCAGGCCCTTGGACCCCACGCAGGCCCTTGGACCCCACGCAGGCCCTTGGACCCCACGCAGGCCCTTGGACCCCACGCAGGCCCTTGGACCCCACGCAGGCCCTTGGACCCCACGCAGGCCCTTGGACCCCACGCAGGCCCTTGGACCCCACGCAGGCCCTTGGACCCCACGCAGGCCCTTAGACCCCACGCAGGCCCTTGGACTCCAAGCAGGCCCTTGGACCCCACGCAGGCCCTTGGACTCCAAGCAGGCCCTTGGACCCCACGCAGGCCCGTCTCCTCAGGATCACAGCTTCTGGTTCCGTTCGTATGAATGCACTTCACAGGCTGAATTTCATCTTAGAGTTAACTCTAACACACACCTACATAGATCTAGAACCATCATGTCTAGTGTTTTCCATCTGTTATCGACTCATTTGCATATTCCTACTTCATCTTTACTTGTTTAATTATTTGGTCATTAAATCTTCATAACCCACACTTGGTAAAGTGTTCATTAATTTCCAGAAAAGGTCAATGTCACGGTTACGTTCTCAAACCTTTAGATCAACGAGCAAATTAATGTGTAATTAATTTGTTGTTAAATTGCCGACTATCCGGCTGGTGCCCCATTCTTCTCTTAAAAATACGATTCAAACTTACCCACACTTATGCAGTGTGTCATGTTTGAATTCTTGAACAATTATTTAATCAATATCAACCTGAATGCCCCGCCCCCTTCACAAGTGGGTGGACATTCAGAACCTTACAGTACTAGTACTAGTATGTTACCCTACGATGCACTGGGGAGATGCACAGGTGAGCTGGTATGGAGGCCAACCGGGGCGACTGTTGTACATTACAGCGCTTCAGGAAGGTTTCTTGTGATGCTCGAATATTTTGTAATGACTGTCAATCATACACGAGCGTGGCAGAGACATTCGAACAGCAAGTATTGATCCATACATAGAATAAGCCAACTACGTAGCTATCATTTTAGTTCGACATCCTCGTAATAATTATAATCTTTCAGATGTCAGTTCACCCTGGAGAGACTCAGACACAAGACACAGAAAAGATTGTTTAGCGAGCTTTATTACGGCGGTTATTTGGCGCTCAGACCCCGGCGGAAGACATAGCAATCATGGGCATTCCATAATCTATTTGTATTAGACGTCTCCCCCCGGAGCCTGGAGACTGATGGTGGTAGATGTGGAGAGAAGGTTGAGGATGAGGGGAATGCAGAGGAAGAGCAGGGGAGGTGGTGGGTCGCAGTACGGTCTGAAGCGGCCGAACCATCTGCCTGAGGGCTTAAATGCGACCGCCTGGGCGCTGATTGGAGCGGGGAGGAGTGACTTGAGAGCGTTGATTGGGGATGAGGAGCAGGTGCGGGGGCCATGGTACAGACGTCCCCTGTCCTTCCACCCTCCTTCTGTCCTTCCACCCTCCCTTCAAGAAACCTGGAGGAGTCCATGGTGAAGGAGGGATCTGACTCTCACAGACGGACGCCCGCTTGAGTGCGTTGATGGAGCTGGGGAGAGGGGTCTTGGCGTGATGGTCGACGCAGATCAAGTTAAGTCTTCCAGGCTTCATATGTCCAAAACAGATCATCTGAGTTTCATAAAAATAACTAAATGTCTCATAATGTAACAATTACAAACACACTGAAGGAGCTTGGCCCACCAGTGTTCACTTCTGCCACGGCTGGTGTTTTGAGTATGTGTTTTTTACCTTTGTCACCCACCGAAGAAAAAACATGTTATAGTTTGTCTCTTCTTGAATTCTTCACTAACAACATTGTGCCGTTGCCCAAATCCTGGGTGAAGTGTGCTCTCTTGCCATGTCATGGACGTCTCCTTTGATCCTTGCAGCTTGTGGAACTTGCTGTGATTAAGAAACTAGATTATCAGGCCTCGTGGCGGATCAGGGATGAGCAGGTGTGCTCTCTTAGATGCAGGGGACCACAATTCCAGTCCCGTGTACAAAGTACAGGACCACAATCTGGAGGATGCCCTACGTTGTCCTTCTCAGCACCCTCGAGGGCGCTTCATAGCCTCAATCTCTGCTTCCTCAGCTCTCAGCTCCTGAGCTCGTCTGTCTCAGTTACACAATGATCTGCCTTCAGGACCACCATGTTTACCTCCAACTTCATTTCAACTTTTATGGTTCCATCTCAGCTCTGAACTTTCTCATTTCACTTTGAATTGAAAGTATCATTGACATTATTTGGTCTGGCACCGCGTCTTGCCGTCTGTCCCACGCTCCTGCCGTGGATTTATTCATTTACTTTCTGGCTTAAATACATTTATGGACTATTTGGGTTTTGGACATCAAATCGTTGTATCTTATCGCTATAATATATAACTTATATATTATAGCAACTTTATTACACCAACATATTATACCTGTTACAGCCTCTTTCGGTCATTCCTAAAAGCATCTTACACCCTGTTATTTGTTTTTTTGCAGGTGAAATGGAGATTTTTATAGTGAAATTCGTAGAGACGAAAGCGATGTGACCCACTACTCGTGCGTCATCCCAGAAAAGTCTAGGTTGTTTTTCATCACTATTATTTGGAATAGTTTGCTTGGACACTAAAGGCTTAAAGGCCTCAGCTTTGTACTGACCTGTGAGGACCCCATATCCACAGAACAGCAGACACACCAGAGTGAGTGCTCCTGCCATCATCCCCACGGCGACCAGAGCAGAACGCTGTCCAGGCGGAGTGTCATCTGCAAACCACACACCCAGAAAGACCAATTCAGAGAGATGGAAAATGAGAGACACTCAAGGGCGTGACTATGGACAGCACAGTTTGGATTCTGATTGGCTCCCTGGATGCAGCCCCACTCAGGGGGGACAGGTTGATTTGACTTATGTTTCACAAAATTATAGCAAATGTTAGGAAAGAGAGATAAACAAGTGCAAACTATTTTAGTTTGAGATTTAGTTGCACCTTAAAAGAGCTCTAGTACAGATACTATATATTGCAAAAGCAGCTCTTGGGGTCAAAATGAGACCGCTGTGTGCCATCTGTGCATCTAATTACAAATCATTTTATTGACCAAGCCGAGCTCAAGGTCTGGAGCTGTGTCCCTGGGCGCTGCACTGTAGGGAACACTACTCCTGTAATCCTATTGTTCAGCAGGGTAAACAAATAGATCAGGACAGGCTATGATCAGGAGGCTCCACCTTCTTAGAGTAGGATAAATATCTGAGTTCTCGGACTAGATCCACAGATTGAGGATGACTCTTTTTTTTTCCTTAAACAGTGTCCAGATGACTACAACTGAATCTTTTCGTGACATTTTTTCCCTGTGCTGCAAGGGCCGTTGACATGCCCCAACCACAGCACATCGTTCACCGAGTTCACCCTTTAATGCTCCTTGTGCACTCTTTAGTGCGCACCCTTGTGAACCATACTCCCTGCTTTAGCCCCTCAGACACTGGTACAGCCTTATTTATAAGGGACACTCAGTTCTCAAGATGTCCACACTGACTGACCCTCGCAGTGGCGGCTTTGGGGGGGCGAGGTGGACCGCCCAGGACGGTATTGACCGAGGAGTGGCAGGAAGAGGATATGTCTGGACTGCACCCTGAGGCTCATGTGGGCCTGTCCTGACCCACTCTTCATGGTCAAGCCAGCCCAACTCTGAGGCGACAGGCGGGAGCAGGAATGTGCCACTGGGACGTACACGACTGCTGCTGCTTCAACCTGACCCATCCAAGAAAGACTCAAACATCGTGGACCTAAGGGATGAAGCTCAGGATCTGTGATTGTTTCTGTTCTTCTTCGACTGAGGCGATCCACGCGTTTAACTACAAACACCACACAGTGACTTAGTAGCTGTTGGTGAGTGGTGGGTGTCAGGTGGGTGTCAAGTGGGTGTCAGGAGGGTGTCAGGAGGGTGTCAGGTGGGTGTGTCTGGTGGGTGTCAGGTGGGTGTCAGGTGCTGTCTCACCTGTGTGCTGGCGCACAGGGGCCGCTGCCGTCACTGGGGCCTCTATGAAGTCTCTGTTGCAGAGGCTTCGGCTGCAGCAGCAGAAGCGGTAGCCGCCTCTGTGGATGTGAGAGGGAGGAGCTAAGACCAGGCAGTGGTCAGAGAGGCAGTCAGGCTGAGACGTCCAGCAGCCTGAGGGAGAGAGGTCAGACACACACACACACACACACACACACACTCACACATTAGGGTCTTTGTAGGAATATTACATGTACATTTCCTGACACTGATCCTAAACTTCAGATGGTCCAGTGGCTCACACACACATAAGCACACGACCTTCTCAGTAGCATCAGATTTAAAGTCTATAACAGGAATATTTCAGGTCTAAACTAGGGCTAATCCTGGTCTACACAATCTACACTATCTACACAACTCAACAGTAGAAAGAAACAAGGACCGACCAAAGAATTTGGTTAAAATATAACCACCACAGCTTAATCTGAATGGATCTTTTTCATAAATCAAATACACCAACACTTCATGCTCAGATCTCCTGGTACGACACACGACACGCGACACACACGACACGTGACACACACGACACGTGACTTGTGACACATGAAGTCAGTGTGGTTGTGAGGGTCAGTGTGGTAGGGAGGGTCAGTGTGGTAGTGAGGGTCAGTGTGGTTGTGAGGGTCAGTGTGGTAGTGAGGGTCAGTGTGGTTGTGAGGGTCAGTGTGGTAGTGAGGGTCAGTGTGGTAGTGAGGGTCAGTGTGGTAGTGAGGGTCAGTGTGGTAGTGAGGGTCAGTGTGGTTGTGAGGGTCAGTGTGGTAGTGAGGGTCAGTGTGGTAGTGAGGGTCAGTGTGGTAGGGAGGGTCAGTGTGGTAGTGAGGGTCAGTGTGGTAGTGAGGGTCAGTGTGGTTGTGAGGGTCAGTGTGGTTGTGAGGGTCAGTGTGGTAGTGAGGGTCAGTGTGGTAGTGAGGGTCAGTGTGGTTGTGAGGGTCAGTGTGGTAGTGAGGGTCAGTGTGGTTGTGAGGGTCAGTGTGGTAGTGAGGGTCAGTGTGGTAGTGAGGGTCAGTGTGGTAGTGAGGGTCAGTGTGGTAGTGAGGGTCAATGTGACTCGTCGTATGGGCGTTGATAAGACGTGACATGTGATGACAGAGGGCGGAGCCTGACCTTGTTTGAGCAGAACCACGCCTCCTCCAGATTGATGCTCCCACAGGCCAAAGCAGACGTGGCCCCTGCTGCAGTGCACCGTGCTGTTGTCCCGGGACGTCCTGCTCGCCCTCGCTCCGTGCAGCCGCTCAGAGAAGACACACTCTCTGACCTCCGAGCGCGTCCCTGCCACAGGTCACACAGGTCACATTTCATTTCAATAGCTGAGGATGGCAAAGGACTCCTGACACCCCCTGACACCCCCTGACACTCCCTGACACTCCCTGACACTCCTGACACTCCCTGACACTCCCTGACACTCCTTGACACTCCCTGACACCCCTGACACTCCCTGACACCCCTGACACTCCTTGACACTCCTTGACACTCCCTGACACTCCCTGACACTCCTTGACACTCCCTGACACCCCTGACACTCCCTGACACCCCTGACACTCCTTGACACTCCTTGACACTCCCTGACACTCCCTGACACTCCCTGACACTCCCTGACACTCCTTGACACTCCCTGACACCCCTGACACTCCCTGACACCCCTGACACTCCTTGACACTCCTTGACACTCCCTGACACTCCCTGACACTCCCTGACACTCCCTGACACCCCTGACACTCCCTGACACTCCCTGACACTCCTTGACACCCCTGACACTCCCTGACACTCCCTGACACTCCCTGACACGCCCACTGAACTGTGGCTCATCCCATGGACCCATATCTCTCCCACAATGGAAACTCTTATTTTATTGACGCAGTCGTTTCATCAGAAAACAGGATGTTTGGGATTGTGTATCAAAAGAAGTTGTAGTATTCAAGTAATGATCAATGTTGTCACAATGTTTGAGGAACCCCACTTTGAGAACCTCTGGTCTTGGTGACCTCAAGGCTTGGCTGGTCCAAAGTTTTCTTTGCCTTAATGAGGGAAAAACTGAAAATTGTTTGGCCCCACGATCCTGTCCTAGACTTGGGCTCCGTCAGAACTACAACATGGCGGCGACCGAGACCGGTCCCACTGATACAGCTCAGACCCTGACCCTAACCCTGACCCTAACCCTGACCCTGACCCTAACCCTGACCCTAACCCTGACCCTGACCCTAACCCTGACCCTGACCCTAACCCTGACCCTGACCCTAACCCTGACCCTGACCCTAACCCTGACCCTAACCCTGACCCTGACCCTAACCCTGACCCTAACCCTGACCCTGACCCTAACCCTGACCCTGACCCTGACCCTAACCCTGACCCTGACCCTAACCCTGACCCTAACCCTGACCCTGACCCTGACCCTGACCCTAACCCTGACCCTAACCCTGACCCTGACCCTGACCCTGACCCTGACCCTAACCCTGACCCTGACCCTGACCCTAACCCTGACCCTAACCCAGACCCAGTGTCTGAGGCGTATTGAGGGCCGCCATATTGGGCCCAATTGTGACTTCTGTGAGTTAACGAGGGGTTGATCTAATATCTGCTCGTGATACGATACGTATCACGAGCAGATATTTCACGATCCATTTCAATACTAATGATCATGACTGTTCACTACAATTTTTCTCTTCCTTTGGCATTTCACAAAATTAAAACTATTATTTTTTCTGTTTGATGAGTCATAAAATAAGACACAGCTACAGACACTTTCTGGTATTGATACTAAATGATTCCCAGTGAAAGTATTGATACTTTGGTACATCCTGTCTCCAAAATGAATAAACCACGTATGACTTCAATCATTTCATATGTCTTTGACAGGACAGGTGCTCAAAGGCTCAGCGCTGCCCTCTACTGTCTGTGAGCCACTATCGCCATGGAAACAATGCAACCTCATTCAAATGCATGTCATCAAAAATATCGCAATATCAGTATCGGAGTATCAGTACCAGTGTTGTGACTGCGTATTGTGATATTTAGGTGAACCGACCGAATGGAACACTCGAAGCATGCAAGGTCCTGGACACAGCACTGCGCAGGTGGAAGGTCCTGGACACAGCACTGCGCAGGTGGAAGGTCCTGGACACAGCACTGCGCAGGTGGAAGGTCCTGGACACAGCACTGCGCAGGTGGAAGGTCCTGGACACAGCACTGCGCAGGTGGAAGGTCCTGGACACAGCACTGCGCAGGTGGAAGGTCCTGGACACAGCACTGCGCAGGTGGAAGGTCCTGGACACAGCACTGCGCAGATGGAAGGTCCTGGACACAGCACTGCGCAGGTGGAAGGTCCTGGACACAGCACTGCGCAGGTGGAAGGTCCTGGACACAGCACTGCGCAGGTGGAAGGTCCTGGACACAGCACTGCGCAGGTGGAAGGTCCTGGACACAGCACTGCGCAGGTGGAAGGTCCTGGACACAGCACTGCGCAGGTGGAAGGTCCTGGACACAGCACTGCGCAGGTGGAAGGTCCTGGACACAGCACTGCGCAGGTGGAAGGTCCTGGACACAGCACTGCGCAGGTGGAAGGTCCTGGACACAGCACTGCGCAGGTGGAAGGTCCTGGACACAGCACTGCGCAGGTGGAAGGTCCTGGACACAGCACTGCGCAGGTGGAAGGTCCTGGACACAGCACTGCGCGGGTGGAAGGTCCTGGACACAGCACTGCGCGGGTGGAAGGTCCTGGACACAGCACTGCGCGGGTGGAAGGTCCTGGACACAGCACTGCGCAGGTGGAAGGTCCTGGACACAGCACTGCGCAGGTGGAAGGTCCTGGACACAGCACTGCGCAGGTGGAAGGTCCTGGACACAGCACTGCGCGGGTGGAAGGTCCTGGACACAGCACTGCGCGGGTGGAAGGTCCTGGACACAGCACTGCGCGGGTGGAAGGTCCTGGACACAGCACTGCGCAGGTGGAAGGTCCTGGACACAGCACTGCGCAGGTGGAAGGTAGCACCACATGTAATCGAGCTAATGCAGTGGTAGCACCACATGTAATCGAGCTAATGCAGAGGTAGCACCACATGTAATCGAGCTAATGCAGAGGTAGCACCACATGTAATCGAGCTAATGCAGTGCTCTGCAGAGGTAGCACCACATGTAATCGAGCTAATGCAGTGCTCTGCAGAGGTAGCACCACATGTAATCGAGCTAATGCAGTGGTCTGCAGAGGTAGCACCACATGTAATCGAGCTAATGCAGTGCTCTGCAGAGGTAGCACCACATGTAATCGAGCTAATGCAGTGGTCTGCAGAGGTAGCACCACATGTAATCGAGCTAATGCAGTGCTCTGCAGAGGTAGCACCACATGTAATCGAGCTAATGCAGTGGTCTGCAGAGGTAGCACCACATGTAATCGAGCTAATGCAGTGGTCTGCAGAGGTAGCACCACATGTAATCGAGCTAATGCAGTGCTCTGCAGAGGTAGCACCACATGTAATCGAGCTAATGCAGTGCTCTGCAGAGGTAGCACCACATGTAATCGAGCTAATGCAGTGGTCTGCAGAGGTAGCACCACATGTAATCGAGCTAATGCAGTGCTCTGCAGAGGTAGCACCACATGTAATCGAGCTAATGCAGTGGTCTGCAGAGGTAGCACCACATGTAATCGAGCTAATGCAGTGCTCTGCAGAGGTAGCACCACATGTAATCGAGCTAATGCAGTGCTCTGCAGAGGTAGCACCACATGTAATCGAGCTAATGCAGTGGTCTGCAGAGGTAGCACCACATGTAATCGAGCTAATGCAGTGGTCTGCAGAGGTAGCACCACATGTAATCGAGCTAATGCAGTGCTCTGCAGAGGTAGCACCACATGTAATCGAGCTAATGCAGTGCTCTGCAGAGGTAGCACCACATGTAATCGAGCTAATGCAGTGGTCTGCAGAGGTAGCACCACATGTAATCGAGCTAATGCAGTGCTCTGCAGAGGTAGCACCACATGTAATCGAGCTAATGCAGTGGTCTGCAGAGGTAGCACCACATGTAATCGAGCTAATGCAGTGCTCTGCAGAGGTAGCACCACATGTAATCGAGCTAATGCAGTGCTCTGCAGAGGTAGCACCACATGTAATCGAGCTAATGCAGTGGTCTGCAGAGGTAGCACCACATGTAATCGAGCTAATGCAGTGCTCTGCAGAGGTAGCACCACATGTAATCGAGCTAATGCAGTGGTCTGCAGAGGTAGCACCACATGTAATCGAGCTAATGCAGTGCTCTGCAGAGGTAGCACCACATGTAATCGAGCTAATGCAGTGCTCTGCAGAGGTAGCACCACATGTAATCGAGCTAATGCAGTGCTCTGCAGAGGTAGCACCACATGTAATCGAGCTAATGCAGTGCTCTGCAGAGGTAGCACCACATGTAATCGAGCTAATGCAGTGGTCTGCAGAGGTAGCACCACATGTAATCGAGCTAATGCAGTGGTCTGCAGAGGTAGCACCACATGTAATCGAGCTAATGCAGTGCTCTGCAGAGGTAGCACCACATGTAATCGAGCTAATGCAGTGCTCTGCAGAGGTAGCACCACATGTAATCGAGCTAATGCAGTGCTCTGCAGAGGTAGCACCACATGTAATCGAGCTAATGCAGTGCTCTGCAGAGGTAGCACCACATGTAATCGAGCTAATGCAGTGCTCTGCAGAGGTAGCACCACACTGTGAGCTGTGACTAAACCTGGGGATGCGTTTAGTGCTTTGTGTGACACCTCCACCTCCTCCAGGCTTCTGCAGATGTGGGCTCTTAACTGTGAGTTCATGTAGAGTGAAGCCTTTGGTCATCAGTGTTACAGTCTGTGTCTGCCAGGTCCATGCCAGGTGCAGGTGCAGGTGCAGGTGCAGGTGCAGGTGCAGGTGCAGGTTGCTTTTCAATTCTACTCAATATATTTTTGTCATGTAAATGTTTTTAGGGACTTGGCAATGTCCCAGGGTCCCTTGTCCTAAGACAAATGTCCCAGGGTCCCTTGTCCTTAGACAAATGTCCCAGGGTCCCCTGTCCTTAGACAAATGTCCCAAGGTCCCTTGTCCTTGGACAAATGTCCCAGAGTCCCCTGTCTTTAGACAAATGTCCCAGGGTCCCCTGTCCTTAGACAAATGTCCCAGGGTCCCCTGTCCTGAGACAAATGTCCCAAGGTCCCCTGTCCTTAGACAAATGTCCCAAGGTCCCCTGTCCTTAGACAAATGTCCCAAGGTCCCCTGTCCTTAGACAAATGTCCCAGGGTCCCTTGTCCTTAGATAAATGTCCCAGGGTCCCTTGTCCTTAGACAAATGTCCCAGGGTCCCTTGTCCTAAGACAAATGTCCCAGGGTCCCTTGTCCTTAGACAAATGTCCCAGGGTCCCCTGTCCTTAGACAAATGTCCCAGGGTCCCCTGTCCTTAGACAAATGTCCCAGGGTCCCTTGTCCTAAGACAAATGTCCCAGGGTCCCTTGTCCTTAGACAAATGTCCCAAGGTTCCCTGTCCTTAGACAAATGTCCCAGGGTCCCTTGTCCTTGGACAAATGTCCCAGAGTCCCCTGTCTTTAGACAAATGTCCCAGGGTCCCCTGTCCTTAGACAAATGTCCCAGGGTCCCCTGTCCTGAGACAAATGTCCCAAGGTCCCCTGTCCTTAGACAAATGTCCCAAGGTCCCCTGTCCTTAGACAAATGTCCCAAGGTCCCCTGTCCTTAGACAAATGTCCCAGGGTCCCTTGTCCTTAGATAAATGTCCCAGGGTCCCTTGTCCTTAGACAAATGTCCCAGGGTCCCTTGTCCTAAGACAAATGTCCCAGGGTCCCTTGTCCTTAGACAAATGTCCCAGGGTCCCCTGTCCTTAGACAAATGTCCCAGGGTCCCTTGTCCTAAGACAAATGTCCCAGGGTCCCTTGTCCTTAGACAAATGTCCCAAGGTTCCCTGTCCTTAGACAAATGTCCCAGGGTCCCTTGTCCTTAGACAAATGTCCCAGAGTCCCCCGTCTTTAGACAAATGTCCCAGGGTCCTCTGTCCTTCGACAAATGTCCCAGGGTCCCTTGTCCTTAGACAAATGTCCCAGCGTCCCCTGTCCTTAGACAAATGTCCCAGAAAGTAGAAAGAGTTCCACTGTTGAAATGTGGGTTAAAACATAATATGTAGCTTATGTTTCATGTAACTAATGCAATGTAAAGCAATATTTAATCAAAGTATTTTTAATAACAGTAAAGTCACTGCAGTGACAGTGACAGTTATGGACGAGCAGCAGACTTGGTGTTCATCAATACTGCCTCTAACCAAGTTAGAGCTTCTCCTCTGCACATGCTCAGTTAGAGCTTCTCTTCTCCTCTGCACATGCTCAGTTAGAGCTTCACTTCCCAACACATGCTCAGTTAGAGCTTCTCTTCTCCTCTGCACATGCTCAGTTAGAGCTTCTCTTCTCTGCACATGCTCAGTTAGAGCTTCTCTTCTCTGCACATGCTCAGTTAGAGCTTCTCTTCTCTGCACATGCTCAGTTAGAGCTTCTCTTCTCTGCACATGCTCAGTTAGAGCTTCTCTTCTCCTCTGCACATGCTCAGTTAGAGCTTCTCTTCTCTGCACATGCTCAGTTAGAGCTTCTCTTCTCTGCACATGCTCAGTTAGAGCTTCTCTTCTCTGCACATGCTCAGTTAGAGCTTCTCTTCTCCTCTGCACATGCTCAGTTAGAGCTTCACTTCCCAACACATGCTCAGTTAGAGCTTCTCTTCTCTGCACATGCTCAATTAGAGCTTCTCTTCTCTGCACATGCTCAGTTAGAGCTTCTCTTCTCTGCACATGCTCAGTTAGAGCTTCTCTTCTCTGCACATGCTCAGTTAGAGCTTCTCTTCTCTGCACATGCTCAGTTAGAGCTTCTCTTCTCCTCTGCACATGCTCAGTTAGAGCTTCTCTTCTCTGCACATGCTCAGTTAGAGCTTCTCTTCTCTGCACATGCTCAGTTAGAGCTTCTCTTCTCTGCACATGCTCAGTTAGAGCTTCTCTTCTCCTCTGCACATGCTCAGTTAGAGCTTCACTTCCCAACACATGCTCAGTTAGAGCTTCTCTTCTCTGCACATGCTCAGTTAGAGCTTCTCTTCTCTGCACATGCTCAGTTAGAGCTTCTCTTCTCTGCACATGCTCAGTTAGAGCTTCTCTTCTCTGCACATGCTCAGTTAGAGCTTCTCTTCTCCTCAGCACATGCTCAGTTAGTGTGATAAAATGTGAATATATGATTATATTTCTGTGATGTATATTATCTGCATCATTAGTCAGAGAAAAACGGCATGTGACAAACTGTTTGTGGGGGGTTGTAAAGATGGGCCAAAGAATGTTGTAAATTTAGTAAGTAAGTAAATTTTATTTCTATAGCACCTTTCACAGACAGAGGTCACAAAGTGCTTCACAAAACACAGAATAAAACAATAAAAACACAAAAAACTTACAGTGAACAAAACATATACAACAATATACAGTAAAATCAGTCCGTAAAACAAGTGCATTTAAAAGGCTTGACTAAATAAAAAGGTTTTAATCTGACCCTTAAAAGCAGTAACAGTCCAGTGACCGTAGGGAGAACGGAAGATCGTTCCAGAGTCTGGAACAGCCTGGAAGGATCTGTCTCCTCTGGTCCGAAAACGGGTGCGAGGAACCAACAACAGTTTCTGGTCCAAGGACCTTAGTGAGCGAGAGGGAGTGTACGGTTTAATCAGATCGCTGATGTACGATGGGACCTGACCATTTAAAGCTCTAAATGTTAAAAGAAGGATTTTAAACTGTATCCATGGAGACCGGCTCCAGTGAAGGGCTTTAAGAATGGGTGAAATGTGGGCCCTTCTATTTGTGCGAGTTAAGATCCTCGCTGCAGAGTTCTGGACCAGCTGCAGATGAGAGAGTTCCTTCTTGTTAAGACAGGAAAACAAGCTATTGCAGTAGTCTAAACGTGAGACACAAATGCATGAATTATAACTTCCAGGTCATTTTGAGACACCATTTTCCTGAGCTTAGAGATTTTCCTCAACTGAAAGAAACAGTTCCTCGTCAACAGCTGGAGTGGTGCTCTAAAGACATGTCTGTGTCAAAGACAACACCCAAGTTTCTAAGACTTGGTTTAGCAGTCTGACCTAAAACACCCAAGTACTGGTTTATCCCTGGAATGGCATCATCAGGGGCAATAATCAGAGTTTCTGTTTTGTCAGCATTTAGCTGCAGAGTTTTGACTCAGCCATTGTTTTATTTGCACTAAACAACTGACCAAGGAGTTCAGCTTCTGGATCTCAGAAGGTTTAAAAGAGCTGAATATCGTCATGAACAGGTGGTAGGACACATCACTAAACTCTTTAATGATCATTCCCAGGGGAATTATATAAAGCAGAAATAAGACGGGACCCAAGACGGAGCCCTGAGGAACTCCACACAACAGATCAGCTGAGTCGGACATTATTTGGTTTGCAGCAACACTAAAGCTCCGACCGGATAAATATGAGGAAAACCAATGAAGAACTGACCCCGACAGTCCAATCAGGTCCCTCAGTCTGTTCAACAGGATATGATGGTCGACAGTGTCAAAGGTCAACCGTGCAGACAGATCCAACAGAACTAGAACCGTGCATTTCCCAGAATCAGCAGACATCATAATGTCACTGGACACTTTCAACAATGCGGTTTCCGTAGAATGATGTTTGCGGAAACCAGATTGAAACGAGTCGTGAATGTTTGACTGATCAAGGAAATCTGACAATTGTTCAGAGCCCACCTTCTCTAGGATCTTGGACATGAACGGGAGCTTTGATATGGGTCTGAAACCTTTGGGGTCTGTCGGGTCCAAGTTTGTTTTTTTCAGTAAAGGCTCAACTATGGCATGTTTAAATGGACCAGGAAACACACCAGTAGAAAGAGAGAGATTTACCATTTTGGTAACCCAGGGCCCAATAACATCAAACACTTTGAGGAAGAGCCTGCAGGGAAGGGCATCTGATGTACAAGAGGAGGGTTTACTCTTGGTCACCAGAGCTGAGATGTCTTCTAGAGTGACAGGCTTAAAAGAAGACCAGTTTTGGGAAACAGGCTCCACAGAAACAGGTTTATCAGACAATGGGAGTGGGATTTGGTCTTTGATCATCTTGATCTTATCGATAAAGAACCTGAGGAATTCATTGCTGTCGGCTTTGCAGGAAACAGGAGTCACTGCAGCTGAAGGACAAACAATAGAATTTATAGTGTCAAACACTTTGGGGTTTTTCTTGTTGGATGTTATTAGCTGGCGGAAGTAATCAGATCTGGAACTTTCCATCATTTCATTGTAAGATGACACAAGCTCTCTGAGGTGTGACCTCTGACCTCAAGACTAGAGGTTTTCCACAGACGCTCAGTTTTCCGACATAGTCTCTTTAGGTTTAGGATATCTTCATTTATCCAAGGACAAGCTTTTTTCTGTGTTGACAGAGTGGATTTTACAGGTGCCTGATCTAAAATGGATAAACATTGGCTGTTAAAGGAATTAATTAAACTGTCCACATCAAGACAATTCATAAACAAATGAGGATCAAATACAGCAGAAAATTGGACGGCTGTATTTGCAGTGATAATGCGCCTCTGAGACCTGATGTTTGAGGCACAGGCTCAGGAGAAAAGTTCAATTCAAATAAAACACAGCTATGATCGCTCATATGGACATCCTCCACACAGAGGTTAGCAACACTCAGGCCAAGTGAAAACACCAGGTCTAAAGTGTGTCCCTTTTGGTGAGTGGAACCTGAAACATGCTGCTCAAAGTTAAATGTTTCGGTCAAGGTTAAAAGATCCTTTGCAGGGCATGATGAGCCATCGACCCAAATGTTAAAATCCCCAAGAATTAAAACATTTTCCAGCATTATAATAGAAGATAAATAGTCACTAAAGTCCTTTAAAAAGACAGCAGCAGGACCAGGGGGCCGGTAGACTAAAATACAGTAAAAAGGACTTGAAGAACCAACCTTAATCATCTGTGATTCAAAGGAAATGAAAGTGTGTGAGTCGATGACTTTACACATGTAACGGTCCTGGGACACAACTGCCAGACCTCCTCCACGTCGACCAGGGCGAGGCATCGCAGAAACGGAGCAGCCAGGTGGGCAGAGTTCATTTAGATGAATAAACTCACCCTCTCTCTGCCATGTCTCCGTAAGACACATGAAATCAAGGTTTTGTCTTGTAAAAAGTTCATTCAAGGAAAACGTTTTGTTGGCAATTGAACGTGCATTCAACAAGCCGAGCCGGACCGTGGATGACGTCACGACCATCGGTTCAGCTGAGCGCAGCGGGACCTGTCGAAGGCACGCGTTACGGTCACGTGATTCCCATCTGTTTCGCCGGTAAGCCGACGAAAACAAGGAAGCGGACGGTGGACCCCAGCGCTCATAATTCCAGCGGCGCGCGGGCTCCAGGAAAACAGCCGCCACATCCCGCGCAGGCTCCAGGACCGGTGCGGCCCCGATGGCCCGTGCAGGCAGCGGGAAAACAGCCGCAATGACACGGGCAGGTTCCGGGAAAACAGCCGCAATGACCCGTGCAGGCTCCGGGAAAGCAGCCACGATGGCCCGTGCAGGCTCCGGGAAAGCAGCCGCGATGGCCCGTGCAGGCAGCGGGAAAGCAGCCGCGATGGCCCGTGCAGGCAGCGGGAAAGCAGCCGCGATGGCCCGTGCAGGCGGCGAAGACGGCGACGGCGAACAGCCGCAAACATCGAGGAGCGGGACCAGGCGCAAGCACCGAGCACGTCTCCCAAAGCCCAGGCTCGTGTGCTCCGAACACAAGGCTCGTCTGCGCTTGACTTGCACACCAGACCTTGTGCCTCGTCTCCTCTACTTCCTCCTTTTCCCCGGGCCTCGGGACAGCAGCAAAACGTCAGGTGAGTTGGGTGGACAAACAAGGGGTGGCGGAAAGGCTTGTTTGTACCTGTCCCATGTGTCGAAAAGCGACTCCATCGACGCTTTAATGCGGAAAAGTGCGCCACGGTCATAAACCCGCACAGCAGACACAACAGACTAAAGTCTGGGCTGATAAAACTGCATACGATGTAACGATCGTCACAAATAAGCGGCATAACAGGAGTCGAGCAGTGGCGTGGCCGAACACAGGCGCCATCTTGGATCAGCACGTGACGCGTGTACCTCGCTCCGCTTTCTGAGGGCTCCTACTGGATTTGTTGCCCCAGGGGGGGTGCAACAGCCCAGAGGGTTTGGGTAAACATTACCCAAGGCTTTATCTCTACGGAAAATACCAGCTGTAAAACAAGTGCCTTGATGTGAAGCTGACCAATGAGAAATGTGACCCGCCTATTCCAGAATATCTAATAAAACCAACCTGCATGAGAAAAAACGTGTGAGACGCAGGAGGATCACGCAGGCTGTTGTAAGCAGCCTGCGTGACCCCGTCCCGGCGTTTTCTCCCAAGCTTGCCATACAAATGTCTGATATTTCTGTATCGTTTCATATTCTAAGTTGAATTGTGTTCTCTGTGTGTCAAGGAATAGCATTGGTGTATGTCTCATTCCATGACATTTTCTGGTCCTTCGAGCCGGATGACCAGCTGCCGCAAACTGTAAAAAGAAAAGTCATGAGAGGATTTTGGAGGGAGACTTCCAGTGTGCTCAGATGACGTGGCAGAGAGGGGGAGATAAGGGGGGTCAAGAACACAGGAGAATGGGGAGAAAGCAGTTCAGAGGACGCTCTGAACGTGAATGAATTAAGAACTAAACCCAGCTGGTTTAAATTTTTGCATTTTAACAATTTTTTTGTATTTTAACAAAATTTAAGGGTTTTGTTTTGATTGACAACAATCAATTGTAAAGATTGTATTAAATTTGATAAGAGATGAAGATGAATTCAGATTTTTATAGATGGCCAATATTTTGGGGAATGTGATCACAAGTCAGGACACTTCCTGTCCCCGACTTAGAATACAAAAGTTGTGTTTTACGGTATTGTGTTTTTTGAGTGCACAGAACAAAGCTATGTTTTGTTTGTTTTGTTTTGCTTTATTTTTGGACTTGAAAAAAATATCTTTTTGGACTTAATGCATGACTAGATGAAAGTACAGGACGAAAAGACAGAAGTGTTTTTAAATTTAGAATCAAATGCAGGCACAGGCCTGGAAGTGATAATATGGGTAAATGAGTGACTACTGATGTTTTTGGACATAGGAGTAGAACGGGCAGTAAGTAAAGTGATAGTAAAAGTTATATCAGTAACTTATTTATTTGTATTATCATGAGGAAACCTCGTTTTGCGATGTAGACGTAAGTGAGGGAATAAGTTAAATAGTGACGTGCGGATGTCCTCCTTGGAAAGATATGACTGTGTGTCATTAACTAAAGGCAAACGACACAAAGTGGGGGGACATGGGAGGATATGGGTCATAAAAGATAGTCAGAGATAAGGGGCTATTGACTGGCAAAGAATCTGGAGAGAGGCCAGGATGGAGCAGATGTCGTTATCTTTACGCATCACAGGGACACCAACGGTTACACCTCAGGGGGGGTTGACGTGATGAGTAATAGAAAGAATTTGACATTCTAAAGTAAATACCTGAAGGATTGTTGAGATTCAATCAAGAACTGAATAGATTTAAATAAGACAATATCATCTAAAATTAGACGCTATAGGAGTTATGAAAACCAGTGATAACAGGACTTAAACATTATAGGACTCAGGACGGAGGCAAGAGATGGTTAGACTACAAGAAAGAGAGAAAGGAAAAGCAGGTTACAAGTGAGGGTAAGAGTAAGTGAAAAGAGAGAAAGAAAAAGCAGGTTTAGAAATTTGGAAATGGGTGTTTCCTCCGTTACAGAGAGGAAGACAGAGAGACAGAGAGGGGAAGACAGAGAGGAAGATGATGCGATACAAAGAAAAGACAAGAAAGTAGGCAATTACAAGGGGGACCCCAGGTTGATAAAAGAGATGTGCCTTATGTACAAGGGGAAGGTTTAGAATCATTTAGATTTTTTTTATACACATGTAGACTTGCTAGAACAAACTAATACACAATGTTTGTAAAGCACCACATGAGCAGGTGTGAGAGATGGAGTTTGAAACTCACCTGAAGCACATATAGAAGATTAACACATATTACATTAGAGGTGTGACCTTATTCAGGCCACGCCCACAGAGGAGATGTGAACTGACCCTTATGGCCAGCTCAACGGGGGAATTATTGAGATAATTATTATTTTATGTATTTGAATCTCTCACACACACACACACACACACACACACACACACACACACACACACACACACACACACACACACACACACACACACACACACACACACACACACACACACACACACACACACACACACACACACACACACACACACACACACACACACACACACACACACACACACACACACACACACACACACACACAAATGGTGGTAAAACAGATAGGTTTGGCAGACACACAGGGTGGGGGCCCGGCGCCTTGGAGGGAGGGGCTCAGCCAGGGATGTGAGCACTGAACTGTGAAAGGACTGAGGTGATATTGCGGAGTTGGAGTGACAGACACAATTCCATCTCTCCCTTGATTACATCCTGGATTAGTGAACGTTGTAAACTATCTGGATTATTGAATTTTCTTTAAATGTAGAAGTTTGAGAAATGGGCAAGGCCAAAATTGTAAACAAGAAAACTGTTTGAAATACACTGAACTGTCGAAAAGACTTTGTTTATCACCGCAGCAAGAACGTGTTGGAGATGTGGTGTTTACAGAGACGAGCCAAGTGGACAAGCAAAGTGGACGGAGCCACACACCGACCAGGGGAGGACGAGATCATGGGTGCAGCAGACAACACAGCGGCAGATCCATAACATCGCAGACGCAGGACTTCGTTTGTATGAGTTTTGTCCAGAGTCTACGGTAGAGTACAATACTCTGCTACGATGAACGAGAGCCAGAGGCTACGGTGCGCAGAGTACCATACTCTGTGAAAAGAATCAACGAGTTATCGTCATCACTAATATGGGTGCTGAACACCTGTATTATGCACCGGACAATCTGGACAATCGGGACAATCGATCAACATACACAACTGTGTATACCGGTAAAAGGGGAAATAGAGGGAAGAAAATAAGTGATCAACTTGATGAAAGGTTATGAAATGCGTAATGTGAAATGTATAATTGACATGATAGAGGCTGAAGAAACACAATGGCATATTACACCACAGCCACCGTTGTTTACACTAACTAAGAGAGTTTTTTATCTGCTACAACATCACTACATGCAATGTTCATGAGATTATGAATTGAGATGGGAAATGTACCAGTTCATATGTGTCATAGGTGTGACCGAAGCGAGCAGCGGGAGGAGGTCTCTTAAGAAACCAAACGAGGACGTATGGTGATGTGGGGACACAGTGCTGAGAGGACGTATGGTGATGTGGGGACACAGTGCTGAGAGGACGTATGGTGATGTGGGGACACAGTGCTGAGAGGACGTATGGTGGTGTGGGGACAAAGTGCTGAGAGGACGTATGGTGATGTGGGGACACAGTGCTGAGAGGACGTATGGTGGTGTGGGGACACAGTGCTGAGAGGACGTATGGTGGTGTGGGGACACAGTGCTGAGAGGACGTATGGTGATGTGGGGACACAGTGCTGAGAGGACGTATGGTGATGTGGGGACACAGTGCTGAGAGGACGTATGGTGATGTGGGGACACAGTGCTGAGAGGACGTATGGTGATGTGGGGACACAGTGCTGAGAGGACGTATGGTGGTGTGGGGACACAGTGCTGAGAGGACGTATGGTGATGTGGGGACACAGTGCTGAGAGGACGTATGGTGGTGTGGGGACACAGTGCTGAGAGGACGTATGGTGGTGTGGGGACACAGTGCTGAGAGGACGTATGGTGATGTGGGGACACAGTGCTGAGAGGACGTATGGTGATGTGGGGACACAGTGCTGAGAGGACGTATGGTGATGTGGGGACACAGTGCTGAGAGGACGTATGGTGATGTGGGGACACAGTGCTGAGAGGACGTATGGTGGTGTGGGGACACAGTGCTGAGAGGACGTATGGTGATGTGGGGACACAGTGCTGAGAGGACGTATGGTGGTGTGGGGACACAGTGCTGAGAGGACGTATGGTGATGTGGGGACACAGTGCTGAGAGGACGTATGGTGATGTGGGGACACAGTGCTGAGAGGACGTATGGTGATGTGGGGACACAGTGCTGAGAGGACGTATGGTGATGTGGGGACACAGTGCTGAGAGGACGTATGGTGATGTGGGGACACAGTGCTGAGAGGACGTATGGTGATGTGGGGACACAGTGCTGAGAGGACGTATGGTGATGTGGGGACACAGTGCTGAGAGGACGTATGGTGGTGTGGGGACACAGTGCTGAGAGGACGTATGGTGGTGTGGGGACACAGTGCTGAGAGGACGTATGGTGGTGTGGGGACACAGTGCTGAGAGGACGTATGGTGGTGTGGGGACACAGTGCTGAGAGGACGTATGGTGGTGTGGGGACACAGTGCTGAGAGGACGTATGGTGATGTGGGGACACAGTGCTGAGAGGACGTATGGTGATGTGGGGACACAGTGCTGAGAGGACGTATGGTGATGTGGGGACACAGTGCTGAGAGGACGTATGGTGATGTGGGGACACAGTGCTGAGAGGACGTATGGTGGTGTGGGGACACAGTGCTGAGAGGACGTATGGTGATGTGGGGACACAGTGCTGAGAGGACGTATGGTGATGTGGGGACACAGTGCTGAGAGGACGTATGGTGATGTGGGGACACAGTGCTGAGAGGACGTATGGTGATGTGGGGACACAGTGCTGAGAGGACGTATGGTGATGTGGGGACACAGTGCTGAGAGGACGTATGGTGGTGTGGGGACACAGTGCTGAGAGGACGTATGGTGATGTGGGGACACAGTGCTGAGAGGACGTATGGTGATGTGGGGACACAGTGCTGAGAGGACGTATGGTGATGTGGGGACACAGTGCTGAGAGGACGTATGGTGATGTGGGGACACAGTGCTGAGAGGACGTATGGTGGTGTGGGGACACAGTGCTGAGAGGACGTATGGTGATGTGGGGACACAGTGCTGAGAGGACGTATGGTGATGTGGGGACACTTGTGCCTATGTATCCCTTTTGTGGCCAGCCATGGTCATAACAAAGACCAACATCACCCAGAACCATACCGCAGGGTCAAGGTCGAGAGGTTAGTGGACGGTCTGGTCCCAGCAGCACCTGATACTACGTATTTGATTCTATTGGGGTGTCCAGAGGTCCCTGACGAGTCAAACTGACCAGAGAGCAGCAGGTTTAAGGGCCTTCCGCTTGTACTTCTATATTTCCCATCACACCGCTCAAAATTATAGACAGAATAAATTGTCTGTTTGTCAAATTACAGAGATTGACCAATCTGACTCAAAATTTAGGACAGTAATGCAGTAGAAATGTTGTGGGCCGAGAGAAAAGGAGTTTGTTCAATGTTGAGAAATGTGAATAACCTTTTGAGTGTAAAAGTGTCATTTTAACAACAATATGAAAGACATGTTGAAAACTAAAAAGAGTAATGTGTTTGGCATATGAGACAGTGACTAATGCTTTGATAAACAGGAGACAAATGTGATAAAATGTGAATATGATTATATTTCTGTGATGTATTTTATCTGCATAATAGTATATTATCTGCATCATTAGTCAGAGAAAAACGGCATGTGACAAACTGTGTTTGTGGGGGGTTGTAAAGATGGGCCAAAGAATGTTAGCCCAGAGGGGTTTGGGTAAACATTACCCAGGCTTTATCTCTACGGAAAATACCAACTGTGTAAAAGACAAGTGCCTTGATGTGAAGCTGACCAATGAGAAATGTGACCCGCCTATTCCAGAATATCTAATAAAACCAACCTGCATGAGAAAAAACGGGGTGAGACGCAGGAGGATCACGCAGGCTGCGTACAACAGCCTGCGTGATCAGTCCCGGCGTTTTCTCCCAAGCTTGCCACACAAATGTCTGATATTTCTGTGTCGTTTCATATTCTAAGTTGAATTGTGTTCTCTATGTGTTACGGAATAGCATCGGTGTATTGTCTGATTCCATGACATTTAGAGCTTCTCTTCTCCTCTGCACATGCTCAGTTAGAGCTTCTCCTCTGCACATGCTCAGTTAGAGCTTCTCTTCTGCACATGCTCAGTTAGAGCTTCTCTTCTGCACATGCTCAGTTAGAGCTTCTCTTCTGCACATGCTCAGTTAGAGCTTCTCTTCTGCACATGCTCAGTTAGAGCTTCTCTTCTGCACATGCTCAGTTAGAGCTTCTCTTCTCCATAAGTGAAGTGGATGATATTAAAATACATGTGTAAATAAGTGAAGCATGTATAGAACAGGAAGAGAGGCTGACCAATCACAGAAGGCAGCAACAGAGAACAAATGATGAGCACTGTGGAGGCTCCTCCCACTTTGTCCATAACTCCGCCCTCACACCACCAGGCTGCGCTGCATTCTCTGTGGGACACAAGAAACGTACAAAATACTTCAGACACCACCAAAGTAAACACAAGTACACACAAGTAAGTACACACGTGAACACACAAATCCAAAAGCACACTCCATATCACACAAGTACACACAAGTACACACAAGTATACACAAGTACACACAAGTACACACACGTACACACACGTACACACACGTACACACACGTACACACACGTACACACACGTACACACAAGTACACACAAGTACACACAAGTACACACAAGTAAGCGGTGGTTTGTCAGGGGAAGTACACAGAGGTCAAATAAATAGGGTCAATGGCAGTGAAATTATATCACATTTAGTTAGATTTGAACGTTTATATATTACTGTAGGTTCAAGGGGGGAGCTAAAGACAAGGTAAAGCAATGAGGAGGGGCCAAGGCGTGGCAGTGGGTTGGTCCCTCAAATACATGCCACATATTTGAAAATCCAAATCCTATGAATCCAGAGCATCATCTTGAAGCTTGATTGTCACAGAGTTGGGAAGGACTTTCAGAATAAGAGCAGCATTTGGCCACTCCCACGAGAAGGACGCAGGACTCCAAGGTGTTTGCTCTTGCATTTAGGACACAGCCTCCTGAGGTCACAGTTTGTAGCTTTGTGTTTCCACATCTCCTGCACCATGTTTGTCTTTGATCAGGTTTCAGACAGTGTCAAATGAGAAG